>NW_001884561.1:459899-848773 GCF_000146915.1 Parastagonospora nodorum SN15 | reverse complement strand
ACCCAATCTTTTATAGTGCGCTGAGTCACCACACGATTCCGTAATATTCTGTCGGTTGCTATGTTATTAGGATCTGAATGTGTCAGGGTCCGATTCAAATTTGACCCAAAATGTCACCTGTCTTATCTGGACCCTTATCTCTTGGCCTTTTGTGCGACCTCCAAGACCTCTACCATACCCCAAAACGTGTCCTAATTCACCCCAAGAATTCTTTGAAGCCTTACACACTGCATCAAAACTACATTGCTTACGGAAGCCTTCGCAACACCCACCCACACTGCTTACTCGACGGAACACACTCAAAATGGACGACCACCGTGACCAGCCTTTGTGGCCAATGATTCAAGGCGCCGCGAACTACGCCTGGAATCTGATTGAAGAAGCTTTGGCGATGATTTGGAAGCCAGCCGTCATCCCTCAAGCGCAGGCAATGGGCGCAAGAACTGAGCGCAAGCACCAAAGCGACGGTGAGATGCAAGAGGTTGCCCGCGACGTTCGAGCATCAAAAAATCTGCAGCATCAACCTGTCTTGCAGCATGATCAGGCGGGATGAGCACGCTGGCGATGCGGCAGCGAGCACGATCATGGGTAAGAGTCGCATGGTTGCATGCTTGACTTGTGTGAGTGGCACGTTACTCACGACATCGCAGTGACTTCCCTACAACAGATAGCGTAACTGCTACAGAAGGCTCTCAGGTACAGCAATTTTGGCGGGAAAGCCTCAGCAAAGCGTTCGGTGAACTGTGGAAGGCGCAATGGCTAGTGACGGGCACGAAATTTCAATCATGGTACGGAAGGGGCACTCATTACTGGTATCGACTCCACGAAATTGAGTTGTTTCTCACTACTCGATATCCACGTAGCCAATGGAACCTCTCGCTTCATCACTTGTTTGTTTCCTAGCACGGTATTCCTTACTTCGTACCGTGGTATGATTTGCGATACGAATTCCCACCGCCCAACAATGTTTGCTGACAGCAAATCGCTACATGTGAACCCATCCGTTCCTCCAAAATGTTTCTCTGAACATTGTCATACAAATGCCCCATCCAACATTCCAAACTATCCAGCTCTTCAGTGATGTCGGTTAAAGTCTTCAGTCAGATCGCTTGTAGACTTCTAGAGGTCTTGAATGGATGCGCGGTAACTAGCAGAATGCTCCAGGAGCTCCGAAACCTGTGCTTCAAGGGCGCACAAGCGGTTCAATGATCAGCTTTTTTATCTCCAGGATTCAGAGAAGGTGTCGCGGGCGAACCATTGAGGTCCAGGTTCGACATTTGCGTGATGACCGCTTCCAGCTGAATGGCCACACTGAACGGACTAGGTCAATTGAGCGAACCGTAGTTCTCCTCCCAGTGTGCTGTAAGAGAAGCGGACTCTCCCCTCTTCGCTGGATCTGTGAGTGCGAGTAGACCCTTGAACAGTTCAGCTTGAGTCATGATCTTGCTCCCTTCTGTTCCTCCCGTAGTGATCTCGTTGCCGTCTTCCACAATGCTTGTTGCCTCCTCTTCTAAGCCTTCTTCTGCTCCGGTGTCCAACTCGTCTGGGGCATAGATCTCATCGATGCACAGCCGGCGAACGTCTTCGATGCTTAAATCCTTTTCCTGGATGCCTTCTGCCTTTCTTATTCCATTTCCAACCATCAAGACTGCGATGTGCAGATCGATGAGCTTGTGGGTGTCGCAAGGTGTAAAATGCGCAACGGGCTGCAGTGGTGAGATGCACAATCAGTAAGGCCGCAGGACTGCAATCTGTCATCGGCGACTTACCTCAATCACTCCGCAGTTGTGAATCATAAGGTACCATGCGGACAAGGCGCACACCTCTCTCAACCGGCTATGTTTTTCGCCTCTCTCAAGGTAGGCCCAAGGTGTGATCAACTCAATGTCGGAACGTTCACGGCGCGAGAGTCTCTTCTTTTCCTCTGTCAGGTAGAAGTTGACTTCTCCAGTCAGCGCCATGACAGCAGAGACTGGCTCGCGTCTTCCTGCTGCGCCGATATGACCAATGGTAATGCCGATCATGTAGTTGCTTGTTCCCGGCTTTACAGACTGAACATGATACTTGATGTCGTCTGGTCCTGGTAACAGCTGAACCGCATACGGAAACCTCTTGCGCGCAAATTTGCGTATCGAATGGGCCTTGTAGAATGGCCAGTCGGTGTCGAAATCGCTGTCGCTGTCGCTGTCGCTGTCGCTTTGGTCGCTGTCGTTGTGAACAGTGCGGGGCGCCATCGGAGAATGGTAGAGCAAAACAAAATCTTCGTAGTAGTGTGGTGTTTATTGGGGCAGTGAGAAAGTGGGAAGATATTTCAACAGTGTAAACGGGCGGTCGGAGTGCGGAAATTGCGACAGTTGCCTTTCACCTCCCGAGGCCGGCAGAGCAAACGCGCACTTTCACTACATGGCACAGATGTATAATCTGAAAACCTTATTTTGTGACCCAGTCTAAATTCAAAATGCACAGAATCAACAGTGATCCTCCTAGGAACTCACTCTCTACTAAGGTGCCTAAGGTATAGGTGTAGGGTAAATATGAATTAGATTAAGGACTTATAAGAAAGCACTAGATGGTCCAAGTGAAATTAAAATTAGCTTGGTTTGTCAAATGTGCGAGAGTTCGAATCTCCCATCTACCAATCTGAGGGTGCTCCCGGAAAGGTATTTCAGTCTCTGAGGGTGGCCCCGGTTGTACTGAAATTTAAAGGTGCTTTCTTTTTACTGAAATTTAGAGGTGCTTTCTTTTTCTCTTTTTAATATCAAAATGACAGTGCTGTGATATCATCTACAGACACCTACTGAAAGTGAATCGCTAAGGTGTTTCCTGAACCATAGTGAATGCCACCAGGCAGCGGCAACATTCGTGCCTACATACAAGTCATACAGAGTTGACTTTCGACAAGCCCTTTCAATGGTAGAGTTTTTTGAAATCTCTGTCGTAATCCCAACCTGAGATACAGACCTTACCTGGCAGCTGCAACAGTTGTGTCCCCAATGCACCTACATAACATGACTTAATACTTTTCAGGAGCACAGTGATAACGTAATGAAGGAGCCTGGATACATAAGTAGCTACAAAATATTCTAGGTAATTGTAGAGGATTCTTCAGGTATATCCGGGCCAACTCACTTTTCCCTTTTTGGATGGCAGAAGAATTAGACCGGCACCTGGTAACACCCAAGATTCGCCGTAGCCTCATCATAAGACTTTGGTCAGACTGCCAAAAAGCTTGATCGGACCAGTCTTTACTCGAGATCTCTCTGAGCTCCCAAGCTCCGAATGTAATGACCTGATGTAGGACACCCCCAGACTAACCAAGAACTACGATAGGCCATCGGAAGAGAATGTAATGGCTCCATACGACAGGGCTGCGCGTATATACATCTTTGAGAATGTGCATTCTGCTAAATCCTTCTTGACCCAACGGTGCTTTAGATTAGCGCCGACTGCATTGAGTGGAAACCAGACGACTGCTCTAGCAGTTTTATATGCTATAAAGCTGAATGTGTTTTATGGCCTCGCTCGTATTTGTATATCAGGGGTCGCGGAATTCAAGTATTCCACTCCAATGTCTATCAGACCTAACCTTATTTTGCAACTACCAACATACAATTCCCTTTCCGATTTGCTTTCTATCTACTTGCCACATCGTTCGTAGAGACAAGTGCTCACCTCAGACTCCTCGCCGACAAGCCAGATGTCCAAGAGGGTAATCTCACCGTCAAGGTCCTTACCGACATCAACAGCTGTCTCGGTAACATCGAGAAGAGCGCGAAGGATTTGCAAGATGAACTCGCACATGTCCGTAGCCGAAGCCACACACGCTACCAAGATCTTGTCTGTGAAAAGGCTGACATGAGGTAAATTCCTGATAAGACGGATAGATGCTCAAATCGTGACCATGCTACAGGCTCTCAGATATAATCCTTCCGATTGCTCCGTGCATGACAGGGCCAATACATTGGCGCTCTAACAACATTGAATGAAATCGAAGGTTGCATGATATGATCAGGCAAGTATAGAAATGTTTCAAGAGTCTGAGGTATTTGAGTAGAACGTGGATGGAGTAGTAACATCGAGGCAGTGAAGTTGAGATCAGTCCATACAAAAGGGTATATGTAATACATGCCTCTCACATTTATTCAATGTACCGATGCCGCTAGGCAGCTACAAAACTTGCGCCTGCCTTAAACGTGCACGAATACTTTACGCAGTTAACATTTTTTAAAGATGCCTGAATATTTCTAGTGCTATATAATATCCTATCCACTTTTTCAATCCTGGAAGCATCCAAGCTGCCTCCTAAATTTTCTCGTCGGGTGAAGGCGGACATGAGGTTTGTCGGCCTTGGGTGATGCTATCGCTCCGGGCTCTTGCGCAAGTAGAAATCGAAGAGTTGATCCTTCAATCTTTTACCACTCTACCTATAGCTCCACCTCATTGACCATCTCACTTCCCTCAATCCCAGCTAGCAAGTTCTTCACCGACTCAGTCGCCATCTGCTCTCTCGTCTCAATCGTCGCGCTCCCAATATGGGGTACCAGCACACATCTTTCTTGCTTCAGAATCGGATGATCGGCCTGAATATTGGGTTCGTTCTCAATGACATCTAGCCCAGCTCCAAAGATCTGCTGTTCATCTAGCGCCTTGACCAGCGCATCTGTATCAATGACGGGGCCTCGCGCGATGTTGACGATGACGGCGAGCTTCTTCATTTTGCTGAAGAAGTCGGTGCTGATCATGTGCTTCGTAGATGGCGTAAGTGCACAGCCAACAACCACCACATCGCTTTCGCTGGCCAGTTGGTCTGCACTTTGCGCCGGCTCGATGGGAATCTTTCCCTCCTTTAGCAATCCGAAATGATCTTCCTTAACCGACTTTCCAGGTTTTGAGGTCAGGTAAATAGCCTTCTTGATCCCGAACCCCATCAACCTGACCAGACTCGCCTGCGCAATTCGCCCGAACCCAAGGAAACCGACCGTCGCGCCCCGAATCTGTGGGCCGGTCATGAGTAGAGGATGCCATGGCATTTGCGGCCATTCGCCCTTGGTGACTTTGGAGATTGCTTCGCCGCCTCGTCGCTGCGCCATCAAGATGAGCATGACAGTGAGGTCGGCGACAGCATCGGTAAGACATGTCGGTGTGTATCCAAGACGGATGTTGCGTTTCTTTAGCGCTTCGCGGTCCACGTGATCTGTGCCGACTGAGAAGGAAGCGATGGCTTTGAGCTGGTGTCCAGCCGCTTGTACGAGTTCCTCATTCACTTGATCCGAAAGCATGACTAGTATTCCTGTTGCTCCTTGAGCATTTTCGAGAAGCCAGGAGCGCGGGCATGGCTGTGCATGCGGGTTAGCCATTGCATCAGCGTCTTGAACACGTAGCCTACCTTTTCTGAACTCCATTGTACGATTTCGAGATCTTCTTTCTTTCCATCGAGTATTGTCTGAGCTTCGTCGATCAACTGGCGCGTCACCACGACTTTTGGTTTCGCCATGTTGGTGGTCGTGTCTCCGTCTTCGGCTCGATGCGGGGTAGCTGTCGCTGTGCTCGCGCTACTTCGGCTGGTACCTTGAGCTATGTGAGACGTCAATTGCGATAGTCTTTTCATCTGTTCGATTATGCTCTCAGATTTCCAGAGTTGAGATCTGAGAATCTTCAAGACACCATCGGTTGATATTGACCCGAAGCACCCGCCAATCAGCGACGGTGGAAATACGGGCCATCACTCCCAGCACTTCGAAATTGGTGTGATGGAAACATGAGCCTCTGGATTCATTATGAGCATGCCTTTCAACTACAGCAGCCTACATGAGCTTAACAAACGTCGTCATCGGCTTTGCCTTTACCCAAGCCTCCTTATGCAGAATACCCATCCCCGCCCTGAACGCCGTGTACTCACCAGTTCTTGAAATCATCATTACATTCAAGCAACACCAGCCTTTCTTCCTATCGTAAAGCTTCTCATCGAAATGCGTGATTTGACTCTCAAGTGGCAGACTTCTTGAGATCAGTATAAACTCGCGCTTGACCCAATCAGCACCAAAGTCCTCGAAGTAAGTCTTGGGCAAGAGCATCGATCCAGCCGTGTCGCCGTATTGATCTTTGATGGCAAAGTTGGTGCTATCGCGCCACAGTTTTTCGTGGTTGTAGGCAGTAGTCAGCACGTGGTGGGTGCCGTCGAGAATGAACGATGCCGATGTTGTCCACACGCCCAGAGTACGCGCATTTCGCCATGCCTTCGAGGAAGCATCGACCATGTGTCGCGGAACGATGTTAGGCAGAAATGCTTTTATGACTAGAGGATGTGCTCGCTGATTCTGCATGCTCTCCCATTCCGGCTCTACAGCAAGACGAGTTGCAATCGCGTCATCGTTGATGATGTAAAACTCGGCTTCGGTACGGTACATTTGGATGGACATGTAGTCATTCAGATTCACGCTCGATTCCCAGCCCGCCCAAGTCCAGCTGGCAAAGAGCGGTTCAGATGGAAGGCCATCGGCAGGCCAAAGCCTCCGCCTGCGGTACGAGCCACGTAATTGCCAGCATAGGGCTTGAGGGAATATCTTCTCAGGTATGCCTTGCCAGAAGTCTGTCTGCATTGCATCAGACAATACAGCTTTGATTCCATCGAAAGCATTCAGCATGTCGGATGCGTAAGACACCTCTCGATACGTGTAGGCTGACAAAGCGTACTCATAGTTGAGGAGCATAGACATGACACCTCCTAGTGGCTTTCTGCTGAGAGCCCATTCTCCCCAGTGACCTGTCTCGGTGTTTGCCGGATTCCGTGATTTTGTGTTCCAGACAGTATTGCCTGGTGACACGTGTGTGCTGGGACTGATGTCTTCCCCAACAGTGTCTTCACAGTAGACATTGCATGAGCATTGGAAGTATACTTGCCGAGGAGTGAAATATAGGAGCCTACGAGATAGCAGACCCTCTTGAAACGTCCTGGGGTCCCAGTTAGGATGCGCAAGTAGCATGACGTAACAAGAAGAAGACGTACCAGCAACGCGTATACCATCTAGTGCGCTGTATAGAGTCATCGACGTCCGGAGATGCTGCCATCAAACGAAGCCCTTTAACAGTTTGCACTTCGCGAACTCTCCTAGCATCAGGCCTGTTGTAGCCAGGGAAACCACTGCAAGGGTCGTCTGTATTATGAGGGACTGGGTACGCGCAAACTAACGTCAACGATGCACAGTTGTACACTCGGTCCATTTGACGAAGTTGATCGCCCTTCTGATCGACGTCATCTTGAACGATGCATAATGCATCTATCCATAGGTAGCGAATTTTGAGCTCCTTTGTACAGCTGATCGCGTCCTGAATGGTGCCAGGCAAATTGCTCATGTTCTCCTCAAGTGCTCCGAGTTCAAACAGGGCCGCGCGATTCTCCTTCAACAAGGTAAGGTAAGCTTTCTTTGGCCAACAGTAGCTTAAAGCAGCATACTCCGAGCCTTCTGGCATATGGCAAATGCACATGTTGAGCAGATCAATGGCCAGTAAACCGTCAGGCTGGGGAGTCGGGATCGCTCCATCGGTGTCTCCTTCGAGTGTATCGCAGAGACTGCCGTGTTCTATCTTACACTTTTCGATCCACTCAAGCGCCTGGCGCATGTCAAACGTGTCCTGCCTCGGAATGCGAGCAAGGAAGTCGGATCGAAGACCTAACAGATGCGCGCTATCTGCGAGGAGTTGTATGAAGGTCGAGGTGCGACTCCCGTTCAAGTTTATCAACACGTGCATGTAATACGCCGAGGTCGATTTGACGCCATCTTCTGTTCTGCTTGTGCCGCAGAGAACACTACTGACGGTGATCGCAGCCCTCTCGCTACGAGGAAAGACATCCGTAGCCGCATAGACAAGTCGACAGAAGGCACATGATGCCTTCTTCTCTCCTAGGTCTGCACGAAGACCCAGTTCCCGCGACTTGTAGTGAAGGCCCCCAACGCCGTTCTTCGTAGCAGGTTCGCCTTCAACGGGCGGCTGGAAATAGGTGGCGAAGTCGATTGTGCGACAGATGTCGCAAAGCTCGGAGACCACTGGAGCATTTTCTGTCATGATGTACAGTAAAGATTGCAGTATTGAATTTGCGCAAGGTAGAAGCATCCGTTGTCTGTCCGTAGGAGAAGCGTGTTCTTGACCCCGCTCATCTGGCCCCCAAAACGCCAGGCATGACTGGAAGCGCCTACTATCTGGAATACAGTCAACATCGCAGAAAAGATTGAAAGTCCATCATACACGCGCACAAGCCCAGGAACGATGAGACTTGTGTCATGTGAAGGCTGTTCGATCGACTCCAAGGATGTGCACGGCACAGCGATGCCTCGTGGTAGTCTTTAACACGCCATTCAAATTACACGTGTAACGTAAAGACTTCCTAGGCAAAAAGTGCCCTCGGCTCTCATTGAAAGAAGAAATGTCGTGATTTATGATGTTTCATAGTGAAGTCTGGAGGTCGATCGTCATGAAGGCTAGCGCCCATCTCGCTCCGACTTACCGACCACCTCCTTCTCCACAGCCATGTAGCAATTTCTTCCCTTCATATTCAGCCTAGCGATTATTTCCAATGTTCATGGGCGTCTTCAAGCATCTTAACCAACGAAGTCCGGTACATCGATACAATCTTTGATCCCATACCAAGCAATCGGACACATAGAAACACAGCGGCTTATTCAGACTTGTCACTTTCCGATCACGAAGTATCAGTAAGAACCGCCTTACGACAAATCTGCGATCTCATGCAGAATATCCACTCTTGTTTTTGGACCTTGCGAACTAATGCGGTCAAAACTTTGCTTGGAAGAGCCAAACGTAACTTCCCGGACAGACAGACACCGTAGATGCGCGAAATCGACACATTCAAGTCATGATGTCTCATATCTTGCCTGATTGCAGCCTCAGAACCAAGGTTCGGCGGTCTCGAGAGTATTTGTGAGCATCGTTGCCGGGGCGATATTGGTGTGCGGAACGTGGGGCCGGACTCCAACAGTACGTTCCAGTGAACTGGATCACGACTATCAAGGCTGATGCATACAAGCTTACACATACATTCGTTACTGCACAGCTAGCATTCTCTGTGGATGAGGCTATTCGCATGTAGCGCGAGTTTGGTTGCTGTGTCCAAGAAGCACGATCTGCACGTAAATCTGGGTCCTCAACATGATGAAGGTTTGGTCCTGCTTTAGTCTCGCATACGCAGAATAGTGTGCTTGTCATGATAGATATGAATCCGAAACTCAGTGGACGATATAAACATCGACCAACTCCGGTTGGGGTCTGATGGTACCGACACTGCCAAACCAACGATTTACTAACCTTGCCATCTTTCGGCCACCATGTTTCTCCAACTCCCCCTTCTATTTCTCTTGTGCATCCTGAGACCCGCTCCCACACACGCTCAGCACACCTACAATATCACCGACGCTTTCCAGCCCGGCAATTTCCAGAAATATCACTGCGCGTAGGTCGCTTCACCAGTACGCTCTCCAAAGCTGTACTAACTCGTCTTGCCAGTGACACCGCCAAAGTAAACACCTGGCTCCCCTCATGCCTGCACGAGTGCCACATCAAAGCCAACAAAAACGACGGCTGTGCCTTCGACGACCTAGCATGCCACTGCGTGAACTACGCCAACTACACTTCCGTACGTCCACCCCCTTGCAATCCCACGTAGCCTTAGAAGCCCTGTCACATTCCCTAATCGTCTCTGAACTTAACTCTACCCAGATCATCGAACCCTGCGCCTTCCCCGCCGCCCTGCACGGCAACGGCACCTGCACCATGTCCGACCTCCTCACCGCCCGCCCCATTATCCAATCCATGTGCAATTTCTTCAACGCAACGCTGTACGCCGCATACACGGGGTGTCCGCAGGAGCTCAGCAAGGCCAAGACGCTCGCGCTCGTGGCGCGCAACGACACGATTGTGCGCGGCGTGAGTCTCTGGAATGGTACGGTGGGCGGGTGGAACGGCACGCATTGGGCGAGAGAGCATCACTTCAATGAAACGCAGGGATATGGGCGTGTAGGAAAGTGGAACGCGAGTGTGGGTGAGGGGTGGAGTTGGAGTAATGGGACGTGGAGGCATTGGAATGAGACTGGGAGGGGGATTTGGTGGAAGAGGTAGATCTGCAAACTCCACATGCTGCACAGCGCGCATATGGCTTGGACGTGGCTCATTTTTGGTAGGACGGGAAGCGGTCTTGGCTTGGACGCTGAGGTGGACTGGTAATGCGCATTGGAAGGTTACTTCACTCGTGTGGACTTGCAATTAGATCATGCCCCCTTACTTACTTCTGCGCCTGCTCTCCACCCTGATATATCGAACCTGCATCAGTCCACAAAAGCATCAGTGGCAAATATAGAATCGGCCCTTGTAGTGCATGTGCGCCGACCAATTCGGATATATGCCACTTAGCATGCAAGTGCGGTACGAAAGAAAGCCAGCATGGAAATCCACCGTTTCAGCGCAGGAATTTGACAACATCAGCAAGTAGAAGAAGTGGGAACGGGAAAGCTGGATGTGAGAAGTCGCAAAGGGAGCAGTGATAAAATAGACACACGGACTGTTTATACAAACTGAACATAAAATATAAGCGTCGGGTACAGCACCACGCACTCAACATGCAATGAACAGAAGACGTGATTTAGATTCGCAAATCATAGGATATCATCGCGTTGCATCGCATCGAATCTGCCTTCCAAACCAAGCTCGCCAAAACCTAAACTCCAAAAAGAACGCCACCACGCTTCCCAATGCCTGTTAGCCAATGCTCAGCCCATTCTCATAAACATACAATCAATCATCCTCAACCTTCCCCTTCGCTCTCCTCTTCGGACTACTCGCGCGACTCCTCATCCTCTCCCTACTATCCGTGCGACTCAACAAGCCTCCCCTAGGACTCAGCCCCAGCCCGACACCCTTTCCCAACACATCCGCACCCGCCGCGCCACCAGCAAAATACCCTGCGACATCCGTCTTGTTCGTCGGCGTCATCCAGCCGCTCGTCCTGCCGAACCTGCTCTCATTCGACGAGTCCGAGTGCTCGTTGTCGCTATCGTTGTCTCTTTCCTCGAGTTCGAAGTCATTCGCCGCGTCGGGGTTTTCCAAGTCGACACGCTCGTATTCCTGCGTGCGGCCGAGGCCGAGGAGTTTAGCGGCGAAGGAGCGTTCGCGGCGGCCGTGCAGGTCTTTGCCTTGGCCGGGGGTGAAGGGCTTCATGAGGAAAACCTTGACGCGGGCGCGGCGCTCCTTGCCGATGATGATGCCGATGATGAAGCAGAAGATGAAGATGATGAGGAAGAAGGCGGGGATGCGGCGCGGGTTTTCGATGAAGAGGCGGTGCCAGTTGCTGTCGCTTTCGTAGGGGTGGATGGTGCCACCGGGGTATTGGAAGTCGGGGGGGATGCCAGGTTCGTTGGAGCCGAAGCCTACAGCAAGGGCAGAGTCGGATTCGAGGGGGACTTCGGAGGAGGCGTACAGGATCATTTTGCCGAGCGTCCAGCTGAGTTCAACGTCGTTGATTTTGTTGACGGCCTGGAAGGGGTCGAGGAAGCCTTTGGCTTTGGCGTTGTCGAGGACGGCTTTGGTGCCGTTTTTGCTGTCGGGGAGGCCTTCTATGCCAACGCGTGGGACGCCGATGCCGTCGTGGAGCATGTTGATGATCCATGATGCCTTGAAGCATACTTCACGTGCCTTCTCTTCGTCGACCTTGCCGCCCCACTTCTCTTTCTCGACGCCTTGCTGGATCTTGTCCCAGTCCTGGCTGCAGAACTCTTCAACCCGTTCCTGGTATGTCTTGAAATCGTATGCCTTGTCCTTGTGTCCCTTCTCGAAGATCTCGTGGGTGGTATGCCAGTATTCCGAGACTCCGACAAAGTGGTTGATGTCAAAATCGATGGCCGGGACGTGCTGTCCGTTGATCAGACATGGCGCGTCTGCACACGCCTTGTCCTTCTCCAGAAGCGGGAATGTCTGGTGCAGACACTCTGAAAACTTTCCAGTTCCAAGTAAATGCCCCGCTGCCGGCTCTTGCTTCTCATCCCCATCAACCTTGCCCTCGATGAATTTGCCATCTTTTGTAACTTCGACCTTCAGACCAGCAGGCAGACAGGGGTCCGGGAGCTCTTCCGAACTCGTAGATTCCAGTAGTGCCTTCACATATCGTTGCCGCGCCTGATTGACGCCGAAACCCAGCCATGTCGTCACAAACACTTTGTACTCCATGGGCGTCCCATCAATCGTCCGCAATCGTAGCAGCGTCAAATCGTTTGCGTGTTTCTCGGCCTCGGTCGCATTCGGTGCGAAAGCAATCTGCGCCGATGCGCCGCCCATATCCAAGAATCCGTATGTGTTGTGCCCCTTGCCGTGGTCGTGTTTATCCGGCTGGTCGAATCCTCCAAGCAAGTAGTTGGCCGCTATCCACCCATACAAGCCTTCCGTCTCTCCCGGTATCACTTGAATGTGTAAATCGCAGTCTGGTAGTTGGAATTGTGTCGTACTCCGCGCAAAGTCGCAGACTTCTTTCAGCACGGATTGCCGTTGCACTTCGGGGAGTATGCGCATGCCTGCTGTCGCAAGCAGGAAGAGGGGCGTGTTCGGGACGTCGGCGAGCGGGATCTTCTTGAGCGCATGGCTGAGGAGCTTATCGAGGTGTTCTGGGCCGACATCGTGAGGGTGTTCGCCAAAGGTTGATATGCCTGCGCACCGTCGTATTAGTCCGACTCCCTCTTCATTGTATGGCTCCACGCACCTGGATGTATCTTCTTGGTCCACTTTTTGTCCGTCTCAATCACTGGCAGGCTGTGTAGTTTTTCCGGGCTCGCCTTCTCCTTCGCTTTGTGGTTGTTTAGCCATCGGTATATGTGGACGCGCGTCCCCTTTACGCTGGTTAGCAACCTGGCAACGTGCAACTACCAGGAACAGGATGACTTACAGAGGACCCAGCGTCCAGGACAACACCATATCTCCCTGCGCGCAAAGTCTGTCAGCATCCCATATAATTTGCGGCGTGGGTGTTCGAAATGGGGGGCTGCATACACTTTCCCATGTGAGATGGCGTCGGTCGAAACCACCGTTAACAGTCGCGCATGCACCAGAAGTCTGTCGTGGTGAGAGTGAAGGGCGAAAAGAGCGGCGCGCGATATGTACTGAACAGGTTGTATAGATCTAACGAGTGACGTGGAGAGAGTTGGTCGGCCTTGGTAGGGCTGCTCAGGGCTGCTCAGGGCTCAGCTTCGAGAAAGTCGCGGACCCTGGTCGCCATGTTTCCGCTTTCGTTCGCGATCAGCGCCCCCACGCCACGCCACGCCACGCCGTTACGGGAGACGCTGCCGCTGCAAACAGCCACTGAGTCCTCATCACCGAGCATTCACCCGAATCATCGCGTCTTCACTCGCGGCGATACTTTGACTTTGCGCCTTGCTTCTCTCGTCTGACGACCTCCAACTCCAATACCACAGCTGCAACCTGGCAACATCAGAGTGGCCCACCCCGCACTCCCTTGTAATCGGCGTAACACGCCTCCTGTCTGCCAGTGTAACACAATATCGTGCCCCTTTGCTGTGGCGCCCTTCCACATTCTTGATCTTTCGCAGCCAGAAGACCACGTGCTGCACGTGCCCAGCAAACGGCTACTCATCACGGGCCTTCATTCCTATATTCAGCTCAGCCCTATCCGCCGATATTGCTTCCTACCGGGTAAGGCTGATATTCGGCCCTGCATCGCTGTCCACCATTACTCATGAACAGGTAACATGTCGGAGCACACTCCGTCTACTTCACAGCAGTCAGCTTGACATTGGTCCAGAGTGTATTGCTGCTGTCCGAAGCACGCTTCTTTCTTCAACATTCAAGAAGATGCATGAATGGACTCGGCCGGACTTGAAGATGCCCAGTAGCGAAGTCCGTAGAATCGGCCTTATCCCAAGGCATAGCTGCCTGTGCCAGTTAGCGTGCACGAAATTAAGCACGGCTCTTCTCCACGCTCCTCTTCCACCCCAAACGCCATACACTAAAGAGTGGCAACTATGCCATTAGCGCTCTCGCTCAAGGCTATCGGTAAAAGATGCTGGGGCACCAGCGAACGTTCCGCGTCATCTCAGCCCTCTCGAGCGCTTACTCTCACATGTCGAGGTAATACCTGCGCACACCCAGTCTCGACCGAAGCTAGATCTTAACAGGCAAATCCATCAATCGCGATGAATTACTCAAATACACGAACGGACATTTCCTAGCCAATGAGAAACAGGCTGTTGATCGCAGATACGTAAATTTCGACGTCGATCGGCTCTGCGCGGTAGCTGCATCTACTGGCAGCCAGCGTTCCTCGCCTGTTCGCTCAATCGAAAAGCTAGAAGGAGGTTTCAGCAAGGCACTCCTCTTATGCAAGGAGGATAGGAGTGAACTCATTGCAAAACTACCGTTTACTATCGCCGGGCCGCCGAAGTATACAACAGCGTCTGAAGTAGCAGTGCTTCAATATCGTAAGACCCCCAATGTCCAAGTTTGCTATTCTCCTGAAGATTCTCCTTGAGACTAACATTGTTGTCGACAGTACGTGCGCATACTCAGGTCCCGGTTCCGAAAGTCCTAGCCTGGAATTCTGATCCATTGAACCCTGTCGGTTCCGAATACATCATAATGGAAAAGGCGCCTGGAATACAGCTATACAAGGTATGGGCTGAGATGAGTGATTGGGATCAGTTATGCGTCGTGAAGCACTTAACAAAGCTTGAAGGCGAAATAACTGAAATCCGCTTTCCTGCTAGTGGAAGTCTTTACCTCCGCGAGTCCATGTCAGAAAACGACAAATACGTCGCATTGGATCATAAATTGGATCCTTCTGAGCGGTTCTGTATAGGACCGTCTTGCGAGCGAGGGTGGCATCCTTCAGGCAAAATAGCTTCTGTGCAATCTCGTCTCAACCGAGGACCATGTGAGTAGGACATCCTGAGCAGGACTTCCCAGCTAAATCCTCTCAATAGGGCCAGATCGATCTTCTTTCGGTATCGCGCTTGTTGAACGGGAGATTGCGCTCCTGAGACAGGACTCGACTACTGCAACCTCTGATTCACCGCGCGGATCCTTCGAGGAACAAACCGCCGTTTTAAAATTGACGAAAGAGATCATGTCTAGGCTGGACGAGGTTTCACTCATTGACAAGGTCTCTGAGCCAGTTCTATGGCATACCGATCTCCACATGGGCAATATCTATGTATCTGAAGAAAGCCCAGCCAACATCGTGTCTCTTATTGACTGGCAGACAATTGTAGTGTCGCCTTTGTTTTTACAGGCCCGCTTCCCAGAATTTCTGCCAGTTGAAGAAGACTACACACTTGGCACTACTGACCTTCCAAAGCTACCGCCAAATTACAACGAGATGGACGTATCTGATCAAGAATATGCAGACTATAAGTTGAAGGAAGCTAAGTTAGCAAAGGTCTATGAACTAAGCAGCGGATCTGAAAATAATCAGGCATATAAAGCCTTACGCGTACCATCATTCTTACGAGAACTCTTTATCCGGTGTGGAGAGGTCTCAGGAGAAGGCGTGATCCCGCTACAGGCCTGTCTTATTGAGCTTTCTGAGGCGTGGAACGATCTAGGCTTTGCAGGACAGTGCCCAGTCACTTTCAACGAGGATGATTTAAAAAGTCATAAGCAGCAGTTTCAAGAGTATCGCGATTATCATAAGATCCACGAGCTTGCCAGAAAGATACTCGGTACCGATTTCGAGGGCTGGATTACACATCAAGTTGATTTCGCGGCCAAACAACAGCAGAACGAGGAGTTACTCCAAGAATTCATGCGCAGAAGTACCGAGTACAACAAGTCTCCAGAGGAGATTCGGAGAATTTGGCCGTATCTGGAACGTTCACAGACTGAGCAGTAGTCAGATTAGATTATGTCCCGCATGATTGTCCACAAGTTGCCTGGCCCTAATCAATTTGCTACTTGTGAAAGAGCCTTCGATTTGCAAGGTGATATTTCGCCAAAAGTGGCGTCACTCAATAACGCAGCGAATCTGGTGGCATCATGTAGGTCAGGATGATTGCCCTGAATTATGTCATAATGTACGTCGCTGCACAGCATTTGATACCCAAGTAACTCCTCGTTTTGGACAGACGATGAGGACTCTTACCTAGTGCTGGTAATTACGCTTTCAATACGTTCGTACCTGTTCGAAAAGTAACAGAGGTCTGTTCGGCTTCGGTATTCACAATGTCATGAGGAAGAGGACATCTACAATGGATAGTTTAAAGATTTAGAGGCATTTCTACGCACCTTTACCGCGCAATCATGCAGAAGAACGCCTAGCGTTCAACGCCCAGCATTCAACGCCCTTGCAGCCTCACGCTTCACTACCTACACGACTTCAAGCGCGCTTCCGCTCCAGCAATTCTACATGAGCACACTTCAGACGAGACTTAGCCATCATGATAACTCTCGCTCACTGCGATACAGCTTCTTTGCACATCCTGTTACTCATGATTTCGTCATCTTCGTTCGCCGACTAAGTTAGTGTGTCATCGCTGAACTTTAAGCGCCCGGCCCGAACAATTCTTCGCATTCCCTACAAGTTTCTGCGCGTGCAGCGAAATGGTTCAACACGCGTTGACCCACGATGGAGAGCGCGCTTGCTCCTTTCCAAGGGTACGGTGTACGGTATGGCCGAGTTTGGGCTGTGAACGGTCAGTTGCTCGGGTTGTTGAGGCTCCTGACGATCGCAGCCTTACATCATGGGAGCAAAACCACAATTTCTGTGCTGTTGACTTGGCTACCCACGCTCTTGCAAGGAGTCTGACGATCTTTTCGATATTCTTACGCGTCGCGTCGTTGCTCAGCTGTGAGCTGTGCGATCGTCGTCGTGCCCACAACGGTCGATAACGGCTCGTAAGGCTTCCACATTCCAGAGTAAATGGCGCAGCATTTCTAGACGAGCGGACACCGGAGAAAAGAAAATCGCAGAGTCCCGAAGTCGATGTCTGTTTACTGGAACACGAATCCCGATAACTTCGAGTCAGCAGGAAGCGCTTGTAGATTCAGTAGATATCTGGGCCAAACGCCACAGGATTCCGTTGGGTGCGCTGACGTCTGCTTGCATACGTGACCATGCAGAACTTTAAACTTTGCAGTGCATGCTGCATGCAATCTCCACGTTTTGTCGCCTTGCTTGTTCCCGGAATACCATGGCTGACTGCTTATGTCAGACCCGAGTGACTGGCGGAGTCAGTCATCACGAGCGAGCCGCAGGCCGATGATAAAACAACAACACGAGTTGCAAGCCTACAAGCAGGTGCAAACACGAGAACGCACGGTAACACGGCATATGTGCACACAAATTATCTCAGGCCACACTGAACCCACATGTTCCCTAGCCCCAGAAAGAACTACACGGCACAGCATGGCACCAATGGAACATGTGCAGACCCATTATTTCGTGCATTTTCAATAACCATGTTCTAATGATAGTGCTTACAGGGCTCTCCGCACTTAATTTCGCGCACTTCCACCCATGTCATGCTGCGGTCCTTGTATCAAAGCCTTGTATCCACCTCTTGGAACTCGAGTTGGGTCACGAGAAAATCCTAGGCGAATCTGGTTGGGTCTAGCGTTGAGTTCGGATGAATGTAGCCGGCAAGTTCGCCGCGGCTAAGGCAAATATGGCCTGGCTTCTACCACCATTAAAGCCGCTTACCAGCCGGACGGCTTCAGTCCGGCATGGCGGACTTCAACGGAAGATTCTCGACCACGAGTCAATGCTCTCTTTGCCGACCAGCTGGCTTTGCTGACGTAGGAAAGAAGTGACAGACAATCAGACACGGGAACGAGATGGGGATCGAGATGAGGATCATCCAAAAGAGCAGGGAAAACTGTAGAGGGCAGCAAATGTGGAGAAGCAAGACCCTCACGTGCTGCATCAGGCAAGACGTTAACCATATCAAATGCGCAAGAGACAGCGGGCGTAAGCGAACAAGATAAAGCTCCCTGCTACCTCTCTTTCCAGCCATAGCGCATCCTGGAAAGCGGGTACCTGCCTAGTTGGTAACGACAGCGTGTGGACGACGGATGCTCCGAGCATGCGCCAAACCCCAAGCCTCGTATAGGGCTTGTATTAAAGCTCTCAGCACCTGCTGTCATGAAATTTCTCCTCATCGGACCCATACATTCGTTCTTATATCCTAATCCTACCACCGGTCCCTCATATATCACCCTTCGATAGTCAATTATCCACGACTTTCGTACCTAATACTTAATTCCATCATGCTCAACATCCGCAACACCATCGCCCTTGGCGCCATCTCCACTCTCGCGGCTGCGCAGACTACTGCCCCCAAGCTCGACGCTCAATGCGCTGATGTAGTCATCTTCATGGCTCGTGGCAACGATGCCCCTTACCACGATGGCCGCACCACCCCCTTCATCGATGCCACCTGCGCCAAGCTCAACGGTCAGGGCAAGTCCTGCGACTACATCGACATCCAGTTTGACGTGACTCTTGGTGGAGACTACTGCGCCCAGGTCGCCGAGGGTGCCCGCAACGGACAGTCGCAGATCGCTGCTTTCCAGGCAAAGTGCCCCTGCACGCACATTGTCGTCAACGGCTACTCCCAGGGTGCTCACGTTGTCGGAGATGTCCTCGGAGGACCCGGTGGTTGCACCAAGGTTTCCAATGGTATTGACAACAACTCTGCCGCTGGCAAGGCTAGTAAGTTCATACTACATCCAATGATTCAGTGCTTCATACTAATATGTTCAAGTTGCCGCCGCTCTCATCTGGGGTGATGTGATGCACACCGCCAACCAGCCCTACAACGTCCTCGATGGCGCGGACAAGCAGAAGAACCCCCGTCCCGCTGAGGACCTTGCCCTGCTCAACCGCTACGCTGGTGTCCTCCGCGCCTACTGTGCTGCCGGTGACCCAGTCTGCGCTGGTGGCAACAACGTCGCCGACCATTTGAACTACTTCGAGCTGTACACCGACGACGCCTCGTCGTGGGTCGTTGGCAAGATCGACGGTACCGCCGACCTGTGCCCTGCTGCCAGCTCCGCACCCCTTCCCTCCGCCACTGCGCCCGCTTCCTCTGGCGCACCGGCTGTCACTGCTTCCGCATCCGGCTCATCTGTCGGTGCTCCCGTTGTTACTGCTACCGCTGAGGGTTCCACCGTTGCCCCAGAGTCGACCCCTTGCACTAGCTCCGCCCCGGCCGTTACTCCTGCTCCTTTCCCACCCGCTGTCGAGTACGGCACCTGCGTCCAGGCCGTCGAGGTCGTGACCGTGTACGCTTAAATATCAAGAGTATGGAAAGTAAATATATGAGATAGACGATGTAGATACGCATGAATGGAAGAATAGCCTTGTGCTACAACATCTAGAGTGTTTCTGATCTGGTGAACTTTTTTCTCCGTGCTGATGTCTAACATTCTCAAGCCATTCGGTGCGGTCAATCTTGCTGGACTTCCCTTTGCGCAATTAGGCCACAGCATAAGTTCTCCGTCAAGCGACCTCGAGCAAGCCCACTCGGTGTCGTCGAATACATAACGACATGCTCTTGGCCCTTTGTCTCTCCGTTCTCTAGCCACTCTTTTCCGTCATTACTTCTCACCGACTCGTCTGACGGCCTCCGCGTCATGATGGGAAGGCTCCCTCTACTCAAGAAAGGAGGTGATTATCTTCTATCGTGAACATGGCGACATGACTTGCGGTTGATGGTCGGCTGGGCCTTTCACTTTCGCTAACTAGCGCCCTTGCGTCTATAAATCGATGGTCCTGTACCGCCAGTGCTACTTTCTTCTACCAACTGCGACTCGCGACCCTACAGATCAGGCTCGCAATTCAACCAAAGATTGTCCATCCTGTAGCACTTCGTCTCTATGACACACTACCAAGTGATTAATGATTTCCTTTGAGCTTCGGGACAAGGCGTATTGACGAATCCAGTCTCTGTGCTTTGAAGCAATGGAAACCGCTTCACCTCCCCAAGCAGTACAGACTACGTTGGCGGTGACACCAATTGAAGACCCGACCGTTTTCAAGACCACTCGCGAGTTCCTTTCCAATTTCACTGAGTTGGAGGTGCTTCACCATTGGGCAAACCACCCTCTCCCAAATGCGCCCAAGATTCTCGAGGATGCAGTCGGTGTCGCCCCAGATCTTGAGTGGCACACTTCAGATCCAAACAGTAAGGTCAGTGACAAAATCGAAGACAAGATCACCCAGGTTGGCTGGACTGTCTTTCCCATGTCGATCCTCAAATAGTGTCACACTCCTGCAGAATTTCTGGCTGTGATCAAGAAGGCAGCCATCTACTACATCCGTGTGATCGAGAACTGCCATTTGCGCAGCAAACTGTACTTCCTCAAAGATACAGAGACGAACCCGTTGTACTGTCCTACACGCTTTGTCTCCGAAGATGAAGCCAAGACCATTCTCTCAGAGGTTTTTGACAACCAGGTCACAGCGGATACCCGGACACAGCCATTGGCTTTCCCGTCGATGGCTCCATTTCAGGCCTCTCGATCAACGATAGCTGGGCCGACGTAGCGAACAATAAGGACAGCGCCTCAACAGTGGATCGAGGCTTCGCTCGTTTCTGCTTTTACTGCGATGCGTCTGATGATCACAATGGCACCGACGAGTCGCCTTGCCCTTCGAAGGAGAGTGGTACGATTCTCTGCAAATTGTGTGTCAACGCTATCGGAAAGAAGAACAGGATCTGCCGCGATCGCACCCATGGCCACCAGACTCATCGTTGCACCTTCCAGTGGAGCCATCACTGTCGCAAATTTCCGGAACTGATCAAGCCAGCGGACTGGAGTTTGTATGACAAGCGCGGTCTGGCCCGTGGTATGGCGTTGGCGGACGACGCTATGATTGGTGCGGTGTTTCGAAAGAATATTATTGCAGAGGGCCCGATTGATTGGACTGTTGTGGCTGATGAGGAGAAGCGGCTGGAGTATGAGGCTACGCAGTGTAGCAGTGGTGAGGAGGAGGAGGATGATCAGAAATAATCGATCAGGACAGAGTCTTGGGTTTTTGTGGCTGTTCCAGCATCAAGAACACGATTGAAAATGTAATGTAGCAGGGAACTATGTAGTAGCTGCTCCAATAGATAGGTTTTGCGCCGTGTGAATGCGACCCAGAGAGGTGCTTTTCGGGATCTTGTACGTCTTGAGAACATCTTACAGTCTTTGATAATCATCACGAGATTGTCACAACCTGTCTTCCACTACATCCTTGAGCTCGGTCCGTGATTTTGGTGTGTTGCTCTTAATACAATCGACTTCCTCACTTTGTATTAAGAATATCTACCATCCACATCATACTCATACATCTAGACCACGAGACACTTTCGAGAGCCAACAACATTTCGCGTCGCTTGCGCGTGGCCATTCAGACTATCAAACGATGAGATCTTATCGCATGACTTAATACATGACTATCATTGGTTTGCTACATGATTGCTATGGCCTCATTCTGACTACAAAGGTAAGCTGGTTCGTACTCCAAATGTTACTCCGAGCTCTCATCATTTCAGTCCAAGACATAGAGACAAACTTGCCTTAGATGTCTTTCTCACTACCTGAAACCTCAGGTCTAAGAATCCGCATCTCAGAACTCGTTGACCTCATCGCGGCCCACGACAAGTTCGTAAAGACCTTCCTCGTTCCCATCGCCCAAGCTGGCATCGATGACTGTAACTACGCGCGTGCGGTCGTGCATCCGCCCTCTCCTGGACCGCACCCTGGTATGGATAGTATCGAGGACGCGGGCCTCGCCCTTGTTCGCGAAAAAGAAGGCAAAGCCATGTTGGCATTATACGAGGCCGATCGCGCCGGACTTGAGAACATGCGTCAACGCTTCATAACTGCCCTCAGCGTGGACAACTATCTTACCGCTCCAACTAGCAAGCAATCGGTCAAAAATTTGCAGACAACTATGACGAAGGCGTGCCGAGACAAGGCTCGAGCTCTGATTGCGAAACTCGAGTCGACAATGGGCCAAACAAGTGTTGGGGAGGTAGAGGATAGATCCGAGGCATTCAGGATGTGGTCTGATGACAATTTGGAAGATGAGGAGGCGTACATTCGGAGCGCACTCAAGTGGAGCAGTGAGAATCCCGACATTCAGTAGATAGCGTCCAGTTTCGACTGTGCTCGTCCCTTGATATGTATTATTGTATGTCCATAAGTTCATGATTCCTTTGGTGGAGAAGTCCATTGTGTTGGTGTCAATACAATATGCACCGCCATAACAAACAAAAATAACCCAGAAGTATTACTCGCAAGTACGTTGTGACTTCAGTAGCATGTGAATGTGACCAACAGTGAAACTGACATTGGAGAACTACGCTATACGTAGCTCGCTTTCAATTGATCATGAGAAAAGCACTAGTGCGCAACATACCAATGTAATTAGCAATCAATTTTAATGAGGTTTGCGGCATAGAACATAAAAGTATGAAGACTGGGAAACATCTATTATTCACATTGAATACGGATATAATGAACAGATCGGAAAGCTGATTGGTGAGCACTATAGGAGAATTACAAGTCGCTGCGCTTTGTATTCAAGCAAAGTGTATCATGCTTGCATCCTCAGCCACTCTTACGACGACGGCACCGACACCAGCGCCTTGCGCCCAAGTGCGATGAGCCTCGGGGACCTCATCCAATGTCCACTCGTTTCTGATCGGCACGGTGACTTCACCCTTGGCCAGCATCCCAAATAGTGTTCTCAGCTCAGGTTCGAATGTTTTCTGATCCTTGTCGATGTAAAAGAAGGTCGATTTGTTCGGGCAAAATGGATTCAATCCTTTGGCAATCAGCTTTGCAACTTGTGGAATCTGACTTCGTGGTTTCCGGCCATTGAGTATGTCGGTGTTGCCTCCATATCCAATCAAATGTCCGCCTTCTGGTGCGAGGATGCTCCAGCTTTCGTCCCAGGACTCGAAACCCAGCGGGTCGAAGACGACATGAGCACCCCCCATGTTCTTCATAGCCACCATCCACTCCTTGTCCGAGTATAAAAATGGTGTTGCTCCGCTTTCACGCACTTTGGCATGGTTCTTCTCCGAAGCGGTTCCGTACACCTCTGCGCCTTGCATCTTGCAAAATGTAAGAAGGCCAAAGCCTACTGATCCACTAAGACCATGGATGAACACTCGCGTGCCCTTGGAGATCTTTGCGGCGCGATATGCCATGCCGTATGCCGTCGTCCAGTCGGTCACCATTGCGACGGCCTGTCTGAGATCCACACCCTCTGGCACGGGAACTAGGTATTTCTCCGGGAAGTTGCAAAGTTCAGCCTCGGAATCGTACTTTGTAAGGCATGCGACCAAATCGCCGTCGTTGAACTTGGAGCAGCTGGCGCCATTCTGGTGAACCCTTCCAACGAGGCTATAGCCTGGAGTCAAGCCTACTGGACTCTTTTGCTGTGGGTAGCAGCCAACACGCATTGCTACGTCTGCACCGCCCATACCCGCATACAAGACTTTCATTTGAACTTCGTTGGCTGCTGGTGCCTGGATTTCGGCGGAGACGACGGACACAACTTCTGGGCCTCCAGCGCCGGAGTAGATAACTTTGCGAATGGTTGTAGACATGATGATGTATGTATCCGAGAATAGAGACTTTGCTCACGCGATGAATTTGAAGCGATAAATGACCTGATGTGCTTCGTGGATGGAGAATGTGGCTTGAACTGATGAAAAGGAACTGGGCGTGACAGTGTGATGCATCTTATACTTGCTGAGCGAGCGGGACATTGTGTGATCTTCGATATCATCGCCCGTCAGATCATGGAGAGAAAGACCCCCGAGGTCAGGCAGTGTATGGGGCTATGGGATGAGATCCTCACCGGGCGTACATGATGCAGAAGATAGTCCGCGCATGAAGTAAGAATTAGCGATAGCTCGATTAGCGGTGGATGCAGCAACAGCCAGTAACGAAAGCAGGGAAGTCGACCTCTGCCAAGGATCACCACCTTCGCGTGAAGCACACACGAACTTCTGGGAAAACCTATTCAGCCACTGGCCTAGTCGCGCAGTCTACCGCACGTATGTACTTAATGTTTCATGGGCCATGTGAGCTGCGGAGCAATGTGAGGACGGCAGCGGAGGGATGTTGCGCCGCCCCTTACCACTAGAGAGCTCTGCGGTTAGCGCTGTACCACATCAGGTATGGCGCGCTATATTCCAAGAACGTCATCAGGCCTCCCATTTCTGACAGCTAAATGCGATTGCTAAATGCGAACAAGCTAAGAGTTGTAAAGTTAGCAACCTTTTGGCGGACTGCTGGATCCAACTGCTTCATTCCTACACCGATGACCTATCCACACCAACGCCTATCGAGAAGTTCATCAGACCGACCAAGGAAAGCAAGGAGTATATTGACTGAGTACATAAGATGTTACATAAGAAATTACTCAAGGTCATTGGCAGCGCGCTTCTGGACAGGGCCTTCAAGCGAAGCTATGACTATCCTCCTCTGCTGTGCGATCAACATCGACCTGAACTTCCGAATCGAAAAAAACAATTACCAACTACTTTCCACTTCTTGGCCATCCTTCTCCGGTTGTTAGGTGCGGGAGTCATCGACAACTTCTTCTGCTCTTCATATGACATGATCGTTGGCTTGCTGTCCTCTCCCGTTTCTGTGTCGCCATTGATCACGGAAGAATCTTTTCTTACACAATCTTGATCTACGAGTTCTCTTTCGACGCAGGAGGCGAGTTTTTCCACATCTTCCAAAGTACTCATCGCACCAAGGGTCACCCTGACCATGCCAAACAAGACCTCTCCTTGACGAACATCGTCTTGTTGATTGCAACGAAAGCCCTCCGCGTACGCCATTCTCACGTCAAATGGACTCAAATTGAGAGCGAGAGCCATGCCGGCCGGATTGCACAGACTACCGCTTCGAACGTGTATACCATATCTTCTGAGCATTGCTCCGACAGCATAAGGGCCTATCCATGAGCCATCGCTTCTTCGAATGTTCATTGCAATTGTCGCACCTTGCGTCTTAGGATCGGCGTATGTCGATGCTGTGGCTTTCTATCAGACCATCAGTATTGCCTCACGTATGGCGTATTCACCAGTGACTTACGTAGAAGTGACACACTGGTATGCCGTTGGAGTGATTCAATGCACCAAGGCGCTCGTACAGTATTTTACCAAGCCAGCCGGTGTGCTGCGAGACATCCTCCATAGAACCATATAGCCGACGATGGTTGTCAAGCGCGCACCTTAGCGCTAAGATACTGCGTATGGCGATGGTCCCGTCCTCCAACCGGGCATGGAGACTGGCTTCCTTTCTCACTACCCATGGCTTCTCCTCAAGACATGTCATCATTTCCGTTGTGCCTCCTCCAAAGTATTTGCGATTTCCCATTACGTGTGCTGATGCTTTGCGTACGAGCAAAGCACCAAGATCTGGGAAACCGAAGATCTTGTAGAATGACAGCGCGACGAAGTCAGGGGCAGTGGCGTGGTCGCTTAGGTCGAGTGGACTGGTGGACACGAAGGCTGCAGCGTCAAGAAGGGTGTATGTGTCTGGATGAATTCCAGACTTTCGAGGCTGATGACCCCAATGCAGGGGAAGTCTTTGACCGTTCATGTTCGACTGGGCTGGATAAGCGAACAGTGTCGTCCGATCGTCATCGCATGGCTCGAATGGTTGCCGTAGACCACCAAGCCACTCTTGAGTCTCACCGTCAGTCGCAAAGCAGTGGCTACGCCTTGCAAGCTCTCTTACACCGACAAGGCTGGTATGGCAGTTCAGATGGTAATAATAGTCGAAGCCGTGTTCGGATCCGGAGAGACAATCCATCACCAGCTTTACAGCTGCTGTGGCATTGGCTGTGAACACAATATCGAAATGATCTGGATCGGCGTTGAAAAATTGCAAAACTTTTGTCCGGGTCTCTGCGATGATAGAGCTGGAAGCGCTTGGGTTTGCGGCATCGGAATGAGGGTTGGCTAAGAGAGTGGTTTGCATCTCCTTCGCAAACACATGGAGCAGTGTCTTGCTCGTCAATGTTGTTCCTCCATGATCGAGGTACGTGATGCCTAAAGTAAAATTAGTATCACGGCGTAATCGGTGGTGTGAAGTGTGGAACCTTTCAGCATAGGATACTCTGACTTCCTGAGACGAGCAACTCGGTCATTATATGCTAGTCTTTGACCATCTAGCGTCTTAGATGCCATAGTATCTCTCCAAGTGTCAAAGAAACGCATGCTGACACTCGAAGCTTGGGTGTTGGAAGAAGAATACACGATCGGTGAGGCAACTCTTCAGTGAGCGGTCCTCTGCGGCCATGATTCACTGTGATTTGAGACATATATAATAATCATCCCGTCGGGATTTGCCTGCCAATTGCCGATTATAGCATACTCCTCAGGCCGTCTGCAAAACGCCAGTGCGTGATCAGCGGGAAGCACATCACTACCGAGTAGCGGGTCCGGGCCAGGTTGCTGATTGTACTGATGGCGAGGTGTGCCAACAGAGGAGCGCTAGCGATATCATCGCCCCATTGGATTCAGCACCTAGTAGAAGTCTTTGCCGCATTCCAAGCACGCATTGCTCCGCCTGAGAAACACATTCGGTAAGCGCCACAATAGTCCCCATGCACACCTGAAAGGGGCAAATACAAGAGAATGTCTCCATTCACGTCGCACTAGTAGTGCCTTGTCAGATGTGGTGAGGGTTGCCTACCTGATACGCCCCGATGCAGGCCACTGTCTAATCGCACTGTGACTGGCTGACAATGATAAAATTGGATCCAACACCCAATTCCACAATTGGGTCCCAGCCTGACGCTCCAAACAGATAGTGGAAGGACTTGTAATAGACTGTTTGTGCTATTATCTATATCTCATTTGAATGCTGATTACTCTCTGCTCGCTCAACATTTCATGACTAATGTAGCTGTCGTATTGAAAGAAGCATCGTGTATAAGAAGGGTTCAAACAGAAGATCTGCACAGATCTAAAGTTCAGTGTAGTAAGGGCTGCGCTCATCTCAAGCTCCTGCCACGACAGCTTCATATCCAACCAAGCCACATGATTGATTTGAGGGTCCAGGCAGCCCTGCTGACCGCATACAGTAACGCCTGAAAGCGGCGCAGACATGTAGTGTATGGGGGCTGCTATAGTCAGACCAGATATAGTAGCCCCATATTATGACAGCTGGACGTTTTTGTAACACTGCAGGCCTGCGAACCTGGTTTTCTCCAGTTGATCGACGAGGTACCGGGAAGGTGATCCCGATTACCGAAGCTGACGCCTGAGCGAAAAATGTCATTGGCTGTATTGAAAATTGGATTGCCAGTAGGATTACCAGATTTTCGCTAAAGGCGGTCGCGGGCGCTTAGTCTTGAGTCGTCCTGCGCATGATGATGATGCAGGTGCTGACCCAGCGCTGCGGCCCGAACCCACTAACAATATCATTCGAGATGCGATTACATGAGACCTAAGGGCGTCAAGACAGAAGCTCAAGACTGAACGCTCGCTAAGCAAGCCGCGTATTTGCTTTGCCTCGGTTCTCCACGTGGACAGATTCCCAAAACAAATTCTCAGAGGCGCTATTATGCGAAGGATCACTGCTGCCTGTGCCATGCCCTCTGAGCCAGCGTGATCTAGACGTTTGGTCCCATTCTGGTGTTCATGTGCTGCTCCACCCGCCAAGTAAACGCAGTTCATCCTGAAGGTTGGGAACTCCACTTAGTGTGCATTGTGGCGCAGAGTTCATGCATTGATAGGCCCTCATCACGCGTGTCAAATACTAGCAGCCTTTTTCCTGGGTCGCCTTTCAGCGCAGCGATCATGTCGGCAATTGCGATAGTAACCAATGACGCCCGGCAGGTGCGCTCTTTCCACACGTTCATGCTGTGCGACATTGTAGC
The DNA here is from genome assembly GCF_000146915.1 of Parastagonospora nodorum SN15. Classification (NCBI taxonomy): domain Eukaryota; kingdom Fungi; phylum Ascomycota; class Dothideomycetes; order Pleosporales; family Phaeosphaeriaceae; genus Parastagonospora; species Parastagonospora nodorum. The sequence goes on along the minus strand of NW_001884561.1, from coordinate 820,860 downwards.
GCAGAAAAAAGTACGAATCGGGCAATTCGACATAACCGTATTCGTCACAGATCTACTATCACTAAATTAACTACTCCATTCGTAGATCCACCGCGCTTGTGATCAAGTTGAGAATCACTCCACACCACTTCACATTTGACGACCTCCCAATCACAGATTTTCTCTGGCATCTCTTGCTTACGGATCAACCAATGTACGGTCTTCGACGCAAGCACTCATGACCCCTACAGTAATTCCAACAAGCGGCGTAGCTGCTCACTTCCAAGGATCGCTCGAATGAGAACGGGCGTGTTCGGTATCTTTCAGCCTGTTCAGCATATGCAGAAGAACCGTTGCGTAGGAGCGACTGCTGTGCCATGTCCAGACATCAATCCAGTCTACTCGCCCAGATCAATCAACGGCCCACTGAGCTTTGGTTCTCAGGGTGGAGATGCACCACGCCGAGTAATGCAGAACTGCCGCTCTCAAGAAACCGGCTGAGCCAGTCTAATTCCATTTTGGCGAAGGATGTCTTGCAAGTTGAAGGTCAGAAGCAGTGCTGTTCTTGACGCGTATGCATAGATTCGCATCTCACCCCTGCTCCGCATATGACGTCCAGCTAAATAATACATCGTTCTTAGCGTGCTTCGGACTAGTAACAAATCATTTTTAACGTACTCTCGACTGCACTGCTGCTGGTACGAAAAAGATCGAAATGTTGTGGTGCACCGACCACGTCGTGTCGCGATTAGATCCCCGAGCTACGATCTGGTGACCAACATAGTCGACTGTGGGAAGAGCCGTCCCGCGAAAAGAAGCAGCATTTTCAACCCTGTTGTAACTCTGGCGATCATATTCCAGGCCCCGTTTATTCAGGATCATAGCTCAATGCCAAGGACCAAAAAGCACTTCCTGAAGACGCACGGTGATTGCGCAATAGTGCACGAGCTATGTTCGGATTGTAGCTATGGTGGTTGACAAGGCGGTATCGGTTTGGCTCGATACGAAAAACAGTAATGGCCGACAAAGAGACGAAAGGGCGTGACTGCCAATGCTCGCCACATGCCACATACCTGTTGCGCAACTACAACTTGTATCTAAAGTTTTTGTTCTCTTTGTCTGTCATGTCCAAGAACTCCTCGTTTGCCACGTGTGTTCCATCTGTCAATCGATCTCTCCTCTTATTTTCCCAGACATAGTACCCGCGCAGTGCCATAGTCAGAAATCCTGCAAAAGCACATGTAACAATGATGGTGATCTTCGCAGGGATAAAATCGGGCTGATCAGCTTGACGGAACGTCAATGGTCCGACGATATTACCGAGGCAGAAGGACATGAGCAAGATCGCGTTCATCGTAACTTTCTTGGTATGGCCTGCAACATTTGCCGCAACCCAAGAATACAGTAACGGAAGACTGGATCCGATGCAGTTGGTGAGATAGTTGCCGATTAATTTGGCAATCTTGTTATGCCCAGGTAGGAAAGCCATTAGTGCGCCACCAATGATACCGGGGACCAAGAGAGTGCAAATGTTGAGTCCGCGTTGGTTGAAGCGTCCAGCTAGATAAGTAGCTGCGATGATCGAAATGATGCTTACAACGCCAGAAGGAAGTTGAAGCAGCGCGGTGGTCTTCGAGTCGAAGCCGAACGATTGGATGAGCGTGGATTGGAAGGAGCTGACGGCTCCGTTCGGTACATTGGACGAGATGGTAATGAGAGACAGCATCCAAGTTTGTGGGTCGCTTAGACATTCGACAACCTGATACCACTTGAATCGCTTGTTTTCGATCCCTGTCATGTTCTCTCGTAGGCGTTCGATAGCCCACACTTTCTGAGCAGGGCTAAGACGGGACGACATAGGATTGTCAGGGAGTAAGAATATCACTAGTCATGTTAGGGTGGCGTATTCTATGCAATGAAAGCGAACACTTGCCAGTGATACCAACACCCACTGTGATTAGACCGACTACCAGGAACATGATCTGCCAGCTAGTGAAGGTCGGGCTATAGTAGTGCTGGAAGCCGAAGGAGATCAAAGAGCCGATCATAGTTCCAGTTCCAACCCCGACATACCAGATGCCGGTCCTCAGTGGCTGCTCGTTCTTCTTGTACCACATAGATGTGATCAGGATCAAGCTCGGCGCGACAGCTGATTCGAAGCAACCCAAGAGGATACGGGTCGCTACGAGAGCACCGTAGTTCTTGCAGACACAGGTTATCGCAGTGATGAATCCCCACAGACTGACACAGGTACCGAGGTACTTTGCTGTCGGAAATCTTTGCATGCCATAACCGTGAGGAAACTCCAGCACTAGGTAGGAGACATAGAAGAAAAGGGCAAGGTTCGAAAATTGACTTGTAGTGATGTTGGCATCGTCGTAAATTCCCATGACAGCCGCGTAGTTGACTGAATTTAGTCAGTCGTTGGCCTCCAATCGGGAGTGTCTTCATACCCAAAGTCTTGTCAAGGTATTGTAAACAATAACATGCCCACATCAATGGCATGATCATCCAGTCAATCTTCCTCACGAGTGATCGCTCTTCCTCTGCTGTCATTTCTCCAACAGCATGCTGGTTTTTGAGGAAGCGAAGTGCCTCATCGCCGTCGGGCGTTTCATCGACAGCGCCGACGCTTCCAACTTCGACATCCGAATCAGGAATTGGAGATAGATCTCCTGATTTCGAATCACGGGTTGCTTGCTTTTCCTGGGTACTCATCGTTACGAGACTTGTAAGTAGCTGCGTAGAAATGGCCAACACAGCCTTCGCGACGATGCGCATCTTTTGTACTTTTTCCTAAACCATCATACATCCCTTCGCCCCTCAATTCATTGCCGACATCGTCTGCAAGATTGCCTATCGTATCCTCGGTTCCACACATCCTTATCACGACCCCTGTCTCGACGAACCAACCCCAGATCCGTCGCCCCAACGAACGTGTGTAAGGCGGCAGCAACCATCCGCCATTCCTCTAGATCGATGCCAAATGGTGCAAGTGGCGTTATTAATGGGTGCGTATAATGGAATTGGAGGCGGACACGAGTGAGATAGGCTAGAAAAGGACCGATGACGTTCATCATGGGGTTCAACCACGCTAGGCTGTTTGGAGAAGGAGGTTATTGCGGGGTTGAACATCTAACATTAACTTCATCCCTATCTTCAAAACGCAGACTGTATGCGTAATCTAACGTGTGAACCGTCTTCAATGCTTCGACTTATGACATTCATTGCATTGCTGATGCATAAAGACCTAGAACGATGCGCTAATAGTTGCTTACACAATCTATATTACTTCAAAGAGTGCCAATTGTAGAAACATTTTATTTGTGTACTTGACCTCTTTTACCAATATTCTCCTTCCGCGAGCAAGTCGGACCACACGTCTGAACTGCCATTGCTTCCGGCCAGTCCATCTACTGCAATGTCATCGCCATTCACTGCTCCAATACTCTATGCACCCTTCATTTACGCCTCTGCTGCCTCCTGTTTCGCCTTCTCTTGCTCCATCACTGCTTTCTCTACGTCCAGCTTAAACATCCACTCATCCACCAGCTCATCCAAGGGTGGTGGTCCTGCAGGTCCCGCAGCGGTGATCGCTTGTCTAGCCTTTTCACAAGCCTGCTTTATCTCTGCATACAGCTTGTTATCTGCTTTCATACTATAATGGATACGCGTAGCCATGAAAAACAAGGCCGCTTCGTTGTAGCTAATCACAGGGGTGCCGGTGATGGGATTGATGAGTCGATTTGCCATTTTGTTGTGTGTTCCTTATTGACGGGAAAGGTTTCGAGGCGAACGATGGAAGAGATTATGATTCAGCATTCTGGGGCCAATGAAGACTTATATACCCATCAACTACATACTGATTGATGCCAAGCACGATTGTGACAAGCACACATGACTTTCCATTCTACAATGGTTGCGAGTACCACACATGATCTTCAAATCCCTCTGTGACCTTTGCCATCTGCATCTCGTGTCCATTCTCCTTTGCATTCATTCAAACACTCCTGCCGAACACTGCTTCCATCCGCACCCAAATCTTACTCCTCTCCCTCAATATTCTCCCTCTCCCCCTCAACCATGTCCCTTTCCACCTCCAACTTCTCCAACCACTCCGTCATCGTCTCCCTCAGCACCTCCGGCCCCTCATCCCGCACTCTCTGCAGTGCCTGGAACGCATCCATGCAGACCTTTGCAATCGACCTGTACTCCTGCTTCTTGAGACCCTTGTAGTATATGTCTGCGGCTTGGAAGAAGTGCTGGGCTTCTCTGACGTGACAGACCTAGGCGTTGGTTAGTGGGTTGATTATGCCACGGGATGCGCGTTGGGCAGACATTTTGTTGTGGGTGGTGTACGTAGATGTATTGGTGAACGATTAGTGAGGACAAAGTTAGTGGTTAGGAGTGAGCATTTATGATTCGGGAATGGTTTGTGTGTAATTATTTGGTGTTTGGTTGTACAATTATGAGTTTGCTCAACACCCTCCTTTCGCTGCGACGACATTACCACATCGAGTTTGTAAGCCGTGCAGATTGTCCTTGTGTCTGCCGTCTCTGGAAATACGTCTCAATGTCGCACGAGACCACGCCATGGCGGGTCTGGACTAAGTCGTTCACTGCGCACCTCTCCTCCATCTTACTGCTCATCCAACCACACAACCCTCGCGCTCCCCCACGCACCCTCCCTTCGATCCTTCTCCCTATTCACCCTCTTCTCCTCCTCCCAGATCTTCTTCTCGACCTCCAACTTTTCCATCCACACCTGCAGTAACTCCTGGAACCCAAACGTCGGATCACACGCCCTCATAGCGACGCCGGCATCGGCGCAGATGCGGCGCAGGCCTTCGTGCGGGATGCGCGCGTAGCGGATGGCGGCAGCGTGGAAGAGTAGTTCGGCTTCGGCCGGATGGATGATCGGGAGGGATGTTAGGGGGTTGATGAGCCGAGGGGGTTTGGTGGGTGGGGTGGATGTTGAGGTTGGTGTTGACAGCGAGGATGGCGTCGACGTCTCAGTTTTGATGGGGGGTGATGACATGTCGGTTGGGGTTGACATCTTGTTTTTTGATCTGATAGGAGATTTAGTACTTGATTTGGTACGGCTGACTGTCGCTGCTGGTGCAGGTGCTGGTGATGGTCGCAGTGTCGGAGCGAGGAGAAAAGTTATCCATCGCAGATTGTTATTTAGCGCACAACTTGCTCGCGAAAAGTTTTTTTTAATGTGAAATTTGTACTTTGCCTTACGCAAGAGCGGGCGTTTGTTATCGTCCGTGCGTCCCACATGTATTCTGACATTCACTTTGTCGCTTTGCCGCTCTGCCGCTAGCTACACCGGCGTATCATACCACTTTCGCCATCATCAGCACAACAGGGTAAATACACCGCTATAGAAAGTCGAGTAGAATATTAATGACAGCGAGTGTGTATCCGTATGTGACAATACAAGATGGAGCTGCGAGATGGTGACGACTAATGTAGCATATCGAGGGCTAGAGTGAAAAGAAATGCGCGGCAGTTACGCAATTCATCGGTAATATCAGTATCTGAGACCAGGTGAGGACACTGTTACGGAGCGGGTAGGGTATTCGAGTCCAATATAACTATGGCGATTGACGGAGCAGCTATGGAGTAGTGAGGAGATCAGGATGCTGAGAAGTCAGTAACGGTGTTGTGTCATGGTTGTAACGGGTACGATAAGAAATCCTAGATTCAGTAATTTGTTTCGCATTTCGACTTGGACATGTATCGAAAGAGGTTACAACAGTAAAACATTATCATTCAAACACTACGTTTACAGTTTCTATTCCTCAAACCTCCTCAGCCCTCTCTTCTTACTCCACTGATGTCCACCCTTGCTATCTCCCTTCCTCGCCTTCTCATCAAACAGCTTCTTGCTCAACTGCCTGTACAAGAACTTGCCATTGTTGTGGAAGTTAATGCTGTGGTCGCTGTCGGTAAAGAAGGTGTTGATCATCTTCTCAGGAGTAACGCGGTTGACCATGAGCAAGTCCACGAGCGCAGCGCCGTTCTGGAAATGCACATTGTCGTCACCAGTGCCGTGCTGGATGACGACACCACCAGCGATCTTCTTGAAGCCGGTGGCGTCGTGCACGCGGGAGCGGTTGTAGCCCTCGGGGTTGATGGTGGGGGTCTTCATGTAGCGCTCCGTGTAGAGGGAGTCGTAGAAGCGCCAGTCGGAGACGGGGGCGGTGATGCATGCGAAAGAGATGATGGGGTCGCCGACTTCGACGACCTTGGCGGAGAGGTAGCCACCGTACGACCAGCCGAAGATACCAATGTGCTCGCTATCGATCCATGAGTTCTTGGCCAATTCCTTAGCGGCCCAGATCTGGTCCTCAGCTTCGAGCTGGCCAAGGTTGGAAGTTACAGTAGCACGGAATTTGCGGCCCTTACGTCCGGTACCGCGGCCATCGACGGTGAGAGTCACGTACTCAAGCTCGGAATCAGACGCGACGTAGGCTTTCCAGTTAAGAGGGTTGAAGTTCTTGGTGACTTCCTTAGCGTTAGGGCCACCGTATGGGATGAGAAGAAGAGGGTACTTCTTGCTGGGGTCAAAGTTCGGTGGTAGGCGGAGCATGGCGTCCAGAGTGAAGCCGGAAGGATGAGCCATGTCGAGGTAGGTAATGTTGGGGAGTGCGTACTCGGAGAGCCTATCGACCAATTGCTTGTTGTCGACAATGGTGCGGATGGGGGTGGTTGAGTTCACAGAGTATAGCTCCTGGTAAGGAACATCAGGGCCGGCGTAGCGAGTGACATAGTAAGAGCCACCGGACGAGAAAGAACCGGTCCAGGACGCGGACACGCTGTCGTCAACGAGCACCTTCTTCTCACCAGTGGTGATGCTGACAGAGTAGAGATGCGACTCAGTACTGTGCTGCTCAGTGGAAGTAAAGTAGACAAGGCCACGTTTGTAGTCGACCTTCAAAACATCTAGCACTTCCCAATCTCCGGATGTGAGCGCGATCTTGTCACCACCCTCGACTGGGAAGAGGTACAGGTGCTTCCAGCCACTCTCGTCGGAGACGTCCAAGTAGTATTCGGTGCTGGAATTGCGGTATGTCGAGTTGGCTCGCGAGACCGGGCCGATGTAGCGGATCTGCATGTTGTTCTCGAGCCAACCGTCTGTTCCGTCGCGCTCGTGGGTGATCTTGGAAGAAAGGGAGTCTACATCTACCAAGACAAGTTTCTCTAGATCCTGGACACGGTTGTACGCGCGGTAAGTGACAAGACTGTTACCCTCGGTAAGCCATGCAACCTCGCCGATAACCAGGTCGTCCTCTGGGAAGGCATCAATCGGGACATTGCTGACTTCTCCAGACTCGACATCAAGGATATTGAAGCCGACGACAGGGTTCTTGGTGCCGACCTTGGGGTAGCGGAGGTCCAGATCGTTGGGGTAGACTGGAACATACTCGGCACCGTCGTCGATGTAGTAAGGGATGCGGAAGTTGCCAACGCCAGTCTCGTTGAAGGTGAGGAAAGCAATCTTGGAGCCGTCAGGGGAGAACCACAGGGTGTAACGGTCACCGAAGATCTCCTCCTCGTATACCCAGTCTGGCACAGCATCTGAAATTATGTTAGAGAGATCATTGTATATGCTTTGATGAAAACTTACTGAACCAGTCTGGGCCACCATTCGTGGTGATCTGGGTGATTGTACCGTTGTTCCACATGTATAGGTTGTTACCCTTGACAAATGCAATCTGACCGGGTGTCACAGGGCTCCATTCAGCATACTGGATGTCGCCGGCAAGAGTGGGGTCCAGCGGCTGCGTTTCTCCGCTTGCAACATCCTGAATCAGGAAGTCGGCGAAGTAGCTGTAGCGGTACTGCTTGGTGTAGTTGACAGACCAGAGAACGTGCTCGGCATCTGGCGCAATAGAGTAGTCATGGTAGTCCGCCGGGACTTTGTCGGCGGAGAGGAAAGTGCTCGATTGGCCGGTCGCAACGTTTTCGAACAAGAAATCTCCGTTGCTGCCAGTGTAGATGTAGTCGCCATCAGCCCCGGTTCCGACCCAGCTGAATGAACGGGCTGAGGCTGACAGCTGTCCAGGGGCGTCGGTAGTGATGTTGTAGGTAAGACGCTTCGTGCCGTTTCCGAGCGGCTGATGCGGGAAGCGGGGTGGCGTAATGGCACTGATCAACGGCAGCGCCGCGGCGCAGAAAGCGAAAGTGCGCATATTGACAAAGACACCAGAGCTGTTGGAGTCCGATTGACTGTACGAGGTATTGATAGAGCTGCGGTGCAAGTACGTGCTCCGATGCTCAGATCAAATTGTGGAGTTCCCTACAGGTAGGTGCAGAGCAACAAGACGTCGTGCAACTGAATGAGACGAAAGCACAAGAGCTCCTAACCCAACATCTGTGGCGGAAAGAGGATTTATGTAGTGTGCCATCAGTGCACTTGATGCAGTGTGCCTGATGGCACAGCACCGATCTAAAATGATACCAGCATACCAGTTGCCTCATTGAGCAGGTGTCAAGACTTGCGCCAAGTACTCCTCCCGGTTAAACAAGGCATTTTAGTGGTTCCGCTCCGATTGCAAATGGCCCCTCTATATCAGTTGGGAAGGTGATAGTGGCGATACATGAATGTTCGGTACGATGGAAATTATTGTGACGATAGAAGGATGCATGGAAGGGCGATGGATGAGGCCTGGTGGTGAGGTTTGTCGCTGTTCTGCAAGGTACGCCCTGGGCAGAGCCGAAACCTTGGAAACATTGATCCGCTTCTTGCGCTAGCCAATCAAGCCTTTTGTTATCAGCGCACGTCCCCGAGCTCACCCCAGTCGTCTTCATCTGGACAACACTCCCGCCTCACCACTTTCGAAAATACTTTTATGATGATGCCTTTGTTGTTGTCTGCTGAGGTCTATGTGTTCCCAGCGGATTCCCCGACTCTCCTACTATCGTTTCTTCTGTTTCACATATCCATCGTGTCCCCACGCCCGAACACTCGCGCTCCCAATCTACGCATTCCCACTATTACCGGTCCGACTCCTTTTCCTAACACAGCTTCCAAGAATCGAAACAAGTAGGTTATCTTACTGAACAAATGCGCTCATCCATACCGCAAAACCACTCGCGGGTCCAGACGTCTCACAACATCAAAAACTCTCAGTAGCCACACTTGAGCTTCGATATGGCAGCGTGCTATACCTTGTAGCCATCAGCCAGTCGCAACGACATGTATGATCTATATCGTCTGCCGATGCATAGTTCGCGGCGATCTTTCGACCACTGCATGTCAGCATTGGCAGCAACACATTTGTCAACGTCATTTTGCGGACACTTGGGTACTTTATCATGTCATGAGACCCGGTGCACATTATTGATCTCGCTCTGAGTATGTCTAGTTCAACACAGTTGAAAGCTAATGACATGAAGTTCATGTTGGCAGCGGAGGGCACAAGAACATATTCACATCATGGAGCAGACAAGAGCGAGAATTGACATTCAAGTATCCATTTCATTGGTTTTGTATTCGTTAAGCCTGATATCTCTATCATTTTCAATTGGTCATGTCTCCTCCATCGATCTCGTACTCTTCACTCCTAGTACCTAATCACGTTACCCTCCCATTGCGGCTGCAGCGGCGAGGATGACGCAGCTCCACGGCCACGAGCCTCACGCTCAGCCTGCGATCCCTCAGGCGTCGCAATCTTCACCGGCGTCGAGTGCCGCGAACCAAGCATGGGCCCCCGACCCTTCGTCGGCGGCTTGGAGGACCTACTCCCATCCGTTCGTCCCAGCATCACTCGCGGCGCCATCGGCGGCAGTCCCTCAGTCGAATCCCCAATCCGTAAACCAGTCGTCTTGTCAAAAGCCCGGAAGTTTCCAATCTTGCTCGCGTCCTTCTGGCATGCCTGCCTATGCTCGGCGTGGAACTGGTCGGTGTTGGTGACCCCCATGCCGCAGTTGACGCAGTAGAACTTCACGTACGTCCGCGCGCCGCGGCAGGTGATATTGTGCTTGGAGAAGTCGCCGATCTGGTGGCCTTCGCGAACGGTGATCACGGGCGCGATCACGTCTTCGTGGCAGTGTCTGCAGACGAAGGTTTTGGTAGTTCCGCTGGTCGTAGGGGTGGTTGGTGGCTTGGGGGTGTGTACCAGCGTCTTTGATGTAGCCGCAGAAGGCTTTGGTATAACAGGGGCCTTCACCGCTGACTCTGGCTTGAAGATTGTGCGACACTGCTCCTTGTGCTTGTCGTAGGTAAAGCGGTCATTGGTCCAGTCTCCTGAGACCATCTGTTTGCATATCATACAGTAACCATGGCGATTCTCTGCATGCTTCTTCATACCGCCTGTGACCATCAAATCACAGATATCGCAGTGGATTCCATTCTCGGCATTTTCGGTGACCTCTTCGATCTTTGGGGCGGAGGGGGTTGGCGTGGTAGTTTTCGCCTCCGTACCAGTGTGTGACTGGACTGGCACAGGGAAGGTCGGAGGCTTCGAAGACACCTCAGAGGCGAAAATGCTCGCGAAAAGATCGGTCCCGGTGGATCTCGCAGCCTGATTGACTGTAGGTGCCGCGGCAGCCTTCGTATTTGTCTCGGCGTTTGACTGAACGGGGGCAGGAGAGTTAGCAGGCTTCGAAGAGACTGCAGAAGCGAAAGCGCTCGCCAAAGGGCCATTCCCAGAGGAGCTCGCAACTTCATGCTCAACTTTAGGTGGCGTGAAAACCTTCGCCACAATTTTAATGGGCGTGTGTACTGGTACAGGAAAGTTTGGAGGCTTCGAAGACACTTCAGAAGCGAAGGAACTCGCGAAAAGGCCAGTCGCAGGGGGCGTCGTAACCTTCTTTTCGAATGAAGGTGGAGGAGATAGTGCCTTCACGGGTTCCTCGGCGGCGGCAGCGACGTGTGTCTGAGTTGGCACACTGATGTCGGGAAGAGACGATACTGGGGCGAGAGGGGCGGCAGTCGCAACAATGCCAGTTATGACAGGAGTCATAGCCTCATCGGCCACAACAACTTGCTCGCCCTGCTCCGCGAGTTGCTGCTCGAACTGATCGAGATCTTCGTCATAGTCCTCGCACTGCATGGCAGCGAAGGCGCCAGCGTAACCCTCCATTTCTGACTTCAGTTGGATTATCGCCGACTTCAACTCGTTGTTATCGGACTGCAACCCATCGATCGCTGACTTCAATCTATCGCTTTCCGATGTCGCAAGGCGTAGATCTGAGCGAGCTGCGTCTTCGTTCTGGGCGTATCCAAAGAATAGCATGTTGACCTTCTTTTTGAAATCTTTGAGTGCCGAAGCGGCTTCGTCATTCTGCAAACGATCGACGTCGAAGGTAATGCATTGAAATGTGAGACCTTGGTACTTTCCAGAGCGTGTCTTCCAACCGTTGATGACAGCAAGAAGCTGTGCAACGACTTCCTTTGCTTCGGCTGCATCTGATATGGCTTGACATGAGACTGGGGCTTGCTCAAGAACTGTCTTGACTTCGGAGATAGCCAGCGGAGTAGGAGCCACTTCAAGAGGAGAAGTGGAGACAGCTTCGATCTTGCTCATCGACAGCTTCAGGGGCTGGGCCTGCAGTGGTGCCGTGCTCTGCGACACGATGGGGCCAATCGAGAGCTTTGACTGACAGATGTCGAGAGGCTCAGTGTCCTGGCTTGAGACAAGAGACAACGACAGGACGGGCTTCGCGGAAGCAACTGGTGCAGTATCCTGAGCCACGACATCTGAGATGCTCAGCGTGTCATTCGGTGGAGAGATCGGTGTAGTCTCCGTGCTGCTCACTGGAGATATGCTCAGTGACGGCTTCTGCCATGTAGGCGGCGTGCTCATAGTCTCTTGAGACTGGATGGGAGAGTATGACAGCGGAGGCGAAGTCATCAGCCGCTCGTACCCACGCGCGACAGCCTCGTTGATCTGGAGTTGCATGTGCACACCGATGTCCACTGAAAAAGCAGCCATGGTGTCGGAGATGGCGGGATATGGGCACTGTGAGGGCGCAGCAGAGCCAGAGACAACCTTCATATGTTGCGCGATCGCCTGGTCGACCTCCTGGAGAGTCACCAGCTCGCTGAGCTTCTTCAGCAGCGCAGCGTGAATCTGGTCGGACTTGGTGTTGTTTAACACAATGCCAACTATAAGTTCCTCGCACATCTCGATTTCTTCGACTTGGCGAAGGTGACATGCCTTCTTGTCAGCAATGTGACGATCATGCTGGTTCTCCTTCTCGGCAACGTGTCGGCTATGTTGATCCTCCCGGGCGAGGATCCCATCTTTGCGCATTTTCTTCTCGTCGGCCTCATGGCGATCGTTTGCAATGGCGAAAATGAACGCCATGGCAAAGAACGAGACAACGAACATGACCAAGATGCACTCCACGATGATGAAGTGCGTCTTCACAGAGATGGCTTCCAAGAAGCAGTAGAGGGTCTGTAAGACAACGATAGGGTAGTGGAACAGCATGCGAAAGCATGTGGCCAGGAACTGGAAGACTGGCGCCAAGGCGCGGTATGTAAAGGCGAGCATGGCGAGGATGCGCGCAGTGTAGGGGGCGAGGTGGTGGAGTTGGGCCAAGCTATGGTCGAGAACAATGGTTTGAGGTGGAGATTGGGTAGTAGAGATGTTGTAGAGGAGACCTTGTGAGCGAGGTGCTCAATAGCTGTGGGCGGCTCGCCAAGCTAGCGTGTGGTGAAAGTGGAAAGAGCGGAGAAAGCACTTGCGCCTGCGGTTGGTTGAGACCTTTGGGAGCTGGTAGTGCAAGAGATGTAGAAGACGTTGTTCGAATTGTGAGGATTGTTTAAGGGTGGAGGCGGTGCGTGTCGAGATACTTAGCGGAGGTGAATACAAGCACTGCGATTGTGTGCCTACTACCTAGGTAGGTACCGCCCGCTATTGTCGCTTTCACGTGCGATGTCGAGAGACTGTTCTTTGTGACCTTTTCACGTGTTTACGCTGTTAGCTATCAGTGTCTCATTCACGTCAGCTCGTAATCGTCACCCCTGATCAGTCTTGGAGAAAGTTTGGTGGTCGGGACAATTGGCAATTCCGCAGCATGTAGAAACTGTGTTTATGTGTGTGTTCAGGATTTAGTTTCAGTGTTTAAATGAAGAGCTACATCTCAAACAATCAGGTCCAGTGTCTTATCCACCGTGTCACTTCCCGCCACAGATTCGTTGGTCGTGTCCAGTCTCCCCTCCAACAACTCTTCGAACCTCACGGCCATCTTCCGTCCCCCCTCATGATTAGGCTCTACCCTTGCCTCGTAATCGTCCGCACACTTCCCGTCTAGCACCTCATGCAGCGCGCACGGCACAATCTCCGTACCCTCCACCCTGATCTCCTTCGTCGCAATCTCATACATCGCCCTAATCGCCGTCTGCAGCTGTCCGGGAAACCAATTATACCCTAACGCCTTAAGTTGCCACTCTGCCCAGCTCTTTTGGTTGAATTGCGCTTCCAGTGGGAAATAGATCATGCACACGATGACGGCGCGCGGCTTGGTTTTGGCAGTAACGCGAGTGACGTAGTCCTGAATCTTGGTACCGAAGAGGTTCTTGAAGTACTGTAGCGAACTTGCGGTATGGTTCTCGAGGGATTTGCGGGGTGTGAGCCAGGCGAGTTGGAGCATGTGGCGCATTGTGCAAGGCAGTGGTTTTAAAGCGATGTCGTTTGCGCCAATGCTCACGATCAGGACGTCCTCGGCACGGATGTTGTCGCGAATGAATTCATCGTGAGTTAACAACTTCTCATCGCGCTCGCGCAGCATTGACTCCTCTACTGCAGTGTTGATGCACGTTGCACGCTCGCCCAGCACATGGTTTAGCCAGAACGAGACATCCGGCTTTGGCAGCGGTTTCTCGAGCGTCTTCTCGTAGATTTTAGGGACATCGACGCCAATTTCTTCGACGGTCTTGTGCAGCCAGAACTTGTTGTCGAGTGAAGAGTCGCCAGCTAGGTAGACAATAGGCTTATCCGGTCGTTCCGCGAGTGTGATCTCTTTGAAGCGCTCAAGATCCTCTATGGGGTGGCCCTTGTACTCGAAGTAGAACTTGGAGGTATTGATTTTGCGCATCGGCTCTTTTTCTGAGGGGTATGCGGCCATTTTCTGGCTGATGCGGGATGTCGTGAGTATTGACGGCCGGTGATGGAGATGTGTCGTTGCAAGCGCAGTCGCGCGATCAAGTAATGTCACGCAACCTAGCTGTGTCCCTAGACAAGGTGTTGTGGCTAAGTGATATCAGCATTGAGCTAGGCAAATGCCGCGTTGTTTAATGTTGTCTATTAGGAGGACGCGTGGTCGCCGAAGGCAGCCACATCGTACGGTCGTACTCCGCGTATACGGGCCAATGAGAAGGCACGCTAATAAGATGATATCACGCATCACGAAGAACGAGCGATATTGAAAATTGGGAAAGTTGGAAGTGGAAATGAATTGGAACGATAATCGAAGTTTTCAATGAACAGCTCAATTAGTAGAACATTGAGCACTATAACTGCTGGGATGAAACATCAAGAAAGGAGGACAGGACAAGACAAGTTGCTAGCGCTCATCACTCTATAAAACACCCCGAACACCTTGAGCCCTCATCTCGATCCCAGCCCGATCCATGAAGCCTTTGATCTCCGCATGCCTCTTCTGCCAGGTTGCAACGAGCTGGTTCTGCATCTTGAGTTGCTGATCTTTGGCTTCCAGCTCGTCCTTCATGCTCCTATGGCCAGGCACAGTACAGATCGGACCCGTGACAGTGTTGACGCGAGCATCATTGGCCACCTTCTGCCAATGCTCGGCTGCTGCAGTTTGCTTCTTATGATCAATCTCGACAGTGCGCATGTCGCTCACAAAAGAGGCTACTAGCTCTGGAGGTCCTTGAATGTCAAGTGTCGTGTTTTGAGCCATGGCGGCGCGGGCACGCTTGATCAGGTTCCATTTCTTCGGCTGGGAAGAATCGATGTGGATGGTGATGCTTGACTGGTTGGCCTCCCGTTGTTTGCACCGCAGGAGCTCGGCCTCAAGCAAGGCGACCTTGTCTTCGGCATCCATCTGGCCTTGACGATAGACTTCAATCGATAGCTTGAGCGACGTGACCTCGGCTTCGCTGAGGCGAAGCTCGCGCGTAGAATCACCAAGCAGCTTTTGAGCAGTGAGTATTTGCTTTTCCATTGACTTGTTTGCGAGATGTAAATGGCGAAATCCCTTACTTTCGGCTTCAGCAGACCGTTGTCGTAGCTGAGCATGTACGACTTCCCGCTGTGTGATCTGCATCAGCTCGGGGCAGCCATACTCGTCGTGGAGACTCCTCAGATTGCTCAGCTCAGAATTTTCTTCCCGGAGGGTTTGAATCTGGGCGTAAGCAAGAGCAAGCTCGTTGGTGGCATGGTGACCGGGATCTGCAGACGATGCCTTCTTCAAGGCAGCATTCTCCTGTTGCAGTCGCAGAACCTGTTGTGTCAATTGAGCCATATCCATATGTCGTACAGGAATAGCACTATCAGGGCGCTTGGAAGACTGAGTTGACATGTCGGGTTATCGACGTGTAGTTGACTTAGCCAATTCCTGTGAATGACGTTTCAAGAGAACAAACGAAGCCTATGTATGATACCTCTTGAATGTAATGATAAAGAACTAATGAAGAAAAGCGTGAAGGGTAGAAGTAGGCGATTTTTTTGTAGAGGCTTCACCGTCCCACATCGTGTATTGTATATACTCCTAGTCGCGACACAGTGTTGGTGGAATAGGCCCTTCACCATGTTTGCAAACAAAAAACAACGTGGTGAAGCCTTACAAAGGATCGTGGCCTGTTATTGTGATGCTACCGGATACCGTCGATATCACGAGCGATAGTGGTTCTCTCAGCCTTGGACGTAGTGAGCGATTGCCAATGTCGGAGCTCGCCTGGAAGATCGCCATATTGCTGCTGCTGAGACCTTATCTCGCGCAAGAACCATGACCGCAAAGAAAACTGTTCCAGAGATACGATGATGGCATACGAAAAGATGACGATACTAAGGCATGTCGGTAGTGCCGTCCTTTCCGACATTCTTGGGAGCCGCGTAACAGGGACGAGAGGCGCAGCTAACGCCACATCATCTCGGGTCCTTTGAAAATTCTCCGCGGCCGCAACAATAGTCCAGTCGCAGCTCGTCGCGTCTCGAAAAGAAGCCAGAAAGCGCGTCGCAAACCTCGTAGAGTGAAGACAAAGCGACGCCCATGAAAGAGTTTCCAGGGCGGTTGTTGAGTAACGCATCGCATCACTCGCGAAGAATCAGGGCGTGCCAAGTCGCCTGACAGCCAATGGTAAGGTGTCACGAGCCACCGCCAACTTGCTTTCGGGCGGAGATCCTGGACGGGTGACGTAGCAGGCCTTCACAGCCCTGACGGCATCGCGCGCGCGTGTATAATAAAGGGCAGCTGAGCGTCGTGAGTCTGCTATCCACCTTCCTCTTCAATCTCGCAACGAGTTGGTAGCGAAAACAATACCTGCAGCCTTCCCGCGACCTGCATCTAGTCTTCAGCCACACCCGTGTCGCTTCATCAACAACATCGCGTCGAAAATATGGTCGCTCCAATCATCGTTCTCGGCCTTCGCGGCGTACAGGCTCTGTTCTCCATCATTGTGCTGGGTCTGACTGCATACCGTATGCCGCTCTTCCTGGAAGCTTCTTTGTACAGATGCTAACAATGTTTAGTCGTTGATGCATACAATGGCCCTGGCTATAACTGGTCGCCTCACAGCGTGAACTTCATGCTGTTCTGCTCCATCTGGACGCTCCTGGCAGTAGCATATCTCTTGCTCGCACCTACACGCTTCCCAAAAGCCGCGCACAAATTCGCTATTGGCGCCGTTGAGTTCATCACCATGATCTTCTGGTTCGCTGCCTTCGTTGCTGTGGCTGTGCGCTGGAACAACAGCTGGTGGGGCTATGTTGGAGACAACACATTCTACAGCTGCGGTGTAGCTGCTATTGTGTTCTCAGCCTTCCTTTGGTACGTCAATCGCCATGTATCGAAGTCGTCCCTGTGCTAACAATGATAGGCTAACCTTCGTCGCTACCACTATCCTCGCCGCCCTGCATATTCGCGGAAGCTCCCGTAACGACATTGCGCCTGCACCAGCGATGGCTGGTGTTTAGACTTTACGAGAAGCACCTACCGGAAATAATGAACACGGAACAAATACCCTATGATACCCTTCCCATACTATACGCAATACTTCAGAATGTCATGTACGAGCGCGGCGTCAATTATTCGTTGTTGTTTTATTTCGTGGGCCTAATGCGCATCAACCCTTTATCACGACCATATAGCGTGTATAAGAACAGTGAAATTCTACGAGAGATCACTTTGAGCGTCTGCGAAAGTTTTGTTGAAGAACAGCTGAAGTGAATATGAGCAATTAAACAAAATTGAGCGGCGAAACCATGTACCATGCATGTTCACGCCATATCCTCCGCTTCCCCACGCAGACCTGGATGCGCCCAATTGCTCGGCTTCGGGTCCGAGTTACTCCGAGTAGCGCCGAGCTCATGGCCGACACACGCGCTTCCAATTGTGTCCCAGTCAAACACCAAATTCTAGAATCCTCGTATTTCGGCAACTTGTCACCGACTATGATTTAGCTTTTCTGTGCGAGCCCTGGGCGACAGTCGACTACCTGTCGCCGACCCCTACTTTGACGCTCGACCGTGTTGTTGAGAGGGACACCTGCATGCTCGTATGCTGCACAGTCCTCCATCCATCAACACTTCGGCATCTATCTCCATCGGAGCCGGCACACAAGCTTCGGACCAATGATACGAAAGTGATGTTTCTCCTCCGATGTCTGAGCGTGCATCCTTTCATCTTGGCAACATACGGGCGGTCAGCTTCCCTGAGACCACGAGCACTCTCGCACCGTACCGCGTCAAGCAAAGAGCGCCCAATCAAATTGCCCTTGCTCTTGGGACCACTCGGTAGCTACCCTGATGCGGTCAGACGTTGAATGCATGCTTCGAGAAGGACTTGAGCAATCTGTACAGATCCTTGCCGACTAATATACCTGCAGCGGCGGCTATCTCATCCTGGGAATGATCTGACCTACCAATCAACTCTCCTTCGCTCGAGCAGCCACAATGAGAACGACGGCGTTGCCGAATATAAGCAGCTTGGTCGCATAGACAACCAAGCTCAAAATTCCTCTTCGCGGGGCGTGATCACATCACGAGATAATCCGCGCCGCTGACGGCCTGAGGAAGGTCTGTGCAAGGCAGAGGCGAAGTTTGTTTAGGCGACATTAAACCCCGCTCTCGTCTCGGCATCCAGCTAATGACTACCTGCCGCCTTGAACTATGCTGAATTTCCGAGAGCATGAATCAGATACATCGAGCTATTTAAGCCACCTCAAGCACAGTAGGAAGTCTGCAATCGCCATGGCAAAGCCTCAGACAAATGCCGAAGTCACTACGGTAGAATGCCTCTCAGCTGATGATGGCGCGCTGTTCTCAATGCCCATACGTCCGTTGACAAGTTCTTGTCAGACAGTATGTATCTAAGGCCAACAGGAATATAGTGCTGTTACCAGGCTTTCGGTACCGCCCCGCGTCAACCCCAGGGAGGTGGTCCATGGGGTGCGTTCAAGCCGAACCCTGTCGGATTGCCCTAAGTTAGAGCTCATGCGACAACATCGAATTCTTTGACATGGCTTAGACTCGCGACTGGTTAAAGAGAGGCGCAAAAGCTTACAAGCGCGGCGATTGAGGCGCCTTTTCGGACTTCTTGAACAATGGTTCTGCGATATTTTCCCGGTTATTGGCGGAATCACTCCTATTTAGCCGGTTCCAAGCAGCGCACGAGAGGCGCGCCGAGACGCTTGTCTACTGTAAGGTAGTGATTCGGTAAGACGGTCACACTCTCCGCCTTAGCCTATCCCGTCCTCGGGGTGTCTGGGGTAAACACCCGGGGTAGGGATGCGATGGGGGTCGTATAAGTATTGTCTCAACCCCCATGCCTTTGCGAACGTTACGGCAACCCTCTGGTCTACATTGACACCGCCATCATGGGTCTCCTCAAAGCACCAAACACCGGCCATGGCTCCGACCCCATCGTCACCCGCATGGTGGAGCAAGACAAGGTGCCGTGGTACAAGAAGCGTAACCTGAGGATCATGTACCTCTACCTCTTTGTCTGCTGTATGGGTGTCGAGATTACCTCCGGATTCGACTCGCAACTTATCAACACTCTCCAATTTTCACCGGCCTTCAATAAATATTTCGGCGACGGCTACAAGAACCCCAAGACAGGCAAGCCTGACATCAGACCATCAATCCTTGGTTTCATCTCATCTTGTTACCAACTCGGTTCGATTCTCGCCGTGCCCATCGCTCCATGGTACAACCAGAAATTTGGAAGAAGGTCATGCATCATGTGTGGCTCCGTGATCATGGTGATCGGCGCTATCTTGCAGGGTTTCTCTCAGCATCGTATGTTGGCTCCAGTCACTCGGACCGAATCTTTGAATTCTAACAGCTTTCAGTTGCTATGTACATCATTGCTCGTATGTTGCTGGGTGTCGGTATCGTTTTCTGTATCATCTCCGGCGCAGCGCTTATCGGTGAACTTGGTTACCCCAAGGAACGACCCTATCTGACTTCGCTGTTCAACGCCTCGTACTTCATCGGTTCCATCACTGCATCAGCTATCGCGATCCGCACCACAGACATTGTGGGCGACTGGAGTTGGCGCGTGCCTTCCCTGCTGCAAATGTGCCCGTCCATGCTGCAAATCGCCACTGTCTAGTAAGTACACCCCAATCTGTCGTTTTGACCGATTCTGATTGTCCTCAGCTGTCTGCCAGAGAGTCCTCGTTGGCTTGTGTCTAAGGATCGCGATGACGAAGCTTACGCTATCCTTACCAAATACCACGCCGAGGGAGACGACAATTCGCTACTCGTACAGGCCGAGATGGCGCAGATCCGATCCACCATCAAAATCGAAATGGAGCACTCTAAGCAATCATGGATGGACATGTTGCGCACGAAGGGAATGCGCCGTCGTGTCCTCATCACCGTCTTCCTTGGTCTTTTCACGCAAATGAGCGGCAACACCCTGCTCTCGTACTACCAGAATTTGTTGTTTACTCTGATGGGTTACACTTCCACCTACGCAAAGACCAGAATCAACATTGCCAACCAGTGCTGGAGTTTGATGAACGCCATTGTCATCGCCTTGGTCGTCACCAGGTTCCGCCGTCGCCGCATGTTCATGCTTTCCGCCGCCTCAATGACCATGGTCTTCATGGCCATGACCATCTGCTTCCAGCGTCTCCGTGTCGCACAACAAGACGGCGTAAAGAACCCCTCGGCTCAGATCGCCTCACTGTTCTTCTTCTTCGCCTACTCTCCCTGCTACAACATCGGAAACAACTCGCTCACCTACACTTACCTCGTCGAACTCTTCCCATACGCCCAGCGTACCATGGGTATCGGTATCCAGCAGATCTTCGGCAAGCTTGCCGGTTTCTTCAGCGTCAACGTCAACCCGCTTGCACTCACCGCTATCGACTGGAAGTACCTGGCCATCTACTGCGGCTGGATCACTTTTGAGTTCATGTTCATTTACTTCATGTACCCCGAGACGTACAACCGTACTCTTGAGGAGTTGGCTTTCTGTAAGTTGCACCATGTTGATGTTCGCAGAATGACGCTAACACCACAACAGTGTTCGAGGACAAGGAACTTGCTGAGAAGCAGGCTAGGGCTGTCGAGAAGACTGTCAACAACGGCGAGATCGAGGGTGTGTCTGACAAGGGCCAGACCACCACTATTGAGCGCGCTATCTAAGCGCACCAAAGGCGCCAGCGCTCGTTGCGTTGTGTACAGCGCGACAGACAACATGAAATTAGTTTATTCAATGAATCAAATGAATATATTTCAATCCACGAAGAACGACGGTTCTCACTTCCAACACATCTCACAGCGCCATTGACATTATCCCTTCGTACTACAATCTCCATATGACAGCCTGACGCTAGCATACATGATACTCTCGAACTAATGCACATCACACCCGCCAGACTAACCGCTATATCGTCGAGATCGTCATCAACCTAGCTTATTTTCTTGCCCAGGCTGACGGATCATTCCCGTATAATCCGCTCTGATACTGCCCGGTCCGTCCTTCCGCCCGCCAAGCCCACCCAATCCTCCCCTGCTTCCGCCGTGTCCGTCCGCCTTGAGAAATCCTACCTGAACCCACCCCCTGGCGCCCCCATACTTCTCCACCTCCAAACATCATGCGCCCCAACCTCGCTTGCTTGCTCCGGTACTTGGCTCTCCACGTGCTCCCAGTACGCATCTAGGTATTCGTGGAACGTATTGGACGAAGTCGCGTTGCGCAGGTCGTTGAGTACTTGGAAGACGTTTTGGCGGTAGTTGCGCTGTACGATGGCGGGCATGAGGGACATCGGGGTGGTGGAGTGGAGGATTGAGGGGAAGGTTGGGTGTAGGGATGGTGATTGTGCTGGTGATGATGGCTGTGCTGGTGGTGGTGTTGAACTTCCTGTAGGCGATGCTGGATTGGAATGTGCCTCTGCATTATTGTTCTCTGTGGCGAATGGGAATTGTCGTGAATCGAGTCCCATGGCTCGTGGGAACATCAGCATGATGTCGTTGAGGAGCGCTGGGGATCGGACAGTGAACTCTCGTCGCCCAACGTATGGTATCGATCGTGTAGTGTGTGGAGATCGCGGGTCGAGCGAGCGCGTACTGAATACTGGTATATGTGATGGTGAGGAAAGGCTCACCACACCACTCGAGCCTCGAGTGAGCACATCTGGGACAGGGTGCATTCTAGCGACGATTTCTCCATCGTCAATCTCTCGATTTTGCGACTCTACTGCAGAGTTCTGGCCACTCTGCCCTGGTATATGGCCTTGATTCAGCTTTCCACCTATCTCGAGGAACAGCTCCACCATCTCCTCGGTCTCATGCCACATCTCTTCTGGATCGACATCCTTCGGGCGCCTATACGCGAGATTGAGTGCCGCTCTCCATATCCGCATTATCTCGTTATAATTCCACTCCCGCTTCAAATCGCCATCCATATAGATGTCTCGATAGTCGTCGATCGAACAAAGAATCCTGGTCTGGAGCTTTCGCCAAGGCTCCTCGGTGCCGCGAATATCAAGCGGGCTGTATGAGACGCCATAGCGATTTGCAAGTTCAGGCAAGTCCAAGTCTTCGATGTCTGACCACTCGTCTTCGTCGTTTACTGGTGGACTCGACTCCTCGGATATAGCATAAGGATGACCTCCACCGCCACCAGGATCTCGGTGTATTGGTATAGGTTCGATAGGCGACGGTGCAAAGACGAAGAGGGCAAGCGGATCGGGAAGAAACGGACGTACTTCATCATTGATCTCCTTCCAGCGGATATCGACGAGCTCGTTGATTTCGTGAGGCTTGCCCATCCTTGCGTCGCATAGCCGTATGCCCATCAGGAGGGCCTCGCAAAAGCGATCATTCTTTGCTGTATCATGCTCTTCTGAACTCTCCATGGCTCTACTGCGTAAGTCGTAGGCGAATGCTACATAGTGCTCCCGTAGTAAGGTGTGAGTTAACACGATGGTTGGAGAGTTGATGTCGAACTCCCAGAGTGGACTCGTCATTATGATAGTCTATATCGTTGAACGTTTTCCGACTCGGTGTAAGGATGTAAAAGTGGGATTGATATGGAAAGATGAGTTGTGTTGGTGATTATGAATATTGTAACTCGCGAGTAGGTCCATCGGTCTAGAAGTAGACTGGAGAATGCCTAGGCAACAGAAAGGGAGGTGTTGTTCGTGTGAAAGGCGCATCATGTAATCCTGCTTTGTAGTGTCACCAACCTCGACTTAGCTGGATTTGGCATTGACTTGACTAAAAACACTTGACGTTGTGAAGACATAGGAGGGCAGTTCAGGTGGAGGATTGATTGGTTATCTCCCTAGGGCGAAATGTCCTGCTTGCCAGAGAAGGTGTGCTGGATATCTAGGAAATAATACGATATTAAACATGAAGCAAGCTAATTGTAACTTACACGCAAGCTCCAAGTCTACTGACACAGGCATTTTTTTAAGGCGTCACTTACCCATCAGCAACGGGATCAAATTGCGGTGTACAAATAGATCAGCTCCTGATACTACGCTGTTCTGATACCTTCGGGTTCAAGAAGAGGCAGACGAGACTACACTGGAACACTTGCGAGCCGACAATTGCGTTCTGTGGGCTGTTTTGAAAGAAGAAAACCCCGACAATTCAAAGAATGCCCTCAGAGTGATTAATTTGGGTTGTTCACAGTTATGTAGTACCACAAATACAATCGAAGTATCTTGATCGTAGATATGGTTGTGTAATTATGTAAGAGCCATTCTTGGCTCGACCCAGAAGAGTATGATCACTTGGACCACACACGCAGAATAAATGTCCCCGTTCGCGGTCCGCCGCTACCCCACTTTATGCGACTGTGGCTACAATAAATGCGAGGGCCACATGAGTTCTCGCCTACCATACTTCCTCACACGTCGGAGATGCTCCTCCTCCTGCTCCTTCACTGACTCCAAGTAATTTGGATCATCAGCACCTCCCGGAAGGCCAGGTAGATTCTTAACCGGTCGCCTTTTGGGGAGCTCAACGTCCTTGTGCGGCTTCTGATTCAAGTACTCGTCGAAGGTCTTGATACCAGTTGCCTTCCAGAGATGATAATCGCGGATGGTGATCTTTCGGTTGCTGGGCGCAGGCTTTTCCAGGATGTTGGAGACAGGGGCGTCTGCGTCGAGCATAGCTTCGTCGTCGTCATAGTCGTTCAAATGATCATAACTGTTATCAGCCTGTTTAGATACGTTGTCAGTAATTGCCAGGTCTCGGTAGAGTTTGGAAACTTGGCCTACACTGACAGTTGTGTCTGGTCGCTTCTTGGACACACTACCATGCTTCTTCTTTTGCTCCACCTTGTATTGGCGATACAGTTCTAGCTCGGAGAAGCCTGGAGTTGGATCGTTGCCCGTGTAGAAGTTGACCATGATTGTTGTATGGATGAGTTAGGGTTTTCGTGTCTGCGGAGTGTGTTCAGGTTGCGACGGAGCTGTCGATAGTAGGAAAAGATTTGTTTTAGGACCGAGTTTGGTATACCACACAGAAATGGACTAGCATTCACAGTCGGGGCGATGTGAGCTAACAATCTCCATGCGGCGAAAAATAGCGGCGAGTACTCAAAACTGCCTAGTGCCAAATTCCACGACATGGAGGCTAAGCATCCCGTCTTCTTCAGGATTGTGAAAACTGCACTGTGATACCACACCTGGGAACTCATGATTAATATACTTCCTCGGTAAGTTAGTAAGATGAACTTGTGGGGCACCGGGCCCCAAAGTCACGTGTGAGGGCATTATGATACCTAAAGACATCGTGCGCGCCCTGATGACACCTGCGCATACGTGCTAACCAGCTTCCAAAACCTTTATCGCCAGGACCTAGAGTCAGGTCATTGAGCAATCCCGACATTAGGCCTCGGGAAGGACAATCTGCATGGTGGACATAGTTGGACGGTAAACAATATATTGCTCGGTCACACACATGTATAGTAGCTACGCAAAAATCTGCAGAAGACGGCGCAGGGACCTTCACTCCATCACAAAATCAGATGTACCATTCTGCAAGGAGTTGAGAGCCCTTACGATCACTGTAAAGCCTCGTCCCCATCATCGTCCCAGCCTTTGACCTCGAGTGCATGTCGCGCCTCTGCCTCCCGCACTAACTTCTCTGTCAAGCCTGCTTTTGGCATGCTGCCAATTTGGTAGTAGCTCAACTTTATGGAATGCCCGCTCGCAAGGTCAAGTGGAAACTTCTTTGGTCGAGCCGGCACCTTCAATAAAGCATCGAGCTGCTTGGTTGTTAGTTCAGACTTAGCGGTGGTCTGGAATTTGTAATCGTTCGCGGCTGACGGCGTGAGATCGCCAATAGTATCATGATCTGAAATCAGACCGCCGAGTATGAGCTGTTCATTCGCTACTGATGACTGAGAGAGCATGAGTAGCGCGAGCGCGGCGTCATGTTGGCTTCGATGATCTTTAGTTTCCTCCACCACCGCATTCCCTAACTCATGCTCCGGGCTCGAGTCAGTGTAATTTTGATGGGTGGCAATGGACTCTGTAGAATTCTTCGAGGCCGCTTTGGATGGCTTTCCCAAACCTCTCTTCCGAGGTAGTTTAGGTGACACCTTTGGAGTTGGCTTGGAGGCCCTAGCGCGAGCAGCAACGGCCGTCTTCTTCGCCTTGCAACGTGACTTGGTATTGGTCTTGCCTTCAAGTGGGTCACTAGAAGATTCTTCAATGTACGCATATGGTGCAACCTTCCGGGCACGACCTGACCGTCGAGGTGCAGGAGCGTCTTCGGCAGCGGGGTACTGGGACTCGGACATGTCTATGACTATAGCAGGCTGTACGCTTGGGGTTACAGAGCCCATATCGGGTGTACTGGTTGATAGACTGGAGTGAGATTCCAAGTCTTGAAAGTACACCACCAGACGCTGGATGAGGGGTGTCTCCTGACTGGCAGCGGTATCTGGCGAGAACATAATGTCCGATTACAATACCTGAATAGTTCTGGTAGAGTTCAGAGCGATCTATGTGCTATGATTGATCAGCCTGGTTGCAATCAATGCTGTTGACCTGTATTCTACGCAAATTTGAGTCTCTAAGTCTGTGAAATGCTTTTGTTCCTCAAAATGGAAGCTTATGTACCTCTACTTATGATCATGGGGCTGCTTCACTACTGCTATACAGTGCTTATTTCATAACGTGGTTTTTGTATTTCACAAAGCTCCAAGAGCGCGACGTTGTGGTTACACGATGCGACGAGCACGCAAGCCACTGACTGTTAGTGACAGGGTCTCAGTTAGACGACTGCAGTGACTAGATTATTCTAAAAATAATTTCCGCTCATATGGTATGGCTTGTGCTTGTAGGATGGTAAGGTTTCCCTGCTAGGCGATCTCAATAGCGTAAGTGATCTGGTCACATGAATTTGCTTAACAAAGTACACCGAGACACATCAAGGCACTAAGGACTTTCCTGGTTTATGATATCTTCGTCTCCTTACTTTTAAGCTTCCTGGCTAACCTTCGCGGATTTAACCTACCCGGTGCGGCAAATTTGATGCTCCTCCCAGCATGAGATCCGACCTCTTAACAAAGGATCTGCCAAAATTCTCCAGCTCTGTTTTCATGGATGCTGAGTAATACCAATCATACACTCGACTATCGGTCTGGCGAAGATGCATACAGGCATTCCAAAAGTTATATAGAGATGCCTTTGAAATCAATATTGTAAATTACGAGTCTTCAAATATTTTCTAGGACCAGTCATCTTCATCAACCGATTCCATGGTCCTATCAACATCGTCACCTGGTTCCTTGGTCCAGTCTTCATCCTCCGAGTCCATGATAACATGACCAGAGCGGCCACGACGACGACTGCTGCTAGAAGCGGAAGTAGCTTCTCTTCTCTTGCCCTTCATTTGAGTCGCCGCCTCCCCTCTCCTCCCCTTGACTTGAGCCGTCATATTGCTCTTCCTATTTCCTTCAGCGTTTTCTTCGCGAGAATCCAAACCGTTTTCGTCCCACATCTCTTCGTCGTTGTAAACCACTTCAAGCATTTTGCCATCTTTCATACTCTGATTTCCCTCGTGATCTACTAGGCTGTCTCCTCTCCGTGTTTCTTTCTTCACTGCTCCCGCAGGGTACTGCTCAGGCCAACCGTCCTTTCGCCAAGCATTCAGCCTCCATTGCGCAAGAGCACCGAAGCCATCCATCCCAGTGTCCAGTCTCGGATTGGCGTACTGTGGCTCAAGCGGCTTGAGAAGCTGACCAGCTAGGGTGAAGACCGTGTCATCTGGATCGGCGGAAATGATGCCGAGAATAACGCGAGTTTTGCGTGCACACTCGGCGGCTATCTGTGTGTGCTTGTCTGGAAGCTTGGATAGTATAGACAGGGCTTCATTGTAGATGCCCAGCACAAGTTGTCGGTCGATCCCTGCACAATTTTCATCGCCGCCAAGGGGGACACCTTGTGAGAAGCGGCGTTGAGTTTCGCGCAGTCTCATGGCGGTTTCCTCAGCCGGCACAATGTCGTGTTTATGAACAAAAGGAGTCTGCGTCGTGGTGCTGTCCGCAAGAAACTTGCTGAAACGAGGTGTGTAATCCATGATCGTGTTTATGGGCTTTTTGACAGGTGTGTTGAGTTGTGGCATCGAAGAATCAGATCCAAGGGTACTCGGAGGCGAAATACCAATGCTCCTGGTATCTTCTATTGATTTGCGCAAAGGTACCAGATGATCCTTAAGCGGAGGCGTTGGTAGTAGAGAGCGGTACATCGTGAGTCGGCTTATGTACAACGAAACCAAGTTTGGCGATTTGTGTATTCAGCTTGTCGGCAAGCGGAATTTGGTATCATGGGTGTGGTCCAGCAGCTAATAGGTAGTGGAGGATGATAGCTAGGTAGGAGCGCGCAATCGAGCAGGTCACGTTTCACTTGTGGTGGCGAGTCCATGTGCAGTCATACCTTGGCATTTTGAATGATAGGTGAAGATGAGTTCGTACCTCAACAACTGAAAGCTAAGTCGGACGACGCCAATGGCTGGCCAATGAAAGGCTCCGAAACCTCCAGACAGTGGTGTACGCTTTGATGCATCAGTCATCTATTGGAGGACTGCTACTTTCCGACCGGCAGTTCCATCACTCCAACATCTTAATCCCATTCAAAGAGTGATCTCTCTCCTCGCGTCCTCCGCATGAATTTCCTGATCTTTTATCAGCCGTTATATTAATCAACCTACCAATGCCGCTACTCACGAGCGCTTATTGGTCTTCTGCAGCCTCGCATTCACTTTAGTTTGTGCGTTTGCACGTCGCACGTTTGTAAGTCCCAAGATCATGACCAGCTTGTCCGGCCTCTGCTCAGTCGGCTTGATCTCAGTGTCCCTCTTCCCGCCCGGAACTTGTTCCTCCCGCTTCCTCTTGATCGACCTAAACTGGTAGCTCCTGTGGTAGTATGCAGCTACGCCCCGTCTTGCTGTGCTCTTGATGCTGTTTTCTCTCTCTTCTACCCACTCGATACAAGGAAACTTAGGACCATGGCGCACATTTGGAATGATCGGAGTAGGCTTCGGAGCACTCGGAACTGGCGGATGCGATGCTGGTAAGCTGTACAACTGTCTTGGCGGTTGTGGTAGCCGTCTGTGAGCGGCCAATCCTATAGCTGGCTCACGAGGCCGGCGTTGGCGATGATCCAGCCTTGTCGCAGAAAAGCCCTCAAGTGGCTCGTTGGCAAAGCGTTGATGTGATTTTGGCCGCTGGGGCAGAGTTGACGTGGCGCCAACCGGTGCGAGAGAGAAGACAGACACATTCGATATGCGGGAGGCCAGTTGGCGAACTCTTCCTGGAACTTTATCGCCTTTCTCGACGTCCAAGTCTTTGATCTATAGCCTGTGAGTAGGGCCCTAAAGCCTCGGCAGATGCAACTGACCTTCTTCGGTGACATTGTGTAGAGAATTCGGAATAGTTGGAGAAGTTACGCATCTGCTGGCGACATGGATGTGCGCAAGACGAAGCTCAGCTGTCCCAATTCGGTCTAGTATCGCGGATGCATTCACTGCTTGGGCAATGGACAGAACAAACACGGAAACATTAAGCCATCACATCAGCTTGTCGACGGAAATTTCCAGAGCTCTCAAAGTGCATCTATGATCACATCAAGCGGCCATTGTTCATATTCGATGATCGTTTTCTCGTCGCAAGCACGCTTCTTGTCCTTGTGCGGAAGGACCGGTTTCTCGTTGTTAACGTAAGCGCAAGACGAGTCCCAAACCCAAATCCAACAGCCGTCATCCCCTTCCTTCTTCCCCGCAGCTAGTAGTCGCGCTGCCAGACAAGGAAGAAACACGTCGCTAGCGGCACGCTCCTCCTCATCTTCCCCAGGCGACTCACACCGTGTCGAGACACACCCGAGCAAGTCACCAATTATATACAGCAGTAGGGTGTCTCTTGAGGTCCGAAGGTGCTTTAGCCTAAGCTGATCCCTTTGCCCGCTTGTTGGAACATTCCGATTTTGGATTGTCCTCCTCATCTCTATTGCCGTCAATGCCGTGATGCAAAGGAGACTTGTCAATATTTCGGTGGCAATTTCCCCGGATCAGCGAAGCAGGAAAGTCTTCGGAAAGTCCGTTACCGATGTTATCGCCCGGAAGCTCAAGAAGGTGGTCGTAGACTTCCTCGGGGAGCTCATATGGGCGATCTGTAAAGTCCCTAGATTCGACAACGTTCTCAGCATCATGTCCTGGAAGGTCCAAAAGATGGTCGTATACCTCCTCGAGGAGCTCATACGGCTGATCAGTGACGTCCTTGTATGCACCAGCGTCCTCAGCGTCATGTCCATTCGCGGAGTCAACATCATCATGTGCCTGGTCTTCACCCGCAGGTTCGACATGTTCTTCAGACTCGACACGTTCCTCGACGTTAATGTACTCCCCAGAATCGATCTCATGCCTGATGTCGTCGGGGTCCGCGTACAGTTCCCAATGGCGCGTGCGCACATTTAGCCGTTGCTGCCACGCCTCACGCGAGCGCAAGCCGAGCTCTTGCCAATCCGGAAACTTGAAGAAAAGGCCGTCATTGTTGTCGTTTGTGTTTTGACGTGACATTGCTGGCACGGAGTAATAAGAGACGAAGAGGGCGAGTGGGGGCTGTTGGAACGATTGTTGGACGGAAGCTGGACTCGGACAGTGTGTGAGTGCTGCTTGCTGCTTGCTATGGCGCAATGTAAGTGTCGACCGGAGCAATCCGTCTATAGGTTCTCTAGATCAAGCCTGAGAGAGTCGTCCTTGGTGTAATTGTTTTCTGGGCTAAGGGTTCGGAGAGTTGAGGTCGAGCAGTCGAGGTGATCAAGGTCAGAGTTGGTAGAGGTAACGAACAAGAAGAAGCAGTGGCAAGGAAAGGTATAAAGGGCTAAAGGCGAGTGCCATACTGTAAAATAGTGATTGTTTTTCATAGCCTTACTCGACGTTGTCAGGGTCTATACAAAAGTCTTTCACAATGTGTGAACGCGCAAGGCGTGGCGGACCTCCGCTAGTAGAAAGTGAAATGATAACCCATGCTCTCCGTATTCACAGGAGAGGTGGTCTATATGCTCGCAAAGAGCAAGCTGCTCGATACAGGCATGCTTAATCTGACGCATCGGACTTGTGAGCAAGGAATCCAATTCAAGCGCGGCGAACAAACTTCGCGCCCATGTTCGGCCCATTGTACAGCTAGCACTGTAGCGTTCGAGGCGGAAAATGCGCTTTTCAGGCCCTGCAATGTCTTCTTCCAGGGCCGGATGCTGGGCCGTCAACGGATCCGCCCAGCGTCTATCCAACCGGCGCATTGTCTCGGCCAATGTCGTCGCAGAACGCTCAACACGAGGAGAATGTATGGGGAACCTGGAAGCCTGGGTGGAGACCGATATTGAAATACAAGAGGCAGATCCGCAGTCGGGAGTTATGTCGAAGAAAGTCCAACTTTGCAAAATTAGTGCGCCGGATTCTTGCACCTCTGGTGTCTCGCCCAATCGGCGAAAACCCCCTTCCTCCACCCACTCCTCCACATCACTGTATCCCTGCCCTTCCCATCATCGATTTCAATCTCCTGGGGTGGTGCAAACCTGCCAAATCTCATGCTGCTGCTCAAGTGGCACTTTGTCTCTCCATTCTCATTCCAGTTCTTCATCTTTATGGACGAATAACTCCACTGCATGCAGTATTCGCTCTTGTCGCAGCTGGCCTCGCAGGCTTCGGGATTCGCTTCGCCGTTGGGTGCGTGGCCGTCATTGGGGTCGTCGGACTCGAAGAGTATGTTCCAGCGCGCGTTGCTGGAGTCGGAGGATAGATTGTCCCAGTCCGAGCGGTTGGCGCGCATGTCTTCGGGAGCCATGAAACGTTCCCACAAGTCTGCGTATAATAGTGGTTTATCAATATGATGATCCGTTCTGTTCTTGCGCATGAGGAAGAGATCGGAATTGAGGTCGTGCGGAACGCGATGCATCATGAGGACGCGCTCGCACCATAGCGCGGGCGAGAATGGGACGGTGCTTGGATCAAAGCCGGAGATGCCGGGCCAGGCGGCTGTTAGGCTGAGGTTGAGCTCGGCCTTCAATACGGCGGTGATGAGATCGAAGGCCGATGGGTACGTGATGATGTGTGACTGCCAGCTCTTGACGACGTGGCCTCGCTCCTTGAAGAGCTCTTTCATGGCGCCCAAGGAGAGGATGAACGAGTTGCCTCCTGCTGCAAAACCGTCTGGTACACCTGATACCGGGGGATTGCCGAAGAACCATTTCGACTTGGGATTGTATTGGGCCAGCCAGTCGAGCGTGTTGACGCGCTCGACAAAGGTGTCGTCGTCGACGAATGCGTACCAGCTGCGGTCCGGCCTGTAGTCCCAGGCTCGCCCCATGGCCTGCAGGATCTTGTACTTGTTCAGTGCCAACTGCACTTCTGCCTCCTCTGCCGGATCGCGCTTCCTTGTATACTGCAACGGTATGCTCCTCCGCGCAAAGTCAATTTGCTGCCTGTATCTCTCCAGCTCTTTGTTTGCAACAAGGAAGTCTCTCGGGTATCCAAACAGTACATCGAAGATGGGCCATACGCCCACATTCATCTGCAAGTCGCCAAATATAAGGGTCGGGTCCCAGTCCTCCGGGAACATGTATCCCAACGACGGCGCAAGTTTGGTGTATACGTCGGTCGCGGTCGTCGAGATCGATACGACGAGGTGGTCGTGGCCCACGCGGTGCGGGCCCAGTGAACTCCCTTTCTGCGGTCGCAAGCTGGGTGGTAGTTCTTCATCGTCGTAGTATCGCGGCCATCCTTTGATCCACATGAAGCCGTAAACGACCAGGACTACAATGAGGAGGCGCCCCGGGCGCGATAATGCACGGGCAAGCATCTCTGCTACCGCATCTGTATACGGAAGGAAGAAATGTTTCGGTTAGTCCAGTACTGAATACACGTACTGTTCCTATTGTCGTCAAGAAGGTGCCATGGTGTATGTGGATGTTCACATGGGTAGCTCAGGAGATGGTCCGTTACGGATTCCGCCAAGCCTAGGTTCGCCTGTCCAGCCGGAAACATTCCTGCTGTGGGGGCTTGCGTAAGCTGCATGGCGCACGCGTCGAGACATGGTAGTGTTGCGACAACACTGCACAGCGCAATTTACCTGGAATGCTGCGAATTGATGATTTCGTCTCAAAGGAATTGCGACACCGGTTGTTAGCGCCTGCGACTGTAGTTGTTCTTGCTTGGCGCTGTGTGACCCCGAGTTTACGGCTAGAGAAGCCGATCCACGTCTCCCGTTCTGCGGTAGGTTCAAGCCTCAAAGTTGGCTAGAACTTTATCCGCTCGTTTCTCTTTACCGCAGTTAAGCGCGCAATGTGTTCTGTGGTTTTGTTGTGCGTTTTTGATACGCCTGCGATCTGCAATAATGTTGCGTGCTCGCCGGCTGGCGATGATACCCTGGTAAAGATCTGCGAGACACAACAGCTCCTTGGTAGCAAACTTTGTAGCTCGTTATTTGTTGTAGTCGCATATGAATCCCTCAATATCTAGGCAGGCAGAGACGTGAGCTATGCAGTGCCGTGCGAGGTTCCAGAAACGTATGAGCTATTCCCGGGACTCACTGACAGTCCCCTGGATCTCTGGCCAAAGCTCAGCTGCAAAATGTTCTTTGAGCACCAGAGGAGCGTCCTTGAACTCATTCCCCACTTCGTCTGTGGTTTCCAGAGATCGACCCTCAAGCTGCTTTTCTGCGACAATCTCCGCCTGTTCGCCAATGAAGATGAGAACATATTGCACAAACATATTCAGCACAATATTTGCCTGCGTAACGTCGATACTGTCAAAGTCGGCTAGATGGTCAGACGGAGACACGTTTACAACCGCTAAGACCTCATCGATTTCAGACCTGCAGATAAGATTATGCGCCTGTTGTAGACCGCTCGGGCTGAATAAGCAGGCGTTGCAATGCCAAAGGGCTATCGCACATGACTAGAGGCAATCGCCGCCGTGCTCATATGCTCCATGTTTGCGACAATTTCGGGTCCGGATGCTATGTCGTTGGTACCCATCATGGAATAGATTATCGCCCATGAGATCAAGGAGAGTGCTAGAGAGGACCGTGGAGATCGCATGAGCGTGATGAAAGACGATGGCGCTTACAGGAAGATTTGCAAAACACAGTACGGGTCCTCACATCTGTATTCATGATAGTTCCTAGTGAGTTTCTTGAGGCTCTGCATTTCCTTTCATCTTAATAGCTTGGACCTATGTTAGGGACATCTGCTGCTTCCTCTTTGGCATCTCGTCCCTACCATACGATTGTTGTTGCAGTTATACTGTGTTTAGTCAGATAACTCCGGGTGCTCTTGGAAGCTGTAATGCAGGATTAAATGTGTAAGCGGGGTAACTTTGAGATGCAGGAGACTCCTGCAGAATCGATAAATGCGGCACTAGCGCGCCGCGTGAGCACGTGTCTGCCGACCCGACGCGCCCGAACCACGTTCGAACAAGTAAACTTCGGGATTCTGCCTCGCGACCTCGACTTCACGCCAGAAACTTTGCGGCTTCACTCCCTGGGCCACCTACTGCGTCGCAGTCCTACTATCGCCTGAAATATACCTGCGAACTATTACTCGAAGTATCTTCGCAAGCAGTTCATCTTGTATGGGTCGTACCTTTACCCTGGTCCTGGTCGCGCTGCCCAGGTGTACGGGAGGCTGCACGTGAGCGAGCAGCCGACACAGATTCCAGATTCACATCCTACTGGCCTAGCATACGACCAGACGAAAACAGCTCGACTTCCTATCATCACCATTCTACAAAGACCATGTCAACCTCGTCGATGAACGAGATACTGAAGTTCATGCGCGAGGAGTACGATGCGCAAGAACTTTTGGACACGCTACCTGGACATGACCGTCTCAGGTGGATTCCTTGGTCGGTCAACACAACTGTCGATCTTCCAGAAGCACTCATTATTGGCACCGTTGAACGCAGGGATGTCCTTGCGTATGTCACGCAGAAGGGCGAGAAACCGCGCGAAGTGCGCTACTGCTCTATTCCAGCAGGCCGACCTAGCACCTCAGCATCCCTCCAGACGCTTACGCAGGATGAAGTGGTGACTATGAAACTCGATGCACCATTTAAGTACAACGCGGATTCGGCCAAAGGAATGAAGCGGAAGTTCAGCGTCATCATCAAGTGGTACTTCATGGCAAGAGGCCTTTTGGAGAACGCAGTCAGCGGCGATTTGGCGGACTGGTGTAAAATCTTCGCCAATGCGTTGCGGAATGTTGAGCCTGACCCAAGAGCCATAAAAGGGAAGAAGAATGCTGCGGGAAAGCCGGTTGCGCCACGAAGATCAGCAGCATTGGGGTCCGAGCCTTCAACACCAGCCATGAAACCTCACGAGTCAGGTCTCGCTAATCCACGAAGGCCAGCATCTGGAGTCGCCATAGTCGAGGAAAGTCCAGACGCCGAAGAGCCAAACAGTCCTTATGGTTTGCGCTCGGCTCGGCGCGGTGAGAAGGGCAATACCACGGAAGGCGCCGCAGATTCTCCACATGAACAAATACCACATACTCTCGGAGCCGAAAATCCCGCCTTTGAGACTGTGCGCCGTTGTTTAGAGGATCAGAACATCGACTACTTGCTCAGGAATCTGCCTGCAGTCTCTGAACATCAGTTCTTTGATGCTAGAGGTTCGGTGCCAAAGAAGCTATACATTGGCCGAACTGCGGATCGCAGAGACAACATATATGCTCACCTGCGCGTGGATAGCGGCCTTCACTTTGTTGAATTCTGGTCACGCGAGTCGAAGAGCCATAAAGATGTGAAACGGATGTGGCAAGAAATTGCAAAGCAATCTCTTATCCATCCATTCAATAAAACATATGAGAAGAACAGCAAGACCACAACCATAGACGCTAAAATACGGCTGGACACCATTATCAAGTGGTACTTCCTCGCAGAAGGTGCGGGCAAAGACTTTGTCCTAAAAGAAAGTCCCACTTTCGCTGTATACCTCAAACAGGCTCTCGCATACATTGCCCAGCGTATGGGTCCTGCTGCCGTGCCAGGACCTTCTGAGGATTCCCTCACATCTTCAAACCAAGCGACAAACAAATTCCCAAAGCAAACACCGCCCGCTCGCCCGCTAGATGAAAGCCAAATCCAGACTTCCCTCGCCTCAGCTGTGCCCTCCTCAGCAACCCAAGCCTCTCCTCGCGGGACTAAACGCACTTTTGAAGACGCCACCTTCGAAGCCCTCAGCGACCTCAGCAGTAAGGAGCGCAAGCTTACTACCGACATCAACATTGTGGACGAAGAGCTCGAGACGCACGAAATGAAGAAGAATAATTTCGCTGAGCAGCAGGAACGTGACAAGCAGCAATGGCTTGCTAAGTGGGAACTTGAGAAGCAGCGATGGCTTGCCGAGTGGGAGCTCAAAAGCCAGAATTGGGTGGACGAGTGGGAGATGGAGCATGATAGTATACTTGGAAGGAGGGAGACTATTGCCGAGGAGAGGCACGGAGTAAGGCATAAGTTCAGACGGTTGACCTTGGAAGTAGGCCAGGAAGAGTGAGTAGATGGGCTTCTAAAAAACAGGGGAGTTTGCATGAGGATCTTTCGGTTTTGTCTTGGCCCCCCTATTTATGTTATTTTCTGTTTTCAAGTTTGCAAATGCTGTAATATAAGATATCACCCGAGGGAGCATTTTAAGGAGTTAATTTTATTATGAAAAAGTTCCATGGTTAGAGCAAAAGTCCTTTTCCGCATGCAAGTTGATCTGAGAGTAGATCAACTCAGCAAGACAGCAACAACAGCACTATCCCTGGCTCAGACGATCAGTTTGCCTGTGAAGGCCCTCAATGACTACACGTACATCCCAGGTACATGCTAGGAATCCTGACATCAGAAACAACAAACAGCACAATTGTAAAAGAGAAAGTCGCAAACAAAGCACTTTCGATCCTCCCTCAAACCGTACGAGTTCAGTCTCATGCGCATCCGCATTTCCGCCCTCTCTCTTACGTTACTTTTCTCTTCTTCTCCGCCCTCCCCATGTTCCTGCCAGCATCAACCATGTCCATCATGATCGTCTCCATCAGGTCATCGTCGTCAGTCTCCGCCTTTCTCTTCTTCGCATTCGCCTGTTCAAGAGCAGCATGTTCGATTTGCGTCTGCGCCTGCGCCTTCTTTGCCTCTATAGCGGAGATATCACCCTCGAACGCTGTTATCTCGGCTTGTAGTCTTGCCGAGATGTCTTTGGACTTCAGTTTAGCAGCTTCCACAGCACGCGAGAGTACTTCAAGAGAAGTAGTCCAGTCTGGGCGTGGGCCATTCATAGCATCTCTCAGTGTGTCATTGCAGGCTTGGGAGGCATCATCTTCTTTTAGCTTCGCCACAGACTTGGCGTTGAGAATTTTGAGGTGGAGGTCTGAGATCTGCTGCTCGTAGGCTTGCACTTGTTGATGATAAACAGCTATGATAGTTTGGTGTGTTCTGATGGTGATGAAGTCTTTCAGCCAGTCAGATCGAGCGTCATTGCTTCCGTCCTTGGCTACGTCGGTCATGACATCAATGAGTCCTCCAGGCGTAAGCTTCTGGCTAGGTGTATCTTCGCTTGGGTCGTCTCCGATAACTGAGTCCTGGTCAAGGTCCTGGGTGCCTATTGGTATAGTGCTTATCTCTTTGAACATGGATGAGTTTGTGCTCGGAACGATCTGAGGGGTAGGTGACTTGGATGACCTCAACTCTGGTAGAATGTCGGGTTCGGGTATCATAAGATGGGACGAGCTCATCTCGAGTCGATCATCGCTCTCCGCAAGACAGTCTGGAGTCACAGACTCTGTGTCAGAGCTGCTTGGGCTTGTCAAATGGACTGCCCTAGAACCGGACTCCAGTGGAGTTTGAAGAATCTTTGGAGTGTTGGAGGCCCAGTTTGCTTTGGAGAAAATTCCATAGAGTCCCGTGCCTGACTTCTGAGCGGGCAGGTCTATTGCTGACCATCGCGAAGTGCTGCTCTCTCCGTTACCCATGTCGAACATGTTATCCTCGGACGCTTGGCTTGTGTCTTTCGTATGGCTTCGAGCTATGTTCGCCCTGGGAGTCGTCGTTGTGGAAGCCGACCTGGAGGAGCTGCGGACCTGCAAAAAGGCTCTAGTGGGCGTGTCGGTTGCAGTCGATGAGCCTTCATTTTTGTTTTTCGCCAGAGAGCCCTGCCCATTTTTAGTACGATCATGATCATCAGGTCTGATACACTTACCTCGATGGTATCCAAAATGCCATCCAACATAGGCTCGGTTGTGTCTGCCGCGTCTTTACCGGAACCTGTCCCGATACCATATCCCGCCATTCTAATCGTCGAAATTGTCCTGGTGAGTGACTGCAAATCAATGCAAATCCGTCGGCCCTCCGAGTGGCCGCGAAGAGCAAATAGACCCTTCAGATATGTTCTTAGAGTCTGCGCTAATGCCTTGATTTGCGTAACGGGCATATCCTTGCCTGTAGGCCCAAGATGAGAGTATGGTTCGTCATATTTGACTGACGCCATACCAGCCCTCTGGATCTCGATCCTGAGTCGACCTTTGCCAGCTTGAATTATGTTAAGCTGCTGTGCGGGATGAGCCCGCGGGTTGAAGATTGCGAAAACGGCTGCATGGCACCGCGTGCCAATTCGCAACTTTTCCGGGGCGCCAGCGAGACTACTGGGCTCCCATCCCAAGTCGCTGATGTAGGGCAATGTCCCACTTCCTAGCTTCTTTTGTAAATGACTTCGGACGTCTTCAACATGATGCCCTTTGTCGGATTCTACTGCAGGCGTAACGCTTTTGCCGTTGAACGCTGAAGCTGTACTTGAAGCTGATGTGGCTCCAGCGAGATCTTTCCTTTTGCCCTTTAGCAGGATCGTTTGCTCGTACTGCTTTAAAGCAGTGATCAGTTCCACACGAAACAATGCTCGGGGCTTGAGTGGGTTGTCGTGAGTATGGCCTCGGAGGACGAAACATGCCACCATGAACGCCTTGATGGGGCAATCGGGCTGCGATGCCGTGCCAGTATCGCATCGGATATGCTTGAAAATAGGCGCGTAGACAATCTGACCCAGCATTGAAGGCTCGACCTGGGACGTGGTGACTCCGTCGCCGGTGATTAGCTTGATCAGGTTTGCCCTGAGCGAGTACTTATCGTCGACGGGCGGCATTCGCAGGCAAGCAAACACATCCTGGCCATTTAACTTACCAACTGCAAGCTTCTCGTCGCCTAAGATTCCGGAGTTGCGGGACATATAATGCCATTGTAAGAGTCCAAAGCCCGGCAGTTCCTCAATGCCAGTCTCGCCCTTCACGATGTCGATGATGGTGCGCACGTCTTGTGCATTGTCATAGCGCTTATCTTGGGGGCTAGGGGCCATGATCGGGCTGGCGATTTGACAATTATGATAGAGACTGAGGTAATGCGCGAGTGTGTGTGTTAGGGAAGAACCTTGACTGCTAGTCAATTATATACAGCACGCGAATTTGCTAGGCTTGAAACGCAATGCACTACAGTAGCAAACGCCTCGTATGTCTCATACATTGCAGCGATATGGATGTTTGTGATAGGTCTTATGTGCTCAAAGAGCGGTAGATCGAGACCAATGGCAATCCCGTCTCGATCCTGGCCGTCGACGATGTTTGTTTGCACCAACCCGGGATAAGGTGCTGTAGAAACCCATCATATCAAATCAGCAATTGACGATAGGCGGTCAGACAAAGGCTACCAATGACCAACATCATTCGCCATGTAACACAAACACTCCCGCGGTACAATCAGCAAATAATCCCGTAAGCGTTTGTTCAGAGCCCAAATGTGGAATCAGCATCACTCCATTATGCTGCAACCATTCATACAAACCCCAACCATCTCTGCACATGAGAACCGACCGCAGAGGCCAACATCTTCCATACTTCTTACGAGGCCTTCTCAATCCTCCCACCCCTTACAATCCCCGCCGAAATATACTGGATCGCAGCGTGATTGTCTTGCAGCGCCTCCCTAGCCCTCTTCCTCCTCTCATAAAGAATCTCCTTCTCTTTTATAAGCTTCCGCTCTTCTTGCTCAATACTCGCGAGGTCAACTTCCAGCTGTTCTGTCTTCAGCAAAGCCTTCTTCATGCTGTCGATGTACTGAGCGGATGTGAGATCCAGATCAGTGGCGGAAGATACGAGCGGCTTTTCCGCCGGCGGGGTGTCTGGTTTGAACACTGTTGTAGTTTCAGGTGATTTCGAGGATGTTGTGTTGTCGCTTGCTAGGAGCGCTGTATTCCAACCAATATCCTCGTCCCAGGGGAGCGGCTCGGTCTTCAAACGGGTCATCGAGCGTCGGGTATCTTGAAATGTCCTGTGTCGATCTGGTCTCTCTTTCGACCTTGGTGCCTGGAAAGATTCGGTTCCCCGTCCATGCTCCTCGAAGTAGTCTGCAAAATCGCTCGTAGAATCCGAAGTTGGCGTGGAGATTACATGTCCACGGCTTCTGGTGGTCTTTGCACACTCTTCCTTTTCGGTACGCTCCCATGCGCTACTCTGATCATTGGTGGACTGAACCTCGCTTTCGATTCCTTCTTCAATGGGAGGTCTCTTCCGCTTCGTACCTCTGACTGGGTTTTCCGGGATAGTCCGGTTGTAGGGTGACGCTTTGTGAACAGTGTCGTGACTCCCTGCTGATCTTCCCAGAGGTGGAGAGAGACGCATGACCTCGTCAGTGTTTCCAACTTCCCCTCTCGAATCGCGAAAGCCCTTCTGTCCCGTGTCTTCATCCCAAGGCTTTTGAGATGTCTTTGCCGACGACTTCAATCCCTCCGTATCCCCTTCCACCCCACACATCTCAATCTCCCTCTGCCCCTCCTTCAATCTCTCCACCTCCCCCCATACCTCAGCAATATCCTCCATCCCATCCCTCATCCCACCACCTACCCTCCCCAGCCTCCTCACCGCCCTTTCCACATACCCCCCAACCGGCTTCGGCACCCTAAACACCCCGTCCCTCCCCACCGCATCCCCCAAAAAATACCAATAAACCAGCCCTTTAAACTGTCCCCGCCGTTCATCTTCCTGCCCCTGCGAACCCACCATGTCCCTGCTCTTGTCCCAGAACGTACGGAACGGCTCGACGAGATGCACTTTTTCCAGGCTGTGGAATGAGGGGAGCTGGACCATTGACAAGTCAGAGGAGCCGGCGAAGAAGAGTAGGTAGGGAGCTTGGTTGGGGTTACGCGGGCGGCGGCCGAGGGTCGCCCAGACGCGTGAGCCGGTTTCTGAGCCGAGATGGAGTTTAAACGGGTGTTCTGAGGCGCTGAAATGCTGGGGTGAGATTAGGATGGCGGAGATGTGTGGTAAGCTATCCAGTGCGGGTTTCAGGCCTTTGTGGGTCAGTTCGGTTTTCAGGCTGTTTAGTGTTGCTTTTGCCGACGGGGTGTTTGGGGTGAGTTGAGGCATTGCTCGAATTGCGACAATGAGATGCTGAACTGCCCGGGTGGTGGTGATGAGGTAACGGACTTTACGACCTAGAGGGCGTGACTGGTGAAGCAATGGTCAGCTGTTGTGGGGTGAGAGGTTTTGTAGGAGATGCTGGTCCGATAGTGACAAAATCACGGGATTCGTGGGTCTTCGGAGGAGTGATGGTGAAGTAATGCCTAGCTATTGTGAAGAAGTAGGCTCAGTGTAAGCAGTGCGACGCCGTCACCACGTTGCATCGCTGAAGTGAGATCCAAACTGCTGTCCCCGGTTCTCAAACCTGACAAGCTTGTCTCTGTCGGGATGATGTGAAGCGAGCTGTCAGCTGAGGATTTCCAGTGAGTGAATGGAAGTGTTCCTAGTAAAGCTCAAGACAATGAGGTAGGTGCGAGGCAGAATGGGGCTAGCAACAAGCGATCGGCAGCTGAAGCCGCTGAAGGTAAGTGTTGAGAGAAAAGCCTCCACGGTCAACATTGCCGCACAACACCAGCCTAGTCAGAGACGAAAGTTCAGTCTTGCACATTGGAAAATCGCATTGAAAACTACAAAATCAATCAAACATACGAGAAAGGGTATATGGGTATAAGCCGCATGTCCACATCCACGCCCATCCCAAACCTAAACACAAACTCCAAAGAAAGCCTCTCCCTAACAATCGCGAAGAAAAATATCATTCTATCCCTCAGCCTCCGCCATAATCTGCTCTCCTTCATCCAGCATCTCCACCACACGCTTCAGATTCCCAACCATCTCCTTCGCCTGGCCGACAAGCAGCAACTTCTCCGCATTCGCCGGCAAGCCGAGATATGTCGGTGGCTCACGCTCGGGTAAATCATTGACCCAGCCCATGAAGTCCTTCCAGCCAGTGGCGCTTGGCAGCATCAGACCCTCAGACTTGACGATTTGGAAGTTGTCTTCGAAGGCGGCGGGTGTCATGCAGTCCTCGACGAGGGAGGAAAGGATGCCGTAGTCCTCGGCGTCGTCGATCTTGCCGCCGTACATTTCGGTGATCAGGGTGCGGATCATTTCCCATGGGATTTTGGAGGGAGCGATGTTGGAGCGGCCTTGCGCAACGGTGTCGACCCAGGTGTCGATAATGAAGCTGCAGCATTCGTACTAGATGCAATATTAGTACGTAATATGTGTGAAGGAGTTGGAGGAACTTACGTCGCTGTCGTTGAACTCCCAGAAGCCCTTCCAGCCCAGTGTTGGCGCGTAGCGGAGACGCTCTTGGATCACTGCGTGAAGGAAGGATAGAACAAGATAAATGCGCGCCTTCTCGACAGGTGCCTTGACAGCCTTCTCTGCCATTGAAGACAGGGAGTCCTTCATGTTGGCACGGATACCGGCAGGCTGCTCGTATGAAAGCACTCGGGAAGCACGAAGAAGGTTGACAGGAATCTTGGGACTCGACTCCATGGACAAGAATAGACGGAAGTCGGGGTTTGGCTTAAGCGACTCCAGTCTCTTCTCGAGTGACTGCAGCCATTGTGGTGCAAGATGGACATTCTTGACCAGGACCCAGTTGCCAGTCGTTGCGGCGTTGGCAATGGCCTTGTCTGCTGTAGCTGCACCTTCATTCGAACCCATGGCGATGTTAGAGCAGGTAACATTTTCGCGCTGGACCAAGTTGTCGACCTTGTAACTGGCGTCGAATCCAGGGCTCGAGCTCAGTGCCACTGGTGTGACTGCGTTGACTTGCTTGACGATATCACCAAGATCGCCACTAATGTCCAAGATGCCCTTGCCAAACACTTCGGTAACAAAGCGCTCAACGGCAGGCACGAAGCGATCGACGCGGAAAAGCTTGACAAGAAGGAGAGCCCGGAGCTGTTTGTCAAACTTGTTGAGGTCATCAGGCCAAAGCTGGGGCACGTGTCGATCTCCAAGTTCCTCAGTGAGGAAGGTGTCCCATGCGGTGGGCTCAACCTTTTCGATCTCTTCCTTGAATATGGCAAGCTTTGCAGCTCGCTGCATGACTTCATCCTTGCGCTCAGGCTGTGTGGAGACATCGACTTCGGTTAGATCGGAGTCAAGCAGCTTATCAATGAGAGTCTTGTCCATCTTGTAAGGCGCAGCCTGTACAAGAAGCATTGCGAACGTGACACGGTCCTTCTGGAGCAGCGACAGTGACGTCCGGCGATAAGCATCGACGAAGAGTTCGGTGATGATCTGATCAATACGAGCAGCGTGGCCAGTGATCGACGAGTTCCGGATCCTGGCTAGCACAGTCTCAAAGATCTGAGTGAAGTACTGAAGTGAGAACTGGTAGAAGTGGTTGAGGTGGTGCAGTTGCTCCAAGACAGCGAAGATAGCTGAGCATGAACGAGCAACGACGGTGTACTCCTTGGTGATGTTCTCCACTTCAGTCATGACACCTGCAGTCTCGGACACCTTGTCTGAGATCTCCTTGGCTTCCTTCTTGAGAGTCTCCAGTGTCTCAATGACGCGGTCATCATCGAGGATATTGCCGCGAGACTCGTTGAGGGCTTGAAGGAGGCGCTTCTCAAGCTGACGCAGATGCACAGCGAATTCACCCTGCATCTTGATGAGGTTCGATCGGCGCTCATCGACATCAGGCCTCTCCGACTTGAGGACTTCGTTGAGTGTCTGAGTCTGCAGACTGCTCTGTGTGACCGTGAAATTGACGAAGGTGGTACGACTGCAAATGTCGGGCGGGAAGTTGGCAGAGGGGTCGCGGGTCGAAAGGTATAAGCGGAACGAAGGCGAGAAGTCGATCTCCTGTTTGCCGAGCTGGATAAGCACACGTCCTCCTGTCTTCTGGTATTCCTTGTTGAGAACGTGATTGAGGATAGGATCCAAATGTTCCGCATCCTGGATCAAGATTGGGTTGCCAAAACGCAGGGAACTCTCGAGCTGTTTAGTGAAGGAGTCGTCAAGGAAGCTTGTCACTGTGAGACGGCGGTCCTTGCATTCGTTCTGCAAGAACTCCGTCGTCCTACCGG
Source organism: Parastagonospora nodorum SN15 (assembly GCF_000146915.1). Lineage (NCBI taxonomy): Eukaryota > Fungi > Ascomycota > Dothideomycetes > Pleosporales > Phaeosphaeriaceae > Parastagonospora > Parastagonospora nodorum. Next base: position 777,339 of record NW_001884561.1, on the reverse strand, counting down.
AAGGATCGATGATGAGTGGGTATCGGTTGAAGCGCTTGAGAACGATGGCATTCTCGGTACACAGGTCATCGACCGGTAGACCGTTGTGCTGCCATGTAAGACGATCATCTGCAGATGAGAGATATTCAGTAATCGGGTTGGGTGTCTTGTAGGTGATGCCAGAATTCCTGAGGTGCTCGAACCAGTCCTCGGTGAGAGCCTTCCTGTACTGTTGGTCGTAGTATCCAGCATAAGCGATGAACGCCGCGGCAACCAGAACATCGCCAACAATGGTGTCGATCTGAGAGTCAAAGGACTTGCTGCTCGATTCCCAACGCTGACGCTCAGAAGACAAGCTGTCTAGCAGTCTAACACTGCGGTCCACCTTGAACTGCACGGTAGCCATCTCTAATTTGATGGCCTGGGTCTCGCTGATCAAGGTTGCGTATTCTGCCTTGTAACGAATGATGCTGTCCTCGAGATTCTGAATGAGGATTTGTGTCTCTTTGGCGCCCTCTTCTGTCTTTTGCAACTCGGCTCCCAAGCTGTCTACCTCAGCACGAAGTGGGCCGACCCTGTCCAAAATATCGGAGAAGGCGACTTGAGCTGTGACCCACTGCACAAGCGGACCACAGGCCTTTGAGGCACGGTTGACCTTCTCAAAAGTGAAGTCCTCTTTGGAAAGATAGTCGTTCAGCATCCTCCTTCGAAGAGGTGCGGTCATCTGTCGCTCGTTGTCGAATTGCACAATGCTGGCGATGAAGTCATCGCGACGAACGATACCAACAATGGTCTTCCAGCTGTCTGGCTTATGACCGAGCAGGGTGCAGACCGCCTCTAGTGCTAGCTTGACACCAGCAGGAGGATTCTGCATAGATCGGACTTCGGTGAGATGCTGTCGCTTGATATTCTGGACGCTCTTCGCCGCCTCAATGACAGCTGGCTCAGCGGCAGCCAAATCCTCGTCCACCACCTGTCGTCTCTTCTGAATTTCTTCCTTATCCTTCTCAAGCCTCTTCTGAATCTGCTCAGACCCAGCCTTCTTCTGTTCAGCTTCGCGCTGATCCTCCAACATGTGCTGCAATTTCTCGTTCGCTTCAGCGTCCTTCTTCGTCAGTTGAGTTTGCTTCTCCGCAAGACTGGATCGCAGTTCCTTGACCTTGTCGAATGTCTCGTGTAGCTTCTCAAGACCAACGTTGAGATGACGTTGCTGTTCCTCAAGATCTTCGCGCTTCTCGCTGTACAGCGTGACGTACTGTGCGACGAAGTCAAGGAAATGACGTGGGGTAAGGTACATCTTCCGGTTCTGTGTCTTCTGGAGCTTCTCGTTCTTGGACCGTAGGGAGTGGTGAACCGCCACCATGGCGTTGACAACACTCTCGCGATGTGATGGTGGCAAACTGAGACCGCGATAAGCAACTGGGATGCTATCTGGTGCAATGTAATGCGGTCGGTCAAGATCGATAGACTGGGTAAGCTCTGAGCTGACTTGGTAGAGAGCTTGGTCAGACCAGTCTCCGAACCAATTAAGCACGCAACGATTGAAGAGCGCAGGACTGGTCGCTGCCTTGGAAGACAAGCCTTCCTCTGGAGGGTTCATGGTGAAGACCACGTGAAGGTTCTTGACAATCTGATCCGTGAACCACTTGTAGAGCTCCTCCTGTGAGTCCAAGATGGTGCCTTGTCGCTGCGCCCCTTCCTTGATTGCGGTCATCAAGGCTGCGTACTCGTCGCCTTCGAAAAGACCTGGTACCTCGGCATTGGCGAGGAGGGTGTTCATGCGCTCAAGGAAACCAGAATCCAGAACATTGGCTTCGTCCATGATGAAGCAGATCTTCTCACCCTTGCAACCGCAGCGGCGCAAGACATTTCGAAGGTCTTCGTCGAAGTCCTCCCCAGAGTATTTGCCGTGAACCTTGATCTGATAGACGCTGAGACCGTTCATCCAAGCAACAAAACGAGATAGTGTGGGTCTTTCCGGATCCACTCACACCAATGAGGATAAGATGGCCTTGGGGCTGGGCGGAACACACGATCGATGCGAAGAACGTGTTCGAGGACATCGTTGAAAAGGATAAGCGGTACGTCAACTTCTTCCTCGCAGAAAGTCTTGAGACGAGCCTTCACGAACTCACGGAGCTGATCGCGCTCAACGGGAATGTAGTTCTTTGATAACCAGTTCGAGAAGAGGATAGGGCCAGCAAGGGCCTTCTCTTCGTCAATGGTAGGGAAGTGCTCCAGTGCAATGCGGTGCACGCATTCGTCAGTCCATTGCCTCTCATCCTCGCCAATAAGACGATCCTGGAATAGTCGCAAGGCTTCGTGTGCCCAGATACGGACAAGACCTTCGATAGGCAAGGTCTCCAGTGGTCGGAGGGCCTCATAAATACCACGGACCCAACGCGTAAGCTCACGGGGAGAGTAGACGTAGTGTGGCTGAATGTCTGGCGTGAATCTCTTCTGCGACTCTGCGTAAAGCTGTACCATTGCCTTTGGTCAAGGCTTCGGAGTAGCCGCGGAGGGTTGGGATGATCTTCAGGACAGCGCTGTTAAAGGTGCCGTAAATCTGGAGAAGAGACTGCTCGCCAGGATAGTCAACCATGATGAGTGGTGCATGGCGCAAGAAGCGGAGTCCCATTGGCGTACGGCCAGCATCTGTTGGAGGGTTACAAGCACCAACGAATTGAATGCGATCAAGCGTAACCCAAGTCTTGTCAGATGTCCTCCAGAAGCCGTTATGCTCAACAAGCTGTCGCAGGAACGAGATGGCGCGCTGTGTGCCGTATTTGTCTGGTGCTGGCAAGTTGATCTCATCGCAGAAGATGATGAGCCATCGGCCAACCTGAGTTGGCGTAAGCTGGACGCCATTCAGTGTCTTCTTGTACTCGCAGTACTGTTCGAAAGTCTTGATGAGCAGATCCGGTGTGGTCGCGCTGGAGAAATTGAGACCGACGACTTGCATGTTTGGCAGTTTGCGAAGTGCGCTGAACAGGGTCATGGTCTTTCCGGAACCAGGTGGACCGCACAACAAGAGAGGCTTGTGCTCCGCAAGCCATGAGTATAGCACGTCTTCGTGGCGCACCGTGTCCAGCGTGGGAATGACTACATCGGTCTGGATGACGGAGTGCGTGTTGACCTCCACATTCGGGACCTGGTTCTGCCACATGTCCCAGTCTGGCTTATCTGGCTTGACATCGTAGTCAATGAGGGACGTGGACTCGTTGAGGAGCGGGAGTTCGACATCGGTAAGACCGGCGATAAGGTCTCCGAATTGCTTGCGGTCCGAAAGGGGACAGTCACCCACTAGAGCCCATACCAGTGCAACGAGCAACTTCTTGGCGAGGTAGGTCTCCATCTTGTCGTCTTCGAGTGGGAAGTCCTGGTGTTGCACGTTGTACTCCAAGACGTTGCGGCATGCTTTGTTAAGCAAAGAGAAGAGTGTGTTGAGGGCCCGAATATCGGTGTATTCCATGATATGCTTGAACTTGCGCGCCATGCTCAAAGCTTTTTCGATGAAGCAGTCCTGGGTAAGTTTGATGTGAAGGAAGTCTGCTACCAAGCCTTGTGTGGCGAGAGTCTTCTGAGACATCTGCCCTGGGGCTACAGAATCGTCCTCAATATCCTCGAACGGTGTTGCCTTGAGATGCTCAATGTAGTGCTTAATCATCATGTCGACTTCCACAGTGTCGTCGCTGAACCAGACCATACCACAGCGGGAGACAGTAGCAAGAGTGGCGTACTTGAGTGTCTCTACTTCGAACATAATGCGAACGTTCGATGGAAGATTGAGACGTTCTCCATTAGGCAACGTGAGAAGCTTGTTGTCGTCCAAGACGGAGTTCAAGTTCTCTACCCATTCTGGGTCGACATCGCCGTCGAAAACAATCCAGTGTCGCTTACTGTCCTCGCCACGAAGGTTGTCGACGATCTTACGAAGGATACTGGTGAACAGACCGTCGGTCCACTCTCGAGTTGTGCTGTCCAATGTTCCGTATAGCTGCTCCTTGCTCATGACTTTAGGATCGATGACGTGACAAACGCCTTCAACACCTTCTACCGCTTGCAATGCGGATAGAAGGGTTCGCCAAGCCGCAGACTTTCCGGAACCTGAGGAGCCGACCATCATGACACCGTGGTGCAGGTTCTGAATCTGGTAGAGTTGCAAGATCTTGGTCATCCAGCCCTCGCTAACAACAAGCTTAGATTCTGCGGCACACTTGCGAATAGCTTCGCTCAGCTTGTCTAGAGGTGCAGGGATGTACTCAACACCCGGGAACGAGTCTTCCTGGATAGTCTTCATGATCTCGACATCCGAGCGGATCAACTTAGGAGCCATAGTCTCGCGCAGACTCTGGATGATGATCTGAGGCTCCATGACAGCTTCATCTGGTGTTTGCGATTCTTCCTGGATAGCGATGCGCGCACGTTTGAGTCCACCGGAACTAACGAGAACACTCTTAAGCGCACGCAAGCCAAAGTCATAATGAGCTTGCTTGGAAAGACCAGCGGCACACTTGTCGAAGAATGGTACAACCTGTTTCGAAAGTTCCTTCGCTTGCGTGAAACCCTGGGAGTAAAGCATGACTTCGGCAATGAGCTCCTTGTCCGGTTTGGACATAGCAACGCTTCGGAACAGCTTCTTGAGATTGTCGGGCAAGTTTGAACGTCCAGCATAGCCAGGATTCATGGTAATGAATACTCCAGTGTTACCGTTGACCTTGAGTTGACGTCCGATGAGCTCGATCTGAGACTTGTCGTCCTCAGCGCCCTTCTTCAGGCCAAGCTGAATGTTCTGAATTTGTTGTGATACGGCTGAGAGGATGCGCTCTTCAAGACGATTGAACTCGTCGAAGCAACCCCATGCACCAACCTGACAGATACCAAGGAAGATGCGACCCATGGCTTGGAAATCAAACGTGTCGTCACAGCAGAAGACGAGAGTAAAGCGACCAAGTTGCACACCGAGTGCCTTCACCGACTCAGTCTTTCCTGTACCGGCAGGTCCATAAGGTGATCCACCAAGACGCTGGCAAAGCGCTTGGGTGAGAGTAAGAAAGCAGCGATCGGTAAGTGGCGTACGGACCAGGCGGTCTGGGACACCCAAGTATTCAAATCCGTAGTCGAGAGTTGCATTGGCCATCTTGATCTTGAGACGCAGCAACAGGTCGTTGTTGGGTTCGTATACATAGCGCATACAAAGAAGCCACATGTGGTGAGTCGGTGAGCGCGCACCAACTTTGTGCAACTTGTGAATGACATCGCGCTGATGGACGAATTCAGTAATGAGATCCTCGTACTTCCTGCGCTGGATGGGCTCGAGATCACCCAGGACGACAGTGGCGAGGAGCTGCAGCAGCTTGACTTGCTTCTCGTATAGTTGGGGTAGCGAGCTGCCCTCTTCCACGAGTGACTTCTCGACAACAGCAGTCCAAGCCATCTGTGTACCAAGGACAACCACCTGGGCGGGGTACTTCCTGAGATAGCCATCGAAGCGCTGTGCGTCTATCTCGTCGTCCGAAACAATTTCAGCAAACTCTTCGTAAGCCTCGTAAGCCAGCTCAGCCAGCGTTGTCTTCATATTGAGCTCGAGTGCCCCGAGCCATTCGTTGATTCGCGGAGTCTTGATGAGCGATATGTCCTTGCGTAGGGTGACCTCTTCGCCTTCCTTGGAAGTGAAGCCTTTGATGACACCGTCCTCGTCAGTGATCAGCCCTGAGATACCAGCAAACATCTTTCGAAGATGCTTGGCAATGCGCATGACGTCGTTGCTGTTGCCAATAATTTCCAGCAAGTCTTCATCACCGACAAAGTAGAAACGAGGGAAGGAGACACGTTCGCGCTCAAGATACTCGCCAAGAGCTTTCTGGATCTTGTTGAGCAGCTCGGCGAGACGCTCTAGAGACTTCTGTACGCCGGTTATGTTGAGAACCTCGAGCACGAATGGCGTTCGGGAGACCTTCTTCATGACAGACAAGAACTCTGAGTTGATGTTCTGGAAACGAGCGGACTCCATGGGCAGAAGATGTTTGATGTCTGCGTTACCAGTGAATACACCCTCAAGGTATACCCATTGACGCTGTACATCGATCCAGACATCGAAAAGGACGTGAACACGGTTCAACTTGTCCTCCCAGGATGAGGCTTCCTCTTCAAACTCCTTGTAGTAGGGCGAATGCCGCATAGCCTGCAGGGAGTTGAGGTTCTCGCTGCACTTTGCGAAAAGGTCGTCCCAACCACGGATGAGGCGGCACTTGTTCTGGTAGTTGACCAATTCCAGGGCGTAGTTCTGCCATGTCTCGCGGACCTGCTTAAGGAATTCTTCGAGAGCCATCTCGCCCTGCGCTTGAGTAATGACATCCCGGATGATCTTCTCACTCGGACCGAGCTTAAGGTCCCACACGTCGCCTAGGGTCATGGAGATGGCAGAGTATCGCTTCTGCGGCTTCAACTGCTTGAAGATCTTAGACCAATGTCGCTCACGCACAGCATCAGATCGAAGCTCGGCGAGAACAACGTTGTCTTTCAGAAGCTGTTTCAACGTGCTCTGAACATACTCGAAGGCCTGGTATTGTCGCATGCGGCTGGGCATATCCTTGGTCATCTTCAGGAGGTTGTCGATGTTTTGGCGCAGCTTGCGGGGCTGGATGCTGCTCCAGAGGACTTCTCGGAGATCGTTGACACTCTTCCAAATTATGCCAAGAGCTGACCATACACCCTTGAAGTCTTGAACTTCCTCAAGCAGTGTTTCAAGAGTGTTCTCGGGAGATGGCGGTAAGCCGAGAGCCTCCTTAGCCTTCGAAATGTTTCCAGATTCGGTTTGCAGTTGGCTCAGCTTCTGGTCGAACCTCGCAAGAATCTGTGACGCCTCTTCCGGTGGAAGGTTGCCAGCGACGGGCTTGTCCTCGGTCCATTCGGCTGTGATGTCCGCGATCTTCTGGTTGACGACCTTGTCCTCCGCAGCAATCTTTGCTCGTAGTGCATCGGCCTGATCGTTGGCAATCTTGGTCTTGCGCTCGAGCACCTCAGTAAGGGTCTGCCACTCGTGGTCAATCTGGTCCATTTGCAGCCAGTCCGAGGGGAATTGGTAGCGCTGACGAGCCAATGTCGCCTGGCCTTGACGGAAAGTGACAATCTCCGGTTCCCATTCCATGACCTTCCTCTTGCATTGTTGGACAGTGGTGATGAACGATACTGCTTGCGCGGTAGACGAGGCTTCCAAGGTCTGTACTTCGAGATCCTTACGTGCCTTCTCGATTTGGACATAGACATCAGCCATGCGCTGTCCGAGTCTGGTGGCAAATTTGGTCAGGATTTCTTGCTGCCACTGGTCGTATTTGGCGTTGACCTTGACCTGAACTTGATCATAGTCGACAGTAACATAACCGAATCGGCGGCTGATATCGGAGTTGTCGAAGGTGGCGCGGGTTTTGCGGATCTCTTGGAGTAGTTGGAGCCATCTCGAGAGATCTTCACCCAGGATGTCGTAGACATGCTCGGATTGCAGGTCCCACAATGATTGGAATTGCAGCCACTCATCCACATATGAAGAGATGTCTCGTAGCTTGCCCTCGACTGCGCCATACACTTCTATCAGAGAAGCGGTGCAGCGGCTTGGGAGGTCAGAGAACTGGTTAAGTGATGCGTCGTCGCTAGCTTCAAGTCGGATCTCGTAACGTGAAGCCTTGATCTTTTGAAGAGTGCAGATAACTGCGAGCCATTGCTGCAACTGCTCAAGCCAGCTTGCTCGAGCATACTCAACAGGCGGGCTGAGGTAGATGACCTGATTGCGCATGGTGATCTCGAGAGTCAATCGAGACAGTGTAGGCTTCACTTCGGAGACCTCGGCAGGAGCAGGTTGGCTGACGGGTCGTCTTGAGTCCTCTTCATCGTCAACATTAGTGAACACCTCAATCCAGAGTGTGATCGCGCGGCTCAGACGTGTAAGCAGGATAGCTTCGATGCGTGCATTCATCTCGGCGACCCATGTGGCAAGATTGGCATAGTTCTCCAAGTTCAGCTGATCGATCTGTTTCTGAATCGTCTCGAGGTTACGTTGAAAGGCGTCCTTGCTATACGGGCATGTCTCCAGGTCCTTGAGAGCTTTCTCAATGGTCGAGTTGATGGTGACAAGTCCAGCAACCTTGGTCTGAAGCAGCGAGGTTGCAGCGCCAAAGTCGCGCACGAATTGAACATGCTTGCTCTCGCTACGAACACTTCCAGCTCCAGCGGGGAAACCGGACTGGCGCACATGCAAGTCGTATGCGTGTACGAAGGACTCCCACTTCAGCGGCACACCCTTGCCAACAAGCGCTTGTACGTCATTGACATAGTTGTTCAGCAGTAAAGCTACACCAGCCATCTCTGAGATTGAGCGCACGGTTTGGGTGTAGGTGCGTACGCTCTCCATTAGGCTGACGGCGTATGGGTACACACGCTTGGCTTCTTTCGAGATATTGTTGATGCCGTGAGGAACTTGGTATCCGCGCCATGTCAAGTTACGAACCTCCTTGAAGAGTGCGATGACTTGTCCATCGAAATTGACATTCAGTTCAAGAATGTTGCCTGCAGCACGGTTTTTGCTGACAAGGAAAAGGCGTCCGGAAATGGAGAGCTTCCTTCGCGCGACTTCTTGCAGCCACGACTCGAAGATGGGACGGGTGTCGAGCTTCTTCTTGAACATGCTGCTCTCAGCTTGGAGTTTTCTGACCCTCAGAGTGAAGCGCCCAGTCCTTGCCCAGAATGTCTTCAACCTTGCCCATGTAGTTTTCGAGCTGGGTTTCGATTTGGCGAGCCCATATGACCGCGCCGGACACGGGAGGGAAATCGCGAAGTTGCGCCATCGCGTGCGCCTCCGAGTTGCCGTATTGGCGCTTGAAGCGCTCGTGGAGAGCCGAAATGTCCTGCTTGACATTCTCTATGAGCTGAGACTGGTACTCAGAGATAGCTCCTCGGATCTTGGGCCGCACGAAGAGCGGGTTGAATTTGGAGAAGACGCGGAACATCTCGCTGGCGGTCTTGGCAGTTCCCAGACGATCTCGGAGTCTCGCAATGATCGAGTTCTCGACACGCGAGGTGCGCTCGTTGTACTTCTGCTCAGCCTGCTCAAACAGCCTCGTACCCTCTGCAGAAACATCGAGCACGTCGACATCCTTGAGAACGTCATAGGCTTCCTTGACTTCCTTGACAGCATCAACGTCGCCAATCTCCTCGATGATGACAGTCTCCTTTGCCTTGCGAGCTGTCAGACAACGACGACTGTGAGCCGAGTACGTTGGACAATGGTGCGCTGAAGCTGCTCGTGGTTCTTGCGGAATGTGGCGATGTATCGGATGCGCTCCTCGGTCTCCTTGTGCTTTGCTGCGATCTTGATGGGGATGAACTTCTCGTTCCTGCGCCTGGTCACCTCGCGAGCAACGTTGGTGAACTCCTTGACGTTCTCTTCCCAGCTCCGCCAAATGCTCTCTGCTACTTCCATGATCGCCTGAAACTCGGGGTAGTCCATGTGCATGAGCGTCTTGCCATGGAGTAGCTTGTGGATCTGAACATTGAGATCGCCAGAGATGGCCTCTACGAGAGGGAGCGCGCGGCGAACGGGGTATGGACAGATGCGGAGCTTCTTGTTCATATGGCCGAAGATGGAGTTGACGGCTTCCTGCACAGCTTGTAGAGATGTAGCAGATAGCAGATGGTCCAGCGGAAAGTCGCGCATCAGCTGGTTGTACTTCTGCACCAAGTCCGTGCTCTCTTTCAGGCCAGTGTCAGCGCTGAAGCTCACTGTGGCCTGGAAGCGCTTTGCGTTCTTCAACACATCCAGAGTCAGCCTGACACCGGGACTGCCAAGCTGCCTCTCGATATCCTGCAGCCTGTTCTCCATGGAAAGCCAAAAGTTGATCTCCTGTCCGGCTGTTCCTGTCGACACATCGCGCGAGGTCTTGGTGATGGTTTGGATCGACTTGATCCAGCCGTTGACAGTGGCTTGCAGGCCATTCAGAAAGCTGCTGTCTTGTAGAATGGCGGGTGGGATCTGGTCGGGAGACGGCTTGTTGTTCTTGTGCTCAGCATCCTCAAGGGCACTCTGAATGAGAGGGTGCAAGGGAAGCAGAAGCTCCGGGATTTCTGCGTTCTGTTGTAGATGACTGAAGCTCAGCGCCAACTCAGCCATCTTCTTCTTTGCTGCCGAAATGCCCGTCCTAGCATCATTATCTCCTTTGCTGTAAGCCGAAGTCGAGGTGCGCTGGCTCTTGGTGTAATTGTCGAAATACGGCTCAACCGTAGACTGAATATGGGACTGAAGAAACTCGTAGGGAGTGCCATCTTGCGAAGCGGCATTATTAGAAAATGTGTAACCGGGAAGTGTCGAAATATGAACTTGCGCGTTAAGGGGTATCGCTGGGTCTAAGGGTATCGATCGCTTCGAAATAACAACAAAGGCGGCGCAGGTACGGGAAGCAGTGAGCTCGGACGCAATGGTGTAGGTGTAGTGCTCAGTGACGCCTGGGGATATTGTTAGTCTATCGTGCCTTCCACTTTGAGATGACACTTGCCATTGGTTCCATCAGTTGCGTCGATGCGGGGCTCCTCGACGATGTTCTTCGCAAGGTACAGCGCCTGCTGCCCCTCGGAAGCAAAGCGCGAGCATCGCTGCAGGGTATCTTCTTTCCGGGCGGAGTGGAGCAGACTGCCTGGAGCATAAAGATCTTGGGGTGTGGCGCCCAAACTGATGTCAAGGACCTTTTCCAGGTGCTCGACAATCGTATTGGGGTCGAATGCGGGTGGTGTGGGACTGGGCGTGCGTATGCTGCCGTTGGCCGCCCCTGGGGCCAGCGGTCCCTCCATGTTGTTCGTTGAGTGGGTTTATCGGCGCGGAGACATGTGATTCCTTGTTTCCGGTGATGGCAGAAACAGGATGGATGGCCGGGTATTATGTACTATGGTGTAAGGATCGTAGGAGGCGCACGGCGGTGATGGCGATGACTTGTCTCTCCAGACTGCGAAAGTTGACTACGGAGCTTGAGTCGCGTCGACGCGGCATGTGCACGCCTTACCCGACTGGCTCACTCCCGCACTTGGCACTACCGCAGGGGATCGGCTGGAATGCGATGTGATTGGTGCGCCGGCTTTGAAACAGGCACAAACGCTTACACAACGTGCGCAAGCTGATGCCCGTCTTGTTGACGCGTTTGCGGGGATTTTCGACGTTAGTGGTGTTTGTTGACTTGCAGTTGACAGATGTTACAGGTTTCAGCGGAGGACGGTGCGATTTGCGACCGCTTCGGTAGACACGTGGTTGTCATCTCGCTTCCACAGACGTTCGGTTGAGACCCTGTCAATCCGTCTCATCTACGCAAGGCTGTGAGCTCAGACATGTCGACGTATACTTTAGTGATTGCAACGCCACGAAGGCTCGGACTAGAGACAAGCAAACATGTCGTGATTTCGATGAGCAGCATTAGTTGAGGCTGATACAATATTATCATAAGATGCAGCTACTGTCTCAGACCAATCTGGCGCAGCTTGGGAGCAGTCCACACATGACCCGGCTCACGGCTCCCATATCTCAATCTTCTCTCGCCATCCCTCTTGCAATATGATGCTCTTCAAGGCCTCTTCCGTCTTCTCCCAAGGCACGCCAAACTTCCCGCTATTAATCTTGCACATTCTGATCTCACTGACTTCACCATCTGCCATCCTCACCAGCTCCAGTAACATACTCATGGACGCAGTGGTGTTCTTGACGATGGCATCCGGCTTGTCCTTCGCCTTCCCGTATTTGGCACTCGTGAACAGACAACCAATCCAGTGCTGAGAGCCACTATCAACCGGTGCGAGTAGCTGTGCTGATCCAGTTGGCACTGGCTGTGTTTTGCTGTGTTCCTTGGCGCAAAACTTATTGTGTGCAGTGTAAGCTTTTGGGTACTTCTGTTTGAATGCTTTGGCTATGCCGGCGCCCCAATGGCCTTGAGAGTTGCAGGCGTGGATTAGTAGACAGTTTTCGGGTGCGTCTTCGAACATGTCACCGATGTGGTAAGTAAAGGATAGTGTTCCTGCGTCAGCACCTTCGGGGCCTTGGTCTTTCGTAGACTGAGCATCCATCCAGTCTTTGGAAAGGTCGTTATAGGCCAGATGATTGTGCTGCTTGGCGTCACGGACAGTATCCGTGTTGCGCTTCTTGGGTGCAGGTGCTGGAGGTGAGGTAGAGAGTACCCGCTTATAGCTCACTTTGGTCTGCGATTGTGTTGCAACCCGTGATGCAGCAGACTCTGGCTTGCTCACGCTTGATGTGTCGGTTTCTGTCTTCCTCTTGCCCTTGAACTTCCCCGTCGGCTGGAAGTAGGATTTGACGTTTGCGTCAGGGCTCGAAGACATGGTACCAGAATGAAGCAAATTCGCGACAATGTTGTGGAGTAAGGGAACTTCGCGGTCCAGTAAAGAGATGTTGCTGGTGCTGGGTGCGTAGCGCACAAGGTGAACGTAGGCGTACAGCTCCAAAAGCGCGCTTGCCGCACTGATCCCGCACCTACCAGGAATGAATTCAACTTGTAACACGATCGAGGTGCCGAGTGATAGTTGTTCCTGTAGGTGTTGGCGGCATGAAGCAGCGCCAGACAGGCAAGCGCCAAGACAACGTCACTTAGTTACTGATACCTAGGTGCCCGAACGAAATGCGCTCTTGGACCACTGAAAAAGGGCTCAAGACTGTTTAACGGATCGGAGATGTCTGTTAGCAGCAGTAATTATTCTACGCTCTCGTACAATCCAGCTCTCTCAAAGGGCAAGCAGCTGCATAGCGTGATTGTTTGGCGACAGTCATGTCTCTACAAATTACGATGAGAATCTTTTCCAGGTACTGAACTCGACGAGCAAATCGGCAATGAGGTGAAATGGTTGTGAGAGGGCATTGCGATGTTGATGATGATGTTCAGATGATGACGCTGCCCCTTGATGTTCTGCCAAAAGGCCACCCGAGATCCGCCGACCAATGAGACCACACGTTCTCGTAACAATCAGTCGTGCGGCCCGCGCTCTTGCCCAAATCTTCGATTCCGACGACGAACCTCGCCCACAGCTCCATCCATCTCGCACAACACCCGCATCCGCGTCCACGATGCCCGCCCTCGCCAACACCACCCGTGCGATCGCACGCTCATGGACCGCCCACCAATTGCCTGTCGCCAGGGCCGGCTGCACCGCGCTGCAGACCCGCAACGCCTCGGCTTCGTCCTTTGACAGCCCCTTCAAGGGCTCCGCCGACACCACCAAGATCCCGTCGTTTGCGGCATACAGGAACAAGGGCGATGAGACTGGTCCCAAGGTCTTCCAGTACTTCATGGTTGGAACCATGGGTGCGCTGTCTGCGCTTGGCGCGAAGGCGACTGTACAGGGTAAGCCACCCCGAGAGGAGAACACAGCTTGTGGAACTTGAAAGGAGGAACCCCGCGAGAGGAGGGTCCTTTGGGGCTCTGGGAGTGCCATTGGCTGTTTTGCGGATGATATGGGCTTTGCAATTGATGGAGGACACCCGCTAACTAGCCCCCCTACAGACTTCCTCGTCAACATGTCCGCCTCCGCCGACGTCCTCGCCCAAGCCAAGGTCGAAATCGATCTCGCCGCCATCCCCGAGGGCAAGAATGTACGTCAATTCGACCCCATCTCCCACCCCACAACTAACACACCACCAGGTCATTATCAAATGGCGAGGCAAGCCCGTCTTCATCCGCCACCGCACCGAGGACGAAATCAAGGAAGCCGAAGACACCAAGTGGGAATCCCTGCGCGACCCCCAGTCCGACAAGGACCGCGTCCAGAAGCCCGAATGGCTCATCATGTTGGGTGTCTGCACACATTTGGGATGCGTGCCCATTGGCGAGGCTGGTGACTTTGGAGGCTGGTTCTGCCCGTGCCACGGTTCCCACTACGACATCTCTGGCCGCATAAGAAAGGGACCGGCGCCACTCAACTTGGAGATTCCGGCATACGACTTCCCTGAGGAGGGCAAGGTCGTCATTGGTTAGATGGAGTGATGAAGAGAGAAGGGAGTGTGAATAGGTGGAGAGAGCGAAATCTTATGCATCTTTTTCCTATGGTTTGATTGCTTTTGAGACTTGATAGATGTGTGCAGTAGCAAATGTAACACCAGTTAGAGTCATCCTTCATTTCGTGACATCTATCGACCATCTACAGCTTCCAAGCAACAGATTCTGGGCGCATTTATTGCCCACCCAAGAATGTCTTGACACCCTCCACCGCCGCCTCAAACTTCCCCGCCTCAATCAGCACCAAATGCCCCTTCGGCTTCACCCCCAACTCCTGAAACGCCCTCTTCGCATCACTCGCCCCCTCATCCACGGGCGTGTCATACTCGAAGCTCACATGCCCCACGGCATGTTTATGCAACACCTCATCCTCCGGGTGAAAGTAGAAAGTCTCGCCCTCGCCCTTCTTCGCCTTCTTGCCCCGCGGCCCATCCTCGCCCGTCAATGCGCTCTGGATCTCCTCATAGCACTTGGACAACACCAAATAGTGTGTGAAATTATACGGCTCGGATTCTTGCAGCGCCCAGGTGATTTCTTCGAGCAGCATGGTGTACATTGGGGGCACGATTTCGTGAGGCATGTTTATGAAGCGCTCGGTGAGAATGAGGCCGATTTGGGAGGAGGGTGTGGAGGGGTCGAGGAGGGCGGGGAGAGAAGGGATGGAGGATGATTTTTTGACTAGGTAGGATGTTAGGTCTTGGATTACTTTTTTCTCCTGTGGGGGCTGTTAGTTTGGATAGGTCGTGGAGGTAAGGGAGTAGCGCACCTTGTGTGTTTGCAGATTCAGGACGGTGAGGAAAGCGTAGGGGTCTGTCTCGTTGCCGTCGACTTTCACGGTGCTGCCGAGGGTGGGCTGGGAGAGGATGAGGTCTGTGAGTTCACTCAGGTCGAAGAGTTGCGCGTCGACGTCGAGGAGTTGGCGCAGGAGGGTTTTGAGGCCGTGGAAGTCTACGGCGGGTTGCGGGTCGAACCATTCGAAGTCGACGTTGACCATGTCCATGTCCTGCAGAGTGTGAGCGCATGTCGCATAGCGGGGAGGTCAAATTGTCGCATACCTCGTCGCTGCCAGAGTCGTCGTCATTTTGCTGCCTGCTCTTGTCTGCAGCATCTGGGAGCTGTTCAGGATCTGCTATTGACTTTCGTTTCGCCATTGTTACTGATGTTGTAGTAGTGTCGTCTGGAGTAGTAAAAGTCGCGTCGCGCCTTCCTACTTTTCTTATCGATACGTTAGCAACCCCACTAATTTTTCTGTCAGTCAGGCCGACTCACGGACTCTTTCCCCCACCATACTCTCACTTCTTTTCCTTAAAACTCTCTTTCACCCTTCAATTGACCCGCGAGGAGACACATACTTCAAGATGGCGACCGACGGCTCAGACCCCATTCCTCCTCACAAGACGTTCGACACTATCCTCGTGCTCGACTTTGGCTCGCAATACACTCATCTCATCACACGACGACTTCGCGAGCTCAATGTCTACTCAGAGATGCTTCCATGCAACACCAAGCTTGCCGACCTTCCTTTCACACCCAAAGGTATCATCCTTTCCGGTGGCCCGTACTCTGTCTACGAAGAGGGCGCACCACACGTCGATCACGCAGTCTTCGACCTCGGCGTACCAATTCTCGGAATATGCTATGGTCTGCAAGAGATGGCATGGCACTTTGGCAAGAATGCCGGTGTTGCTGCTGGCGAGAAGAGGGAATACGGACACGCCAACCTGAAGGTTGAGAGCCATGGCGGACACATGGACGAGCTGTTCAAGGACGTGGGCAATGAGCTCGAGGTGTGGATGAGTCACGGCGACAAGCTCTCCAACATGCCTGAGAATTTCACCACGGTTGCGACGACTACGAATGCGCCATTTGCGGGCATTGCGCACAAGGAGAAGAAGTATTACGGTATCCAGTTCCACCCAGAGGTGACGCACACGAAGATGGGCAAGACTGTGCTCAAGAACTTTGCTGTCGACATTTGCCAGTCGACGACGGACTGGACCATGGGCAAGTTTGTCGACCAGGAGATTACGCGCATCAGGAAGTTGGTTGGCGAGAAGGGACAAGTCATCGGCGCCGTCAGCGGTGGTGTCGACTCCACTGTCGCAGCCAAGCTGATGAAGGAGGCCATTGGCGACCGCTTCCACGCCGTCATGGTCGACAATGGTGTGCTCCGCCTCAACGAGGCCAAGCAGGTCAAGGAGACACTCGAGAAGGGCCTCGGCATCAACCTCACAGTCATCGACGCGTCCGACATGTTCCTCGACCGGCTCAAGGGCATCACCGATAACCCAGAGCAGAAGCGCAAGGTCATCGGCAACACCTTCATTGAGATCTTCCAGGAAAAGGCCAAGGAGATTGCGGCTGCGGCTAAAAACTCCAGCAATGCTGGTGAAATTGAGTGGTTGCTCCAAGGAACTCTGTACCCAGATGTCATCGAGTCGTTGTCCTTCAAGGGTCCTTCGCAAACTATCAAGACCCACCACAATGTCGGTGGTCTGCCAGCCAACATGAACCTCAAGCTCATCGAGCCTCTCCGCGAGCTCTTCAAGGACGAGGTCCGCGCCCTCGGTGTCGAGCTCGGTATTCCAGAGGACCTTGTGTGGCGCCACCCCTTCCCCGGCCCAGGCATCGCCATCCGTATTCTCGGAGAAGTCACTCGCGAGCAGGTCCGCATCGCTCGTGAAGCCGACTACATCTTCATCGAGGAGATCAAGGCCGCGGGTCTGTACCGAAACATTAGTCAGGCGTTTGCGGCGCTGTTGCCCGTCAAGGCAGTTGGTGTTATGGGTGACAAGCGCGTGCACGACCAGGTTATTGCTCTGAGGGCGGTTGAGACTACTGATTTCATGACTGCGGATTGGTATCCATTTGATGGCGAGTTCTTGAAGAGGGTCAGCAGGAGAATTGTGAATGAGGTTAATGGAGTTTGCAGGGTGGTTTATGACAGTAAGTTTCCGATCCTTCACTTATCAAACGTACATGTTCTAATTCTCGTGCAGTTACTAGTAAGCCTCCTGGCACGATCGAGATGGAGTAGACCTTACACATGTATTCGGTGTACAGGCGGTTTGGATTTGGTACTGTGGATATGGTGATAGATCACACAAAACGATGCGGTTGGATGTGCACATGAAATAGACGATAGACTTTGATGATACCCTGCATGACATACGTGTCACAATACAAGCATTTACAATTAGGACAAAGTGCTGCCGGATGAGGTGCTACCACAATGTTGTGCTGTGTTGAGAATTTGCTCTAAAAAGTGGCTCATCATGTACCTACTGTACTGCACATCAGGTTTTGAAAGTTTCATTCGAATTCCTTTGCGCGAAGAAGTGCAATCATTTTTCTCCCGTTTTAGTCGACACATGTCGTGGATGAAAATAAATCAAAGACAGGACTCCGAATGTCGAAAACTCTTGAGCCAGGAGCTATGCATATTGCTACCAGATCTCATAGATCTCTCCTCGATATACTCCTGTCTCTACAAAAGATACGTACGCTCCGCTATTGTGGTTCAAGATAGCTAAGTCGTCTTCCCGAATTCTCAGGCACAGACCACGCGTTCACCTCGCATCGGACCTCCGAGCCTCCACCATAGCTCTCATCCAGCCATCTGCAGCTCCAAACAGCACCACCCCAAGCTCTCTCCGCGAGCTCCCCCGAAATCAAACAATGCGATGACTCGCCCGTCCACCTCGCGCTCCCGAGCGCGCAATTCGCCCACCCCACGCCCCACCCGCTCAACATCCTTCACTCCCTCGCTGCGCCGGCGCACCCCCTCCGCCTCCCTCGACCCCCCTGATGACCCCGAAGTCGCCAACGCCACACACACCGACCACGTAATTGTCGAGGAAATTGCCGAGATCAAGCGCTATGAGGATTTCACCACCATCGACTGGGTGCAAGACGCCGCGCGCGAGCAATTGCGCCGCAAAGCGCGGCGCAACCGGCGAGCGCTTGGATCCCGCGATACGGGCAAGAGGAATCGCGTGCGGAGGATCGTGGCCGAGGCGTATGATGCGGGCCAGGCGTGGATTGTAGTCACGCTGGTTGGCGCTGCGATTGGGCTTAATGCTGCGATACTCAATATCGTGACGGAATGGCTGTCGGATATTAAGCTCGGACACTGCACCACGGCGTTCTACCTGAACGAGAGTTTCTGCTGCTGGGGCAGCGAGGCTGGATGTGCGGAGTGGAAGACGTGGGGCGGCGATTTCTGGCCGGTTAGTTACGTGCTGTACATTGGGTTCGCGGCACTGTTTAGTTTCACGGCGGCAAGGCTGGTGAAGAGTTTCGCTCCGTATGCGGCGGGGAGTGGGATTAGTGAGATGAAGTGCATTATCGCGGGGTTTGTTATGAAGGGATTTCTTGGGGCGACGACGTTGGGGATTAAGAGCATCGGGCTGCCGTTGGCGATTGCGAGCGGGTTGAGTGTGGGCAAGGAGGGTCCAAGTGTGCATTATGCGGTCTGCACGGGGAATGTGATTAGCAGGTTTTTCGACAAGTATAGGCGCAATGCGGCGAAGACAAGGGAGATATTGAGCGCGAGTGCGGCGGCGGGCGTGGGCGTGGCGTTTGGAAGTCCGATTGGAGGTGTGCTGTTTTCGCTCGAGGAGATGAGTAATTACTTCCCGCTTAAGACGCTTTGGAGGAGTTATTTTTGCGCGTTGGTGGCTACTGCGGTGCTTGCTGTGAGTCTACGCACTCTGGTGGGACAAGTGCTTTGTACTGATAGTCATGTAGGCAATGAACCCCTTTCGAACCGGCCAACTCGTCATGTTCCAGGTGAAGTACGACCAAGGCTGGCACTTTTTCGAAATCCTCTTCTACCTCATCATCGGCATCTTTGGTGGCTTGTATGGCGCGTTCGTCATGAAGTGGAATCTAAAGATGCAAGTCTTCCGCAAGAAGTACCTCGCAGCATATCCGATCACCGAGGCAGTTACCCTGGCGGTAATCACGGCCATCATCTGCTACCCCAACATGTTCTTGCGAATCGATATGACAGAGAGCATGGAGATTCTCTTCCAAGAATGCAAGACCGGCCACGACTACGACAAACTCTGTGATCGCGACCAGAGATGGCACATGATCGGTAGCCTAGCCATTGCCACCGTAATCCGCACGCTCCTCGTCATAATATCCTTCGGCTGCAAAGTCCCCGCGGGAATCTTCGTGCCGTCAATGGCCGTTGGAGCGGCTTTTGGCCGCATGGTGGGCATCTTCGTCCAGCACATTCACGAGTCCTTCCCCGGCTCCGCATTCTTCAACGCCTGCTCGCCCGACGGGCCATGCATCACACCCGGGACGTACGCCTTCCTCGGCGCCGCAGCCAGTCTGAGCGGAATCATGCACATCAGCATTTCCGTGGTGGTCATCATGTTTGAAATCACCGGCGCGTTGACATATATCCTACCGACTATGGTAACACTCCTTCCATCTTCCACACCCCAAAATAGTATGCTAACAGAGTTCCAGATCGTCGTCGGCGTAACAAAATTCATCTCGGAGCGCTTCGGTCATGGTGGCATCGCCGACCGCATGATCTACCTCAACGGCTACCCCTTCCTCGACTCCAAGGAAGACCACACCTTCGGCGTGCCCGTCTCGCAGTGCATGTCCACGCACGTCATCTCGCTCGCCTCTTCCGGCCTGACCCTCAAACACCTCGACCGCATCCTCGCAGCCGATCAAAGCTACCAGGGCTACCCCATCGTCGACGACGAGAAGATGCTGCTCGGCTACATCGGCCGCACGGAGCTGCGGTACGCGGTGGAGAAGGCGCGGGAGGAGGGCGTGGGTGGGGGGACCAAGTGCTGCTTCACATCTCCGTCGTCTAGTCTGTCTTCTTCGACCAGCGAACTTGATTTCAGCAGGTACATCGATCCCACGCCGCTCACCGTACACCCGCGCCTCCCTCTCGAGACCGTCATGGAACTCTTCAAAAAAATGGGCCCCAGAGTCATTCTCATCGAGTACCGCGGCCGCCTGACGGGCCTGGTGACCATCAAGGATTGTCTCAAGTACCAGTTCAAGGTCGAGGCGGGACATGCGGGTGGTGGGGGCAGCGCGGATGAGGCAGGTATGGAGAGGTTGTTTGGGTATTTGAAGAATGTGGCTGGGTGGGTAGATGGGGTGTTTGGCAAGGTGGGGATGAGGGTTGGGGGGGATGTTAGGTTAAGGAGTCCGGTGAGGGAAGAGAGGGAGAGGGTGGGAGAGGAGACGTTTGATGTTGGGGAGGATGAGGAGGATGGTGCGGGGAGGGGGATGGAGTTGGAGGATAGGAGGGGGAATAGGTAGTTCGCTTTCGGACATTGACTCCGACGAAATCCCTTAGAGGGTGTGAGCAACATGTTCTTCAATTCTCCTACTCAGAAATTTTTGTTCTGGTGTGATATCGTCCAAAACTCCTGATGCAATGCAATGCACTCCCAACCCAGTCGCAACTCTCCAAATCGTCTACCGCGCCCCGTTGATCGATGTGAATCCGCCCGCGGACCTCCTCGTAGTGACAGTCGGTGCCG
This sequence comes from Parastagonospora nodorum SN15, assembly GCF_000146915.1. Classification (NCBI taxonomy): domain Eukaryota; kingdom Fungi; phylum Ascomycota; class Dothideomycetes; order Pleosporales; family Phaeosphaeriaceae; genus Parastagonospora; species Parastagonospora nodorum. The sequence continues at coordinate 756,797 of NW_001884561.1, read as the reverse complement.
GCGCAGGCACAGGCGCAGGCGCAGGCGCAGTCTTTGCTTCTGGACTCTCTGTCTTCGGCCTTGGTGGTCCCCGCATCTCCATCTCCAGCTGCATAGCCGCGGCATCTTCCTCCGGTTCGCTGTCCTCGGCGCGTTCATCGACGTCCATAGCTTCAGGCGCAGCGTCTGGTTTCGCCGCAGGTACAGGCGATGCCGATACCGACGCCCCAACGCCATTTGTCGCAGCCTCCTCGGTATGCCCATTCGCCTCATGCCCACTCTCCTCCGCCCCTCCATCTGCACTATCCCCATTCGCATCGCCATTGCCATTAACTTCTTTCCCCTTGCCCTTGCCCTTCCCCTCCTCCGCCACTTTCTCCCTCTCCTCGCGCTCCTCCTTGCGCTTCTTCGCCTCCTTCCAAAGCATCGTCTTGGGCACAACATCGACCGCAAACTCGAGATTATCCGTCTTTGCAATCGCGCTGCTGACGTCGCGGTACTGGATGTTGCGCCGCGGCTTGCGCTCCGTCTTGACGACGTTGTGTGTGGTGGTCGCCAGGTGCTGGATGAACATCTCGGTCGCGAGCGCGATGGCGAAGGCGGCGTTTTTGGTTACATTGAGCCGCTCCGGGTCTGCGTGTATGATTTTTTGGACACGCGCGACTAGGAGGGGGTTAGTGGGTGGTGGAAGGGGATTGAGATGGGGGATTTACGGGGTAGGGAGACATGGCCGGTGACTTCTTTGGAGGGCGCGATTGGGGTGTTGTTGTATGGCATCTTTGCGCGTGAGTGGGTGAGTGGGTGGTGAAGGTTGAGGTGTGGTCAAAAGGCGCGTCTGCTTAGTCCCGGAAAGTGTAGTTCCTGAGCTGGCTTGAAGCGATGAGTCAGGTGACACGTCAAGTCGCGTATGTGATCAAGAAGTATCGCGGCTGTCGTGCATGGTGTTGAGGGTGGTCAAAGTGCTGCAGCCCTATTAGACATCATTTAGACGCGTTCATTGTGGGTCCGCGCATCGACGGCAGCGTCCCCGCGCGGCTTACCACATCCGAAAGCTTAGCTTACTTTAAGCGGAAGGATGTTTGGACCACCATGGTGCTGACAACGCTAGACGCCCTTTGCCATCCCTACTAGAAGTCATTGCGCCCTCGGACACAAGTTAATTCCGACGTCGTGCTGCCAGTCTCGCGTCTTTAAGTACCGCCATTGTCCCATCCCAACTCCATTGACTTTGTACAACTATCGCCAGCGTTCCATCTGAACTCAATTGACCTCACACGACTATCCGGCCATGAAGTTTGCCATAGCATCATTGTTCGCAGCGAGTGCGCTCGCAATTGAGTACTCTCAAATTCCATTCCAACAGACCCCGGAAGTTGAGGGCTTCTCGATCTACCAAAGTCAATTCTCTGAGGAGCACTCCATTCGCATCAGGCAGCAGCAGAACGACACGCTCTGTGATGCACGATCGAAGCAGTACACCGGCTGGCTAGACGTTGGCAACAAGCACATTTTCTTCTGGTACTTTGAGTCGCAAAACAAGCCATCTGAGGATCCTTTGCTGCTATGGCTTACCGGCGGTCCTGGAGGCAGCGGTTTCATAGGCATGCTTCAAGAGAATGGGCCGTGTCTGATCAATAAGAATGCCAATGGCACGGTCCATAATGAATACGGATGGAGCAAGAACGCAAACATCATCTACGTCGACCAACCGGCCGGTGTGGGATTCAGCTACGTTGACAAGGACATTCCGCTGCCGTCGAACAGTTTTACGGCTGCGGAGGATATGCATCATTTCTTGCAGCTGTTTACAACTGACATCTTCCCGGACCTGAAAGGCCGAGACTTTCATATCACGGGCGAGAGCTATGCCGTGAGTACTGTTCTGCATATCAACAACCCAATCTGATATCCTCAGGGCCACTACGTCCCAACACTGGGAGCGCAAATCGTCTCCCAGAACCTACTTTACCCCAAAAGACCGCAAGTCAATCTCCAATCCATCTTTGTAGGCAACGGCTATGTCTCCCCTCTCGACACCGCTTTTGGCTATTGGTAAGTATTGGCAACACATGGCAAATCCAATACCGCTTCGCTAACTTCTGTCCAGGGAGACACTCTGCTCAACAACCCCCGGCGTCAAAGCGCCAATCTTCAACCATACACGCTGCGACATCATGGCCACCCATCTACCCCGCTGCATGAATCTCGCCAAAGTCTGCTACAACCACCCGGACGTTGAAATCTGCCAGGCCGCCAGCAAAATCTGCTGGGAAGGCGTGATCGAGCACTACGACGGCGAGTCCGGCGGCGCTCCTGGCGGACGCAACAGATTTGACATCACGCGTCCATGCGAAGTCGGCGGCGATCTTTGCTACCCCAAAATCGGCAGGATCAATGAGTATCTGAACTTACCATGGGTTTATGAAGCGCTGGGCGTTCCTAAAGCCGTGGGGAACTACAGCGTTTATTCGTACGCCATTGCTGAGGCGTTCGACATGACCAACGACGGCGCGGTGTCTACGCAGCCACAAGTTCTCTACCTACTTGATGCCGGCATCGATGTCTTGTTCTACCAAGGCAATCTCGACCTCGCGTGCAACACGGCGGGCAACTTGAACTGGGCGAACTCGATGCAGTGGAAGGGTCAGCCAGCTTTCGTTGCGCAATCAAAGCGTAGTTGGGGATTCGAAGACGGACAAGAGATTGGGTGGTTCAAGGAAGTCAAGGTCAAGACAGCGAGCGGCAGGGAGACGACCTTTGCGATGGGTACCGTGGATGGGGCAGGGCATTTGGTGCCGTTTGACAAGCCCGAGGAGGCGTTGTATCTGACGGAGAAGTGGTTGGGGAAGAGGAGCTTTGCTTAGGCGTTGTTAGTGTACAATATCTAAAGCTTAATCCAACCTTGTGGTCAATCAAAACTCTCACCGCTATTGGTATCGTGACCAAAACCCGCCATTTCCAGGCTAGGCAAAAGCCGCCCGCGCCGCAAAATAAGCGAGATACTTGACTTGAACCTGGATGAAGAAACATATTTATACCCTTCGTGAACAATTCAGCATCTCGTATCCCAGCATCCCTTGTACCCTTCCTGTAAAATCCCTCACAACTCATGGCCCGAACTGCCCAACGCATGGGCATCCGCCCGACCACCACCACCAAACGCCCCACGCCCATCAACCCCAACGCGCCTGGCTGGGGCGCCGACCTAGGCCATATTTACGCGGAGCAACTCGACGCCGACACGGTGGTTCTGCTGCCCTCCGAGTACTACGACGAGGATGACGTTGAGCTCCGGGAAGATGCGGACGCGGTGTGGATGGATACGCTGAATGCAGATCGGTGCTGGAAGACGACGGCCGTGTATGAGCAGATTGGGGAGGGGCATGCGCATGTTGTGCCGTAAGTGGCGACTCATCTAGTTCCGGGACTTTTGTATGTTTGCTGACGTGATGGGGATGGGTAGATTTATCCGCCGGGATTTGTGGACGGCGTGTCCCGTGCTGGAGAAGCCTTCGGGCCCGTGTATGGAGAAGTTCATGCAGGAGGCGAGAGAGGTCATGTATACCCACCCCCTAGATTCCGCATCGAGTCGGGTCCTGCCCTCCCATAGACCCCTAATATACCAATGGGCCCTGCACTTCATCTCTGGATTGTCGTTCATCCACTCCCACGAAATCATCCTCAGCGACTTTGGCCTTCTGAACTGCTGGCTGTCCGCAGACTCGCACCTCTCGCTTTCGCTCGTCGGCTTCTTGGACGCAACGTTCAAGTGGAATGTTGCGTATGGCCGCTTGTATCGTGGCGAGTCGCTTAGCGGCCAGAGTTTTCATCCGCTGAAGTATCAGCGCGAGCCGAGTTTTCAGACTGACTTGTTCTTGTATGGATGTGTGGTGTATGAACTCATGACCGGAGCTTGGCCGGGGGATCACTCAGGGCTGCGGGGAAGGGAGATTACAAACTTGATTCTGAGTAAGAGGTGGCCGGTTTTGGAGACGGAGCATATGGGCGAGATTGTTCGCAAGTGCTGGAACGGGGGATTTGAGAATGCAGAGCAGGTGAAGGCGGAAGTGATAGCATTCTTGGAGGGATTGGGGTGGGAAATTGAGGGGAATGATGATTTGGTAGGGTTTGATGTTGCGGATTTGGAGTTCTGAGATGAAGCAAGAGACAGAAGTGGAAATTGACAATGAAATCGCTTATTCTTGCCTTGGCGTAGAATTGTCCATTTACCATCCGATATCTACAACTTGCCCTTTTCTTGAAGTCACTGCGTCTTCCTGTGCATAACTGTCGCCGCCGCCTACTCCAAATTAGCACACCACCACCCAACCATCTCATAAAGTCCCAACTTACCTGATGATTCGGAAACACCAGCGTATCCGCGAGCACGACATTGTCCCTTCTGCCCGCCGCAAAAACCACTATTTCGGCAATATCCTCGGGCGTCAGCGGCTCCACGCCCTCATACACCTTCTTCGCCTTGTCCTTATCCCCGCCAAACCGCACGACGCTAAACTCCGTCTCCACCTGCCCCGGATCGATCTCGATGACGCGGACGCGCGTGGCGATGAGTTCGCGGCGCATGGCGTCCGTGAAGGACCGGACAGCGGCTTTTGTTGCGCAGTAGATGGAGCCGCCTTGGTAGGGCTCGCGGCCGGCGATGCTACCGATATTGATGATGTCGCCGGCGTCTTTGGCTTTGAGGATGGGCAGGATGGCTTGGGTCATGGCGATTAGGCCGGTGACGTTTGTGGAGAACATTGTGTTGATGTCGGCGGGGGAGATGGAGGGGGCTTGGGCGACGCCTTTGACTAGGCCACTGGAATTGAATATGTGTTAGCAGATGGTCGTTGGAGGTCTTGGAAGGAGAAGGAGAGGAACTCACGCATTATTTACCAGAACATCCACATCCTTGAACTCCGCTGGTAACTTCCCAACAAAAGCCTCAACTTCGGATATATTGCTGACATCCAGCTTCACAGGCAGGACCTTGACGCCCTTGGCAAAACTTTCAATTTCTTTGGCGACTTCCTTGAGCGTGTCTTCCCGACGTGCAGTGAGGATGAGCTTGAGATCGTCTGGCTGCGTCTTTGCGAATTCGACGGCTGTAGATCGTCCAATTCCACTCGAAGCGCCCGTGATTACAATCGTCTTGCCCTTGAGGCGTTGGGCCATGCTTGACGACATGCTCGCTGATTGGGGGCGTATGAGACGCGGGAACGGTGGTATGCGGGGTCGGATGGAAGAGGCGAGAGAGGTGTGTGTGGCGCGGTAGAAAGCTCGGGGAAGATGCATGTACGTCGCAGTAGTGCAATTGGCGCTCTTATATGTCAGTTACAGAGGCAGATGAGGAGTCATGAAGTGGAGGGGTGAAGGTCGTGGGGTTGCTTATCGAGGCAATCCGAGGTGGCGCGAGTCATGCACCTAACTTACCCCACCATGGCGTTGACGCGACTGTGGAGAGAAATGTCGCGTCATCTCGCAAAAAGTCAATTCCTCACAGAGCGACATTGAAAATCCCATCTTCACGCACATGGTAAACGAGTCATTTGGCGTTGATCTTCAATTTACTTCATTACTTGAGCTTCAGCTTATTTTTATGCTCATTAGATGCTCACAAACTTGTGCAGTGGGGTATCTAAGCCTTGCCCTTGCGCTTGAGCTCAGCCTCCTCTTCTTCCCGAATCTGCTGGTCAATCTTCGCTCCCTTGCTGGGCTCGTTGCCGTGTGCGCGTGCGGGCAGAGTGGCGTCTTGCTGGCGGCGCTGCTCATCGAGAGACACGTCCTCGTCCTCGTTCTCGCGCTTCTCTTCGCGCTCGAGCTTGTTCTTGATGGAGCGCTCGTCCTCTGTTGTTGCATTAGCTTGTGTTACGAGTTGGAAAGATGGTGAGCGTAGATGGAGATTGGAAACAAGAGCAGGCAGGTTTTGGATGTACGAAAAGCGCAGGATGAACATACTGGGGTCGTTGGCCTTGTGTGAGTTGTCCTTGCCCTCGTGGAAGCGGTTCTCCTTCTTCTGCTCTTCGATAGTCGCGTCGCTGACGGTGCGCTGGTCGTCAGCCTGGTAGACGGCCGAGTTTCCGACGGATGAGTTTCCAGACATGATGAGTTTGTGATGTGGAGTTGGTTTGGGTAAAGTAAAGGAAGTATTCGTGAATTAACTTTGCTTGAGTGCTGATTGTGTGTTGTTGTGTCGTGTGCCTGGCGTTTTAATAGAGGGGAGGATGAATTTGAGCGATGACGTAGGCGCGTATTGATGAGATCATTGTGGGGAAACGACACCATTTTTCGGAAACCAAACGCATTGAGCACGGGGAGGTTCAGGCAAAAACTTCGTCATTGGTCCATTCCAACATTGGCTTTGTTGCTCTATGTGGAGCGGTGGTCATGGTGTTGAGCCTCAATGCGGCCCTTTCCATACAACGTGTCTGACTTGCGAATCTACACTTGACATGAGGCGTCCTGGTATGACATGTGTTTAGGGTGAACTGTTGCTCTTAAGAATTATGCTAATGTGATCATCGTCGCATTCAAAGTCTGGGAACGTGAGCAAATATGTCCAAGGCAGCGTTAAGAAAGAAGTTGCGATGATAGTATCACACGTCGTTTACAAGCTTTAGTCTGAGCCCTCGTCGGCTGCACCAACACAACCCTCTCGTTTCAGCCATGATATAATTAGGAAGACATTTAGAGATCAAACTAACAATCACGAGTATAGAATGCTATTCCATGGGCCAGATCGTATTTCGGGTCGCTCATTGAGCAGCCTTTGTACCTTCCTAATGACCGACTCGGTATACTGAGCGAGAGTGTGTAGATTAGTTCCTTATGAAAGGATTGTTTGCCCAGGTGGACAACCCCTACAAATAGAGTGGTTGCTAGGCCGATGCTCATACAAAATGGCCCAAACTCAGTATTCTGCCTCCCCTATGAAAGAATTCACAAAAAATAAAGGCAGCAATCTGTTGCTGTTTACTTCGATATCGACATTGTAACAGTGGGAGACAATCACATCAAGCAGTACTTAGACTAGTTGCTCCATCTTCTCCAACACTTTTCCACCACCTGTTCTCGTCTTGAACTACACCGCACTGCAACATCGACGTTATACCTGTGCACACTTCCGGTTGCTCAGGTCAATTACTCTGGTAGTATTCAGGAGTATATCTACAGAACCTACATCTCAAGATCAGAGCAATGGGCTCCAAAGATATGTCTCATCTCCCTCGATTAACCACACCAGAGGACTTGCCCTTCCACATGGCAAACAACATACCTCCGCCCGCCCGTAGCATGTCGCAAATCCCTAGGCCAACCTCTCGCAAGAACTTTCAGCGAGAAGCCTCCCGTACGCATTCACCCACCGCTTTTGTCGAGCCTTTTCGCGGCACTGCCATCGCCTTGGTCGCCCAAAGCCCAGCCACCGAGGCCGACATCCAACACTTCATCCTTGGTCACTGTGAAGCCATCGATAAATTTGGACAAGAGCTGATCAACCCCACGGGCACGAAGTTCGCGTGGCTGCTGACAAAGGAGGATCTTTGGCCAGGCCAGTATTATACGAATGAGTTGCTTCAGACCAAGGGTTTGGTTCAAGAGGTTGGCGAGACAGTGCTCGACGATGTGAATAAGGAAGACTTGGAGATACTTTTTCGTGATGATGAAGCAGACAGTGACAGTGTCTCTGAGGCTGCTCGCAAGATGCGACTTATGCGCAGCCACAAGGGCACGTCTCTCGCTGCGCTAATCGCTGGTGCTTCTGTGTCCGACTTTCTGGCTGGTGAGGATAGAATCGACACTACATCAGTACACATTACTCCGCCATCTGGTATCACTTCGAAGCAATCGACCACAAAATCACCGGCAATACCTACCAAGACACGTTCGTCACCACCCACAAACGCCTCGCCAGACAACGACACAAGCCCCGAGGTCGCTCGTGTATCCCAATACACAGATCATCATCCCAGTCCTTCACTCGCAGCTCTCATCGCTGCCGCCGATCTATCAGAATCCAGCCAAGAAGACTCTGACACTGAGTCCGATGCCAACGAAGATTGCCCACCCTTGGTGAGGTACAAATACATCAATACGCCCGAGCCCGCATCCTGTAGTCCCTGCTACGATCCGACCTTTCCTGGCCATTCCCCTTGCGCTACGCACGAGCAGCTTGCATATGGTAAATCAGCGATTGCCGCGATCAAGCTGCTTCGCCGACGCTTTGAGGCGGAACATGATGCCACTGGCGATGGAGCGTGGTATCGCGAGTGGATCGTGGAGAAGGGCGAGAGCGGCATTCCTGCTGGGGCATTGATGCATGGTGGGAGTATGCTGCGTTACGAGATCATGTGCGAGGACGAGGAGGAGTTGGAGAACGACGAGCACTACGATGAGTCGAGCTTCTTGTATGAGCTGGATGAGGATGATTTACAGTCTGAAGAAGAGGTTTCTCTTGTAAGTCATGGTCGTTGTATCTTGGTTTCGATGTACTGATTTTGTTTTTAGGAATCTAGTAGCCCCTTCGATTACACGGTCGGGTTGTATGTTCCCCTCGTTGGAGAAACTACGGACAGCCTTACGGGCGATGCCACTGAGGGTAATTGAGAGGATGATGATTTGAGCATCAAGGTACACAATGTCAACACATCATGTCTGCACAGCGCTGACCACACATAGGAACAGGAGACCAACGGCGAATTTCACTACGGCAGTACCCACTGGTCGCATAACTCTGTCATTACACCCGCAACGCGAACCATTCACATCCGCAACGCATCCATGAACGACGTATGGGGTGACTTGTCGTCTGTCCGTACATCGATCTTCTCCAAGCGCTCTATGGCCACGACGAAGTCATCTCGTACCAGCGTAACTGCGATTCATATCGATCACTCAAACTTGATCGAAGCTCTTGACCTCAGCGTTAAGCAGCACAAGTCTCGAGACGGCTTTGTCAGCCTCAATGAAGTTTTGGCTGCGGAACTCAGTCGACCACGCTCAGCTGGCGACAATAATCTCTCGGCGCATAAGCGTTGCGGGTCTGCATCACTAACGTGTCAGGTGTCTGTTATCTCCTTGCGCTCACGGGTACGCGACGACGACGGTTCACTATGCGCGCTGGGCACGTGGATGGCCACTGATGAACCAGAGCACGTTGCCTCGAACATCAACCATCCATTGAAATCTACCACCTCAGCTGTGAATGTCATCTCGCCAACCAACGTCGAAGATGCAAGCTCAACAACCGCTTCCGCAGGTCGTCCAGCCCACTTTGTCGAGCACCTCGACGACGCTGATTCCGAGGCCGAATATAATCCTACACCATTAGGTGATCTTTCTGATAAAAAGCCATCGAGACGTGCAAAATGGCTAGGGAAGATGAAGATCGAGGCAGAGAAGATGTCGGGTCAGGTGCAGGCTGCGGTCAAGTCGACGAAGATGTTCACTCGCACGCTTGTTGGGTTCGTTCCTGCGGCATTGGGTTCTCGGAGTCCATTTGTCAGTGTTTGAGGGTGTCTTCTAATATAGAGGGAATTACTGTGGAGGTATTGCCCATTTTGCTTACAGTTGCTATCTGGAGTAGGTCTTCAGCTTCAGCATGTGGACGCAATCTCTTGACATCTTTTAAATTCCTTAGTATACCAGCAAATTAAAACTATGACTAATTTGCAGAAGCACTAATATTTTAGTGATGATGTGAAGTATTTTGATACCGTCTGCCAGATCGAAAACCCTTCTCCGAGGCCGGTGCCAAGGGTGAAAGACCAGCCACCGTTCGACTTTTCACTTACTGAAAAGTTCTCTGTAAACACACAACAATTGCCTCATTTCAAACAAGCCCCCGAATAAAAATCTTAGCTCACTCCCCGACCCTCAAACATTGTTAGTCCGCATAGCAACCAGTAGCGGAGCAACGCGCCAAGTCTTACAACACACTGTGCCCACACCAATATCTAGCACATCTCAAACTGCTGATTCTGCAATTGATATAAATCACTTCCTAGAATTGACTTGTGTATACAACTGCAACTTCAAGCTACTCTACAGACTCAATACTATACGAACTCCCACATACACAATGACCATACTCAAAATGTCACCAACAATGACATACGCACCAACCACTCCCATCCCCAAGTCCACCTGGGCCGACGACGACGATGACGAATTCGACTTCGACACCTGGCTCGCTACCGCCGATACCTCCGCCCCTCTCCCATCCTCGCTTCCTCCCCTCCAACTCCCCGCTGCCGACGAAGACGAAATGCCTTTCACATCTACCTTCTCTACCAGCGCACCATGGGCCGATTCCCCACCAAACTCCGACACCCCCAAGCCGCTCAAAACCACCGACTGGCGCTGCGGCAAGGCGATGCTCGCGTGGCGCGCGACACAGAAGGCGCCTGGCCTGCCTGCGTACGTGGAGATGAGCGGGTGGGATAATGGAGTGGGGTGTGAGTGGAGCCGGGTACAATACAGCCAGCACTGGGGGAATTGGAAGGTCGGTGTGGGTGCGGATTGTAGGTGGACGGCAATGTTTAAGGGGTCGTTGTTGGCGAATGTTGAGATGGTGGAAGAGGAGGAAGAGGTCGTCGAGGAGATGGATGCCGCTCCGGATGGGGTTGGGATGGATACGCCTCTTACTATCACCACGACCACGGATGCGCTGAAGACCTTGCGCATCCCAGATGAAGGCTACTACACGGACGACTCGCCGCTTGTTTCGCCGACCGATGGTGCGAGCGAGGAGGGCGTCGAGGTGTCCATCTCGACGTCGCAGGTTGGACTTGCGACGCTGAAGAAGTTCACGCGGCATCTTCGCGTGGACTCTCAGTATGCGCTGAAGGAGACCAAGAAGGAAAACGAGATTGAGATCGATGACGGCGAGGTGGCCAAGGAGGGCCAGGAGATTGCGTCGGCCGGTGTTGGCGGTGATGGTGGGCTGCTGGACGACATCTCGATTCATCTTTCCGGGGCGGCGGTCAAGAGCTGGTACTACATGGCTAGCCAGCCTTGGACGATAGCTGGTGCAATTACTTCCAGCATTGTAATAGGAGGGTCGATCTACTTGTTGCGCAGGGGCTGAGTCCTTGTTGCATTTCCCTTCCCGTACTACACTGCGCCTTTCCACATTCAGACAGCCGGCATTCGATTCACGAGCATAGCGATGGAGTTTGAAAATTGTTCTAGATTACACTAGGGCATCAACCCGGTGAGTATTCGGCTGGAAAGATAGAGTCCGAGTTGCGAATGCTTTGGATTGTGATATATATACCCCAGGCTTCGAAGAGCATCGTTGATGATTACAAGAATAACGAACGAAACTTGGATACCAGAATTCCCACGAGAACCCGTCGCCCAGGTGCTCACATAAGCTCACTCTATCAACTCTGCAGACCTTGTACTTCCACTCGCAGCTCCCAACCCACACACCATAATTGTGTTGGCAGTGCACCTCCAGATCAGAGTGAGCCTTAGGACAGCGTTGGAAGCTGAGCTGGTAGTCAGTTATGACCCTGCGTCGTGACTTGAGATGGCGCTGGGTTCTGAGGCTGCGCTGCGCCCTGAGGCTGAGGTTGAGACCATTCCAGTAGTCGAAGACCCCAGTAGTCGAAGACCCCAGCGTCGAAGACCCCAGCGTCGAAGACCCCAGCGTCGAAGACCCCAGCGTCGAAGACCCCAGCGTCGAAGACCCCAGCGTCGAAGACCCCAGCGTCGAAGACCCCAGCGTCGAAGACCCCAGCGTCGAACAGCTTTCACCATGCCGCGGATTGAAAAGCCGAACAGGAAAACAGCCGAAAATAGTAACAGTAATGGAAGGTACTCGAAACTGCCAACAAACATGTTCTCTTCGCGTCTTGTATCTTCAAGCAATTGTCGACGAAAATCATGAAGCAGAGGTTGCAGAGCTGTAAAATACGACCCCAGCATCATGCGTTCGGCGGTTGATATTGAGTTTTGAGTCGTTGACGAACTAGTGGAGTACGAAGTGGACGTAGGAATGGTGAGCGTAGGACTGGAACTCGAAGTTGCTGTGGCCTGCGCGTCTGTGGAATGCCAGTAACAGTGTAAAGGTCGGATGAAGGAACTTACTCGAAGCCTCAACCGATGCTCTTCCCACCAAGGCCCGTACCCGGACCTCACAAAGGCAGCCCTTTCGACAGATCGAACCTTTTCTCTTAAGCTGGTATAAGCCTCGTCATCGAGAGGTTCATGGCTTGCTGGTGGTGCAGAATGGAAACGAGAAGAATCGGAGCCTGTAGCAAAGGTGTTGTGGTCGTTGTAGGAGGCTTTGGTAATGTCAGCATTGACATGGTGGCAGCAGATGCAGCTTACTTGAGTCGCGCTTGAAGCTCGCAAGCGTGCTTCTTTGGCAGCTTCCAGTGAGAACATGTCATCTGCCTCTTCACGGTTCAAGTCCATGATTGGGATAGCCATTATAGAGATGGATGCGTTGACGATGCGTGCGATCAGTGATGACGAAAGTTGTTGTTGAGTGGTGCGATGGTAAGTGATGGGAGGATGATGTTGAGGAGAGAACTGAGACGGTGGAAGAGACTGTTTACAATGGCCTGAACGACAGCTCCTGCCTTCGAAACCAGGTGAGTGCCGCGCGGGTCGGTGTGGTAAGCGTACGATGAACGTGACTACAACAAAAATCGTGCCATTGGTTTTGGGCGCTCTAACCTTCCACTTTAGTGCGCAACCACCAAAATGTTGAAATGAGTGACATTGAGATACACTATATATGGAATGGAAAAGTCGTAAAGATGTTAAATTAGCTCGTCCACGCCCAAAGCAACACAGGTGAACTCATCCCCAGACCAGTCTCCCGATTTCATCACCACCAGCTCCGAAGGCGAACTCACTGCGCCGGAGAGTATCTTCTTTTGGCCGAAGTCAGGTGATTAGCCCTCTCTCGCTGCACCGGCCTACCGCGATCAATGCCGCCAAGTTCCTTGTCCATGAACCATCTGCACGACTGCATCGACATCCTCCTCGATTTCTCGTCGCTCATATCGCTATCCGTAAACGCCGCAGCCCTCTCAATGTCCTCCGGTGGATCGATTGCGCAGCACGAGAAGGTATTCTGCAAGAAGCGTTGGAAGAAGGTGCCGTATCCGACTCCACGGTGTGCTTGTACCAGGCCGTAGCCTATCCAGATAAGGAAGAGGAGGCCGATGACGACGCTGGCGACCCGATCGCCGTCTTCGCATGGCATGCTCGAGGTAGTTATATTATGGCAGATAGTGTTGTTTTTTAAGGTGGTAGTGAGCGCGGCAGAGGAGTGACAAAAACACGCCGTCTTGTTCATTTTGGTTATGAAGGAATGAGTAGAGGGGCGACAATTGACTGGAAGGTGTGAATAGCCGGGTGGAAACTGTCTGATATCAGTATTAATCTTTGTGACTGCGAATGCGCGCGACACGTACGAATGATGCTGTGGAAGCAGTGGCTTGAAGATGGAGTGTGCTCTGGTGTCACAAAGAGCTGAGTTTGCGGGGTTATAAAGTGCTCGGGAAGTCACGATCGTGAAGTACCAGGTTACGCGTTTGCTATAGACTACGTGCTCGATCCCTTCGCCCACTCTTCACATTGTTTGTCACGTCGCGCTTCACAGATCCCTAGTGATGGAATTTGGGCATCAATATTGAGCACGCAAAGAGATCGGGCGCGCGAAGGGGAAAAAGACTTACCGTGACTCGAAAATTAGACAGAATGCCGCGACTATGCTGGCATCGAACATCTCCAGAGACTCAGACAGAGCAAAATCTACCACCAGACCTCCCAAACAACAACTTACAAATTTGACCCTCCACACGGCTCGCCATTACGTTCATGGAATCTCCGAACATCTCGCATGGCGGAATCTATCGTTTCTCTCAAGTTCTTGTAAGCCACGCTTCATGGTTTACGCAAAGTCCCGATCTACCGTTGACATCTGCCTGTAGGCTATAGTTCTTCAACTCATCGTCATAGTCGACGCAGGTCCAGTCCCTGCAAGGGTCAAGTTCAATCCTGGCTCACGCGTAGGTCAAAATCACAATATCTCAAGTGTAGGGCGCAAGATTGATGGTAAAAAAGTCGGCCTCGTCGTTGGGTGCGTTGTTGGAGCTTGGATCCTGTTCGCGCTAGCCGTGGCTGCGTTTGCCAGAGGGAAGGAAGAGGACGAGAAGTATTGTGGAAGATTTTCTGATTGGTTATGTCCGTTTCAGAAGTGCTGTGGAAATTGTAAGGGTGGTTGTGGGGACTGTAATTGTTGAGCCAGAGGTGTTCGGTTGTGAAATTTATCGATTATAACAGACTTTCCGAGGAATCGATCGTGATCTTGTTTGCGATCACTTCGCAACTGAATTTGAGATATAAATGACATCCAACTAGAAGCACTCATTGGAAACCCCTAATCCATCATCGCTCCAACCAAACCCACACCTCCCCCTCTCATACCCATAACAATGATTATACCTCAAACAACCCTTAAGCTTTCTATGATACATTCTCTGATTGCCGCAACACATCGCCCTTGGCCCGGAAAGCTGCGCGAATAGTGTAGAAGAAAGAGGGAGTAGCTTGAGCTGCGAAATGTCTGAGCATCGGAGTTGCCGAGTTGGTCTATATTCAACGCATTTTTTGGTAACACTAAACACTGTTCGCCATGTGATGTGGCAGCGTGACTCATAGTTCGTGCCCAAGGCCACTGCATTTGAAAAGAGCGGGGAGATGGCTTATTTGATCGGTACACCATGGGTAAGAAAGGGACGCGAGACGACAGTTTGTTGGAAAACACCTGAGTATATCTGGTAAGGAAGTCTTAGAGGACGAGTTTCGCGTAGAAAATGTGACGGGGGTGGTTATCGGGGGTTGCGGACTTCGAATTACATTGTAGAGTCTCGTCTGGTCACTGCGGAGTACATATTATTACTCAGAACATGTCATGATAGATATGTAGTTGTTTTTCCTTTCATCGCCCACCCAAACTTATCTCAAAGTGCTTCATTAATGTCTGCATCACGTTCATCGCTGCTACTCCCCAAATCCCTGATCTCAACCACCACCCGCAATATCAGCGCAGCTGAAACATGAGAGCATTCTTAACCCGAGCCAAGTATGGGCGTCCACTCTTCCTGGTAAAAAGTGCATACACAAGTGCGAACACAATCCAAAGCTCGAAGATAAATCCAAACACGAGTAGTATGATGGTGGACGGCGTCATCTTCCCTGTGGCTTGCGCAGAGGGGCCGCGCTTTGTAGGGTTGACGAAGGTTAGCTTGGACATAGGCATGGCTAATGCTGAGTCGATCAAGAGAACGAATGTGGCCTGCATAAAAGTCAGTCAAAGACAGTACATGGGTCAGTGCGGAAAAAACGCAACCGCCAGGAATGGAAACACCAAACAGGTAGACATTGGCTGATTGATAGTACAAGATATTGAATTCGAGGTTTGGGAGGTTTGAGGTTCATATGCTGACTCTTGCAGTGGTCTCGGTCATGTAAGAAGACTCATGCCTTATGGTCAACTGAATGACCTAAGCATTCAAAGTTGAAGTGAAGAACACAAAAAGCTCTGTTCTCTTGATAGCTCACGGTTGAACTTCCATGGAGCCTCTGTCGCATGTGTGCGCGTGAAGCTGGGATTTCCATAGCTTGAAGTGAACACAAGTGATGAGGAGCAATGTGCGATGGTTAAGAAAACTTTAGTTTTGTCAGTTAGGGCTTCTGCCCAGGTGTGGTTACCTGCATTGAATATTATCGGTGGAGGTAAGTGCATGACGGTCCCAAGCGTGGGAACACCACCGTCACTTCCACGTTGGCAGTGCCGTTCCTGAGATGCACTCGTGCAGCCGTCGCTTCACACGCAACGCATCCAGCACATTTCCTCACACTTGTTGCGAACATGTTAACACACCATTCTTGTTGTGCATATTATCCTTAGTTTTTCATCTTTAACCTTTCGCTCAACTACTCTCTCAACTACTTTCGCTTTGATGTCCGGCATTGACTGCGACGTTCTGAACGATATTCGTAAATCCCGACGTGCTACAAAGCTCGAGCAGGAGGCCGAAAAGGCTAACAAAATGGACAACAAGCCCGACAAGCCCGACAAGCTGTCTGCAATGCAGAGTATTGTCAACCGAATAACAGGGAAAGAGCCCCAGCGCAACAGTGAGATCAAACTGGCCGACATTGCTTTCCACCATGCCGGCTACGACCCAAAGTCGTTCAACACGGTCATATTCCGTCTCAAAGGATCGAAACACTACGATGGTGGTGTAATGGCCAGTTTGGCGCATCTGTTTTTCTACTTGCTCACCGACGACGACACATCTAAACTGCTTTTCATTTCGCGCACACGGGGAGGACATCCACTGGACTTGAGGGCGACCACGATCTTGTGGGACAGCGACTTATACCTCCATTGCCCGAATCCCGACGATCCAACCGACAAGTTTTGGCAGTACCCGCTTCTCCCCAGCTTCGCGATGTGGCAGGTTCCTCGGGGCCGGCCGACACATTGGAAT
Source organism: Parastagonospora nodorum SN15 (assembly GCF_000146915.1). Taxonomy (NCBI): domain Eukaryota; kingdom Fungi; phylum Ascomycota; class Dothideomycetes; order Pleosporales; family Phaeosphaeriaceae; genus Parastagonospora; species Parastagonospora nodorum. Next base: position 740,298 of record NW_001884561.1, on the reverse strand, counting down.
GATGCAAGAAAGAGTATGGCAAAGACGCAAAGTAACCTCAAGTTTTCTGGCCTCAAGACGAATGCCGATCTTGACTTGATCACTTTCTGCAATGATGCAGTTAGTAATCGCGATTGGAAATGCATTCTTTCCGGCGCATATGAATCAAAATGCGAGCGCGCATACATAGTGCCTCTACGACTACGCAATCTGTGGATAGCAGAGAGAATGAGCAAGTTGTTCGGCGACTGGTCCTTCACGAGCGGCGCCAACACACTCCTCAAGGCCGCCATCCAATCTACTGCCAAGAGACAACGGCTAAATGTCCCCTACGATGAGGCCACAGATATGCACCATCCCATGAACGGAATCTACCTGAGGAGTGATCTCGCCAAGGCGTATGACAATGGAGATTTCATACTGATCCCTGGTAAGGAGTGCTGGATCGCACACTTTTTCGATCCGACCCACGACCTGGCAAAACGGTTTGACCACGAGACAGCTACAATTAGCCACGAAATCTCACGGAGTCTGCTGTTGGTAAGACCTGCGATGGTCGCGTTCAGACATGCGTACGAGTTTCTAAACCAGGTTCAACCCAAGTCGGCAATGAAGGAGAGCAAGGCCGCTGTACCCGCGCAGCCGCCTGTAGAAAATGCGGCGGAAAGTCCTGGTCTATTGTTGTAATCGAACTACGGCGCCGGGTGTATGGTAGATAGTACAATGAGATCTTATTATCCATGACCAAGTACAACAGGTAGTACTCAGAATAACTTGAACCCACCAGGCACTTGCCTTTGAAACATGCCAGTGGGGTCGTACTTTCGCGCCACCTGTTTCAATTTCATCTTTTGTTCGGCTCCGTAGCCACCAATTGGGTCTTGGAACCCAGCAGCAAAATTGAGGTACTTGTATGGATGATAAACACCTTCCGCATAGGTGAGCTGCTCGATGGCTGCAATCAATTCCTTCAGACCCTTGTTAAAGCTTTCAGTCGCTTGCACACCGTCGAAAGTGAACACAATCTGCAGGAACACCATGTCGTCTGTTCGTTCGTTGGGCGCAAATCCTAAGCTGTTGGGAGATGAGCCGTTCTTGGGAGGCGATGGAAGAGCTTGAAAGGTCAATTCAGCTGAGGGGTTGGCCGATGCATGTTCATCGCAGATGCTGGGTACGCGGCTTCTCCACAGCCTGTGAACTTTGTGGACGATCGTAGAGTCGACATGAAATGAGGTTGTTGCCCATATTGTGCTATTGGAAATAATTCAGCATGAGCTCAATACTGCGAGAAAAAGACTGGTTGTATACCGTCTTGGTGAGGCGATGACCTGCATCGATGCATTCCTTGTATGCTCGCTGATTGGTGCTTCTACCATGCCGTTTGATACTTGTGGCTTGACTTCCCGTGATCTCCTTCAAACCGCCAGGTCTGAGCTCAGGTTTGGTGTACCACATAAATCGCGACTGGGTTGAACGTCGCTACGGAGTGGTTGTATCTGAATAGTAGCCCAGCCAGCAACGTATTTGTCAGTTGTTGCCGCGGTCTTCAGATTGGTGAAAGCGGTCAAAAAGTCGGTAGCTGCGGCTGGTGCGTATACAATTCTGCCGCCCCAGATACGAGTCGCTGGGTATGCTTTGAGATCGAAGCGAGTGACTAGACCGAAGTTATTCTGACCGCCTTTGAGAGCTGCGAAGAGATCCTGCCGTGATGTTGCATTGGCGTTCACAATATCCCCGCTTGCAAGGACGATCTTGAAGTTTAGGATCGAGTCGCACGCCCAGCCGAACTGGGGTGAGAAGAACGAGATACCACCTAGTATCAATCAATAAGCTCTTGAGCAAAGAATTCTTGATAGATTCGAGTACCTCCAGTAAGAAAGCCAGCCGTGCCCACAACACCAATGCGACCAGCAAGAACAGTCAGGTTTCTTTTCTCTGCTGCATTGTACGCATCTTGGGACAGCGCACCTGCTTCGACTCGGACGACTTGATCCCCTCGTGCGACTTCAACGGCCTTCATGCTTTGCATGTCGATGGTAACACCGTTGTCGATATTGTTGAAGCCAGCATTAGCATTATGGCCACCGCCCTTCACAGCAAAGCGCGTGTTGTTACTCTTTTCTAGCACGCCAAGTGCTACTGAAACATTTTCCGCTGATTTTGGTCGAACGATGCAGTTTGGGCGAAGACGAAGCTGGATGAATGGATAGGATGAGATTGAAGCATTGTAGACGGGGGCGTCTGGGAAGAAGACCTGATCTGGAAGCTTTAATACGAGTTCATGGCATATTGTATTTTGCGTGGTATTGTCAGCCCTGGTGAGGTCCAAAGAAAAAGCGAAGAGGAGAGCAAGTCTTGAAAACTTCATTGTTAGAACAAGTTCATGAGGTTCATCTCAGTGCACCCAAACCTTTGTTCTTATCCTTTTCAAAATAATCTGCATGATGCACAGGCTGACCGAACCATGCCGAAGTAAGAACCCTTCATCGTCGCGATATACGAAGCTGATCACCGTCCAGATGCGAGCATTTCCAGTGGCGTCGTGATTTTTGTAAGCCACATTTGAGAAGCTATGAAATGATTGGCTTGGCTGGAAAGCGCCGAAGTACGAAGTCAGCTCTTGACATGCATGTGCTGATTTCTTATACTGCGGGGAGCCGTGGAACTGAGATACGCGCTCTTCCGAACACATTCATCGTATGAAATGCGGCATCTACGTCGGCGATCGGTGAGGAGCTGAGTACAACCCTTGTTCTTGTGTAATTGCTGTCAAGTGGGATGTAGGCTTCTAAACGTTACATTCCGATCGGGACAGCATTCGCACGATCAGAAGCAGTGCACCGAGCAATTCCACAGTAAGCTGCGATCATGCTTGGACATGAGTCCATAATTCCCAATCTCTTAGCTGCAGCAGCTGAAAAACGTTCCAGAAGCTGACACGAGAGAGTCACAGATAGTGACGATCTGATCATCCTAGCTGTTCCAAGATTGCTTTCTTAAGCTGTCAAAGTTTGAGACGCTCGGTATACTTTTCCGGTCAGTATTCAAGTATATCAACTATCATCTGCGTCAAAATTCATCCAAGATTACCCGTATAGAGCTTCACCGAGAAGTCAAAGACCACCGAACTACTGAGTTGTCTTGGTAGATGTCTGCTGGGGATCATTCCGGCTTGAGGAAGCTGGGACTCATCGTATCATCACCTTCCATCGAGAGTTGTGAAGCGTCGGGAAAGTCTTGGGACTCGTCCCTTGATTAGATGTTATGTTGCCATTCACGAATATTATATGACCTCGGCAAACCTGCATGAATTCGAGATGGTCTAGCTGACAAGGCTGTCATGCTGGGAAAGACGACCCCTCTTACCTAAAAAATCGGAGAGATTCTCGGTAAGATTGTGGTTGAGTGTATGTCGGACCGGCATAGATTAGGAGTGGAGCCCAGTATGAACCTTGATGGAGATGCAGACCATTTGACCCATTGTATATTTATGGTTAGTAAGTTGTTACCCACTTGCGGAGATGTCTCACGATCTGGAGAGAGTGCAATTCGGAGGTGATGATGTCATGGCCAGAAATTATCGTATACCACCAGACTTGCAAGCCCTGTGAAAATGGACTCAACGAAGCCATGCGGGGCAAGGGAACAGGGGGATAGTATAGGTAAGAGCGGCAGAATCCCGGGAAAATCGTTTAGTAGGCGAGTGGTTGCTTATGTAGTACAAATGAGGAGGAGGGTAGTGTAGTCGGCATTCGGGATAGCGCGTACCGTAGCTACCCCACGTCGCGCCGTTTATGGAGACACCAAGACTAGCAATGACGTCTAACAATACATAAAGCAGACTTCACCAGCAACTCAACAAATTCAGAACCCGAATTTCTCGTCTACACATCCAACAGCAAACATGGCAACGACAAGAAAAGATCTTTACGTCGGTACCGACAAACACAAATGGTGGAAGGAAGCTGTTGTTTATCAAGTAAAGCCTGACAAAATGTTGAACATGAACCCTTTTTCACTAATAATGACAGGTTTACCCAGCTTCGTTCCTGGACACAAATGGTGATGGCTGGGGAGATGTTCCCGGCATCACTTCGAAGCTAGACTACCTCAAAGACCTCGGAGTGGACGTTGTCTGGGTCAGCCCAATCTACAAATCTCCCCAAGCAGACATGGGATACGACATTGCCGACTACGAAGACATTGATCCATCCTACGGCACTCTCGCCGATGTCGACAACTTAATCGCCGAGCTCAAAAAGCGCGACATGAAGCTCGTCATGGACCTAGTCGTAAACCACACCTCCGAAGAGCACGCCTGGTTCCTCGACTCCCGCTCCTCGAAAACCTCCTCAAAGCGCGACTGGTACATATGGAAGCCTGCAAAGTACGATGCTGATGGAAATCGCCAACCCCCAAACAATTGGGCGCAGATTCTTGGTGAAGCGAACTCCGCCTGGACATGGGACGAGAAAACCCAAGAATACTACCTCTCCCTCTTCACCCCCGAGCAACCTGACTTGAATTGGGAAAACCCCGCCGTCCGCGCTGCCGTCCACGACGTCCTGCGCTTCTGGCTCGACCGCGGCTGCTCGGGCTTCCGCATGGACGTGATCAACCTGATTTCTAAAGTGCAGTCCTTCTCCGACGCCGCTGTATCCGTGCCCACCAACAAATACCAGCCGGGCGACAAATTCTACGCCAACGGCCCGCGGCTGCACGAATACCTCCAGGAAATTAACCGCAAGGTGTTGTCCAAGTATGACACACTAACGGTCGGCGAAATGCCCTTCGTCCGCGACGAAGACGAAATCATCCGCGTCGTGGGCGCGGACCGCGAGGAGCTTAACATGATATTTAGCTTCGATCTTGTGGATATTGATAACGTGCCCGGCGATTTCAAGTACACGCTACACCCCTGGGATGCTCGTGACCTCAAGCGTATCGTCAATAGGCTGCAGCGCCTGATGCTCGAGCGCGATGGCTGGAACACGCTATTCGTCGAGAATCACGATCAGCCACGCAGCGTGTCGCGATACACAGATGATAGCGACCAGTGGCGCTCGTACGGCGCGAAGCTACTCGCGCTGATGCAGTCAACCCTCGCAGGCACGCTGTACGTCTACCAAGGCGAGGAAATCGGCATGCGCAACGTCCCCACCGACTGGCCCGAGGAAGAATACAAAGATATTGAGAGTATCAATTTCTTCAAGAAGTGCGTATATCACCCCCACCCCCCTTTCCCCCTCACTTCCCACTAACGCAACTAGATACCGCGATTTATACCCCGGAGATGAAGCCAAACAGGCCCTCGCTCGCAAAATCATGCAGAAGAAATCCCGCGACAACGCCCGCACTCCCGTACAATGGACCTCCTCCGCCCCGCACGCTGGCTTCACAGAACCCACTGCAACCCCCTGGATGCGCGTAAACACAGATTATCCCACCGTAAACGCCGCTTCGCAAATCGCAAACCCCACGCCCTCCCCGGGCCATCTGTCCGTCCACGCGTTCTGGCGCCGCGCACTCGCCAACCGCAAGAAACACGCGGATGTGTTTGTGTATGGGGATTTTGAGATGCTGGATGTGGCGGATCCCAGGGTGGTGGCGTACAGGCGGTGGAGTGAGGGAGAGGAGTTTGTTACGGTGTTGAATTTTAGTGGGGAGGGAGTGAGTTGGGAGGGACTGGGGGGTGTGGAGGTGCAGAAGTGGGGTGGCGGGGAATTATGATGAGAGGGAACTGGAGGGACGGGAGGTTGGGAAGGGGGTAAAGGTGGAGTTGAGGGCTTGGGAGGGGTTATTGGGTGTGGTAAGTAAGTAGGTTGGTAAAGTGCAAGTGTGGGATATTATGATGAGTATACGCATATCTCGCGATGGGGTGTCATCCCCCCCCCCACTTGTCCTTCAAACTTCTTATCCATCCGCTCTCGTAATTCTGCTCACTTCCTCTCTCCCTCCACCTTTCCAGTAATCTTCCGCTCAAACACATCCGGCTGTATCGTGCGTCCCGTCTTATCCCTAAACCGCCAACTGACCCGATTCCACACCATCTGATAGTCCTGCTGTAATATACGCGCAACGACCCTCAAATCCTCTGCGGAGAAGGTTCCATCGGGCTTGACTTCGAGCTCTAGAGGCGTGTTGGTGCGGTCCTTGCTAGAGTGATGGTGCGAGTGGTGATGAGCAGACTTGTGGGAGTTGGCTTTTGATGCGGGTTTTGCGGGAGCGGGTGCGGTACCCCAACCAGAAGCTTCGAAGCCGGTGTTATTGTTGGCGTTGACGTTGGTGTTGGTTTGAGCGCTGGTGTCCCATCCTCCACCATTGTTGGTGTTGGTCGCATCGTTGGCTGCGCCACCCCATCCCGCGTTGGTGGTGTCGTTCGCACCATCAACCTGCGCGGTCCAGGCGTCTGGGGCTCCGTTGTTGGATGCTGACTTTTGGCTTCCACCACCTGCCCAGGCGTCCTTGTTACTTCCCGGTCCTCCCCCTCCACTTCCACCTACACCGCCCCATGTATTAGCTGTCGCATCGAAGCCAGGAGTGTCGTTGTTGCCGCCGGTGTTATCCCAGCCGCCTCCACCAGAAGTATCACCTCCTCCCCATTGGTCGTCACCTTTGTTACTGGAAGCGCTTTTCTTGCTTCCGCTCTTACTTTTGTTGTCGTTTCCTCCACTCCAGCTTGGACCTGAAGTGTCTGGTGCCGCGTTCCAAGCTTCGGTAGTGTTGCCGACAGGGTTCTCCCAACTATTGCCGCCTTTGTTGCTCGTAGCTTTGTTGCTTGTACCCTTCTTGCTTCCTCCGCTGTTCTTCCCACCACACGCTGCTGGCGTGTCTCCCCAACCACCTGAATTATCCCAGGCAGTTGTTTCTGCATTGTTTCGGCCGGATGTGTCTGCTGCCCCTCCCCATCCACCCCAGGTGTTTTCGGCTGCCTTGTTTTCAGTCGTACTGCCAGCTTTGCTCTTCTTGTCATCATCGTTTTCGCCGAACATTGCGAGCCCACCGCCACCCCATGGGTCGTCACCATCAGTATTGTTGTCGTTACCCCCAGAGTTCTGATCTTTCTTGTTGCCCTTCTGATGTCCTTTGTTGTTCCCTCCACCTGACGCGTTCTTTTCTTTGTACCAGGCAGCCTTTTCCTTCTTAGTCATTTGGGATGGGTCTTTCTCCTGATTGCCTGCAACTCCACCACTGCCACCTTTGCCGCCCTGCTCTTTGCCGGCAGAATTATTACCGCCCTTCGCGTTCAGCTCTTTGTAGCGGTCTTTGCACTGATGCACTGGTTTGTCGATCTCATTGGCAAACTCGGCCCAAGGCTTGTTCTTGTTTTCGTTCTTCCAGGCGAGCAGTTTCTCATCTTCGTCTTTAGTGAAGCCGTGCTGATTCTGGCCTTCTGCTGCATCGTCGTTGGTAGCCTTCTCCTTCTTGTCTCCCTTGCTCTTCCAGCCTTTCGTGTCATCGTCGCCTTTCTCCGATGACGCCTTCCTGCCCTGTTCACCGTGCGAGCGACTTTGGCCGCGACCCGATAGTTTACCCTTGCGACCATCGCTAGCAGCCCACTCCACGATGCCAATCGGCTTACTTAGCTGACCACAATGAGCAATCGTACTATCAGAGTTGTGATGTTGAACAACTTACTATTTCGTTCAAGCCGCTCGGCTGCCGTGGGCGCGGCTTAGGCGGCGGCGGCGGGTCCTTGAACGGCTTGTTGCTGAACCCAAGAACGTAGGCCATAGAAATTCGGCGGGGAGTTTCGTTCGGTGCTGCCATGCTGTACCAGTCGCGTGCTCGTGAGCTGTGGTGTAGGTGCAGTATGGGACTTGAAATTGGTCCGCGACTTTCTAGTTACGCAATGCACAGACAGGCGGTTTGGCAATGCGGAATTGAGCCGTCGGTAGAGACGTGCGCATGACAGCGGAAGAATCGAGTGGAAACTAGATGGTGTTTGAACAGTGAGGTGAGTGGTGCTACCAGCTCACGTTGTCTTGGCGACGAGGAAGAGCTCCAGATGGCCACCATACAAACGTAATCGAGAAAATCCCGCACTGCGATCGAGGCTCATATCTCATGACACCTCTCCTCTGCAATTAGTGCACACAAACAATCACCCAAAAAATCCTCACTAGTGATCTTACTAGCGGCGTGCGGCGAGTGCCAAGCTACAAAGCAGGCGTTTCGTTCTGTGGCGGTCAAATACGAGAAACCCGCTGATCCAGCTCTTGCGCAAGTGGAGAATGCCAGTGCCCTACAGACATTCATAACCTACCAATCTAAAAAAGGCCGAATAGCAGAAACACCCGCGAGATGGTCGACATCAGAAGATCTTCGCGAGACACCAGCGTCAATGGATCGTCCGTAGTATTCAAGATTGGCAAGGCGGCAGGTGAGTCAAATGATGAAATCATCAGCAGGTACCAGTACTTACCAGAGTAGCAGCTGCCATAGCCACCCGCGAGAAGAGAGTCACCGATCCCTCTCCAAACGATCAGCAGGCCGAGACTAAGGACTGGATCTTGAAGGAAGACTCGTGGGGTGTGCGTGTCAACAATGGATTTCACCTTATTACTCAGCCTATGAAGCCTTCATACAACAAAAACAACAACGTCAAGCCTGACACTTCAAACACGGCCAAGGATGGAGCGAACTTGCACCATCAGCCGGCAGTGCCCATAAAGAGGGCCGGACCTGCTCCGATGATGCAGAGCAACAAGCGAGCTAGGAACGACAACGCGAATAGATGGACTGATGACTCGGAGAAAGCTGAAAGGTCTGCGACATACACGCGTCTGGTGAAGGAGCGAAAGGAAGTTGTCAAATCGAAGGGCACGCTGAGGGAAAAGAAGCTTAAGCTTGATGCCGAAGCGGCCGTGCTGGAGAAGAATGCTGAGGAGATTGATGCACGAATCGAGAAGATGATTCAGAACGCGTCAAGGGAAGAGATAGTCGAGTGGCTGATGAAGGCGTCGTCTTAACTCAGTCCCCGCCGATACATAGGTGGACTGAGTAAAACAATGAGTGCTGATTTTAGTGGTCAACGATGTACATATTCAGTTGGCTAGCTGGAGGCCGTTCCATATTCGTGGTGAAAATGTATGACTGCAATTAAATTCATCGACACAAAACGAGAAAGTGATTGAAAGTGTGATGTCTTCTACGCCCTCGGAAGGAAGTTCAGACGAACCCCTACTAGTCGGCTGCACGGGCCTCAGCACCGCGTCCGCGACCCTTGCGGGCAACCTGGCCATTTCCGCATCGTGGAACTTGTTTGACTCCCAGAACAACAGCACACGACAGCCACTCTCCACAATGCTGTTCCCTTCAATCGCCGCTCTCGCTGCGGCGACGAGCTTCTTCAGCCTCGCCGCCTCGCACAACATCCAAATGAAGGCGCACCAGCGCGAATGCTTCCACGAGGCCCTGCACAAGGACGACAAGATGACGGTCACGTTCCAGGTTGGCGACAGGGAGTTTGGAGGAAGCGGAAACCTGGAGATTGATTTCTGGGTATGAATTGCCTTCTAGGCTCGATCCACTCTCCAATGCCTCGTGGCTTGCTCGCATGGGCGCAAAGCCACTTGTCCGTTCCAAGAATCAATGCTAACAATCCACTCCCCAGATCGAAACCCCCTCCCGCAGCTACCAAATCCACGAGCGCGGCGTCTCATCCGGCGACCATTCCTTCACCGCGACCGAAGACGGCAAATACACATACTGCTTCAACAACGAGTACTGGGGCGCTAACACCAAGGAAGTCAGCTTCAACGTCCACGGCATCGTCTACGTACCCGAGTCCGAGGCGCCCCAGGACCCGCTGGAGAAGGAGGTGCGCCAGATGAGCGAGCTGGTGTCGCAGGTCAAGGACGAGCAGAGCTACATTGTGGTGAGGGAGAGGACGCACAGGAATACTGCCGAGAGCACGAACAGCAGGATCAAGTGGTGGAGCATTTTTCAGCTGTGCTTCTTGACAGGGCAGGGCTTCTTTCAGGTTTGGTGGTTGAAGCGGTTCTTTGAGGTGAGTTCATGACACTGAGGTGATGAGTGATTTGGGAAGCTAATGGTTGTGCAGGTCAAGCGCGTGGTCTAAGAGCGGTTTGCATGTATTCTGGCAGTCTTGCTTATCTGGCGTTGGAGCGCATGGCATTGGAGCGGAAGAAAAGGGCGGAGTTCGCTAGAATCACACTACTTGACACTGGAGGCTCCCTTATCTTGAGCCCTTCCACGGGTAACTATGGCATCACTTCATCTTATTCCGGTTCAACCATATCCTGAAACAACTGTTCGTTGCACTTGACTCCCGTACTTTGGTCCGGGACGGCTAGCTGCATGGGCCGGCCAGCCTGGCAATTCACGATGCAGGCATCCTCACCGAAGCTATTTCGTATCGTGCTCAACGCATGCGCGACTGTTTGACACGTTTCCTTCATTCACATGCATTTCGTTTGTCGTTCCTATATATGCCACACCTTGGGGCATTTTCGCGACCTTGATTGGTCTCGGTCATTTCCGCTTTGTCACGTGCTTATCTCTCTTCACTGCAGCTACCCGTCTCATCTCGTCTATCAGGGCGGCGCGCAGTACACGGAAGCCCACGCAACAAACGAGCATGCCATCAGTCGGTGACAACGTTGACACGTCGCGACTGCCTCGGGCGCGTTGTTTTGTTGTGAGCGCGTTGCTAGGCACTTCCTTTACTTGCTCGCGCCTTCCCCGCGCTCCCTCGTGTATAAAACCCTTCCTCCGCCTTTCTCCACTCGCCACCCGCACCCAATAATGAGAGAGCGCGAGACCAGCAGATCAGACCCACATGGACTACACCCCAAACGACGCTGGCAACCCTGCCGCACGCTATACGTACCTGCAGAGTTCGGATGAACAGCAAGCAAACAACAACGCCACTGCTCAACCTGGGCCTTCACGCCTTCCTCAACTGGATGGATATCAACCCCATCCTGCCACCCCCCTGCCTCATTATGGCCAGGTAGGAGCGTTCAGTGGTTATCCTGACGCTGCCGTCTCGTCTCAGCCCGGATACCATCACCAGCCACCAACTCCACCCGGGCACGAAGATGACGTCCAGAAGCTGTTGGACTGGCATGCACAGCAGCATGCGCAGCACCAAGCTTCGGAGCAGGTCCCTCGCACCATTGACCCCAATGGCTATGCCAATCGTCACAACTATGCCGGATCTTTCAACCCGCCTCAGGCACCGCTGCCAGACGCAGCTCCAGCATATCGGTACAGTAATACCTTTGGAATACCAATGCGGCAAGCTAAGCCATATGGCTTCGGACAACACCAGTATCAACGACCACCATCGCCTGATCTGCAACAAGCTCGAGCTTCACTTGAACAATTACGACAACAGGCATTGGACAACCCAAAGATGCCAAACCTGGACGATCGGCGATCCTTTTCGTATACCGCAGATCCCGATCATATTGATATGTCTCCTTCCACTCTTGCACTCCTACATGAGGTGACATCCCCCCAGCCCCCGATTCAACAGTCGCCGACGCATACCTTGAGTCAACAGCCTCGTCCAGTCACACCTCCTCATCACTATGCCCCCACACTTGCCAATGCTGCGATTGGCCCATCCCCTGGGCACGACGGCATAACGCCAATAGACGAGGAGACGATCCGCAAGCAACAAGAGTACGTGAAAAACGCCCAGAGAAGCGCTGAGAGGCGACGACAAAAGAAGCTGTCCAGCGCCAGTTCTAAGGCGGGTTCGATGGCACCACCGCAAGCCGTTTTGAGCACCAAGCGCAAGCGGTCCACCAAGAAGTCAACAGGCTCCACGTCTACACCTGGTCCAAAGCGCCGTAAGCCTCTTGTGATGCAACATGGGCTCCCTGATGCCGATGAGATGTACGCACCTCATCATGGCGGGCTTGCTCATGCGCCTACTCATGATCAGGACAACTCGGGCTTCGGAATTCTGTACCCAGTCCACCAACCTCAAGCAGGCCCCACAAACTTCATGCCCTCATACGCACCGATTTTCAACACATCAATTTTTGATGTACCTCGGAACCAGCGGCTCTTGTCTCCTCCAGAGCCTGCACCGCCCGCACGCATCGATTGGGACACTCAGCCTCAAGACATCACTGCCAACTATGCTGACTACAAGTGGTCTGTCATCCTGTTCCAGCTACACAAAGCATGCGGCTTCGAATTTGCAGAGTCCTGGCTCGACAACCTGGTCCAAACCAACAACCTTGGACCGCCTAGTCACAGATGGCACGCCCACAGCTCGCGCGGCTTCATTCAGGATGGCGATGCTCTATCTTTTATCGCGCTCCATAACGCTGCCGATCCGTTTGAGTGGGGTTTGTCGCCGACGTCTACGACTTCAATCGGTGTGTATGGTCGCTTTTGGCAGGACCGAGATGAGATGATTTGGAGGACCTTCGCGCCTGGCTTTTCCTCGCTGCTTGATTATTGCCAGCATATGGGCGGAATCAGCGTCAAGCAGACTTGGAAGTTTGACAATCCGAAAGCCTCGGAGCGTCGCTTTCACAGAGCGTATTGGCTGTCGGCGAGGATGCAGCCGACCAAGGACTTGCTGCATCACAGTGGCATGGAGACTGGTGAGATGCTAGTCGAGATGTACGATGATGGGTTCGAAGTCAGCGAGAAGGATTTGCGTAGTGAGAAGGATTGGAATAGGACGGAGGAGCAGAGTCAAGACGCGTGGAATGCGGTGTTGGAGAAGAACGAGGAGATTGGAGATGTGCTTGATGGCGGGGCGAGGTTTGAGCATGTTTTCATCGGAAGCACGGAGGTGGATAACTTGTGAGGATCTCAATTTGTGGGTGTTGGATTGCGACGATGGGATTGGATTGCATGGATGGGTGTAACGTGACGGCTTTCGACGAATGTTATTATACCCCAGGGCCGCGCAGGCATGCCAAGTTTGAAGTCGAAAGGATGGACATTATCGAGGAACCGTTATAATAATGATGACTCAATCAAGTCAGACCGAGACTGTGTATATTCTTTGCTTTGTATAACATAAATCGTAACTTTCATCCCACTCACACTAACACCAAGCCAGATCTCTAAACCTTCTCCTTATCCCCCCCAACAACCATAACCTCCATCGCCTCAATCCCATCCTCCCCCTCATCAACACTCGTGCCCCTCCCCCTCCGAAACACCGCCTCCCCGACACTCCCATACACCCCCGTCTTCCCCTCGCCCCTCTCATCCCGCCCCGCCCCCGCATCATACACGCCCCACCCAAACCTCCCAAATCTGGCCCTAACCCTCTCATTCATCCCCACAAATCGCACCGCCGTGCCTTTCCCGCCAAACTTGCTCACATCGGCCACGAGATCCGCCAGCGCGGTGAGCCCCGTCGTGTCGATGTTGTGCATGCCGCTGAGATCCAGGACGACAAGGCGGATCTGCACGGGCTCGTTGGCGTCGGAGATGCCAGCGCGGCTGCGCAGACGGGCTGCGCGGCGCTCGCCGGCGACGCTCCAGTTGCGATTGGCGCGCGCGGTGGCGAGGGTGGAGGGGTCGCCTGTGTTGTGTGTGGTGATGGCGTCGAGGATTTGGGACTTGACGTGGTAGGCGTTGGGGAAGAGGAGGGGTTGGTGCAGGGCGAAGATTTGTGTGTCGGGTGGGATGGAGTTTTTGTGTGGGGAGGAGGAGGAGGAGGAGGTGGGAAGGGGGAGAGGGAGGGAAGTGACTCGTCGCACGCGGTGGAAGGCGAGGAAGACGAGATGATATGCGATTCCCCAGCCCACGGCTGCGCCGATGCCGACTTCGCTGCTTACGAATAATGTGAGCCAGAAGGCGAGCATGGATGCGATGAAATCCACGAGACTGGTTTTCCAGTACAGGTAGAATGTTCGGAGCGGGACGAGGATGTGCCAGACTGCCGTGACAATGATGGCGGCGAGTGTGGCTTTGGGGATCCAGTAGAGGGCCGGGCTGAGTTTGTATATGCTCAGGATAACGACGCCGCCGGCGACGAGCCCGTATGTGGGCGATTTGACGCCGCTGTCGGAATTCACGGCGGTGCGCGACATAGCGCCACCGACGGCCATTGAGGAAAAGAAGGAGTTGAAGAAGTTGGTTGTGCCTAAGTAGACCAGTTCTTGTGCGGGATCGATAGTGTAATTATTCTTTCTGCCGAAGGCTTTGGCGATGGCGAGGTGTTCGATGGCGGCGGCGATGAAAGGGGCGATGGAGCGAGGGAAGACCTTGGAGATTAGTGGGGAGGAAGGGATTTTTGGCGGTAGGATGCCGTTGGATTGGACTTTTGAGAGCGCCCAGATGGGGTCCTTGACGCGGTTTTTGTTGACGGCGTAGGAGATGCCGGTGAAAAGGATTAGGACGACGGCACTGCGACCGAGGGCGAGGAGCCAGATTGCTTTGTTCTTCTTGCCCCAGCGTTGCCCCATCTTTTGCATGAGGACGAGGATCACGATACCACCGAGACCAATGCCAGTTGTAGGACCGTCGAAGTCAGGGATCTGGCGGAAGAGATCGCGGATGATGTTTGCGGTGCCAGTGCCGACGGTCACACCAAAGAGTGAGGGGATCTGACCGAGCATAATGACGATGGCTGCTGCGCTGATGAAACCACTGAGAACAGGGATGGAGATGAACTCGAGCAGAAAGCCCAACTTTAGAGCACCAATGACCAGGGCGTAGATACCGACCGAGAGTGCGACGGCGGAGGCGATGGCTTGGGGCGTGTAGCCTTCTTTTTGGACATCGCGAATAATCTCAGCTGTCAAGAGACCCATAAGAGAAGTGGGGCCAGTCGACATGTCTGGCAAGATTGTTACTATGCACTCTCATCTGACGCCGTCCATTCGTACCTTTCGATGTGCCCATGATGAAGTAGAGGAAGTTTGGCAACCAGCTAGACATGAGCCCATATTGACCAGGAATGGTGGCGATTTTCGCATATGCTAACGACTGCGGGATCAATAGTACACCAACAGTAATGCCGGCGAGAGTGTCGTTCAATAGCCATCGTGGATTGTATTTGGGCAGCCCTTGAAGTTGATCAGCGCTTCTCCTCGGTATAAGGTCGTTCGAATTTGCTAACAGTGGATGATGGGTACTCTCTCCTGAATATATTGACTGGCCACTGACGGAGCGGCGCGAATTGCTTTGGCGCCGTACCGCACAGTTCGTTGAAGCGTAATGTCGTTGACGACGGCGTCTTTTACAAGACCTGGCACTTTGCGGAAATGATCCATTGTGTGAGGCAGTTTGGACTGCAATCAAAGAGTCGAGTGTGTAGACAACAGAGGCATGCGCGAAAGGCAGTAACCTAGACCATGAGGACCTGACTGATCGATGTCGACGGCAACCGAAATAATTCCCGTGCGAGATATATCCAGCTCTGATGTCCCAAGACGGAAACTGCAGCGAGGCTGTACACCGATGTGTTGTATGTTCTGCGCGAAACGAGGTATCTTGCGCCTACCAGACCAACAGGCAGTACACCCTTAAGTGTCCAGACAGGCATGGAAACATGCCTGGAGCATGGAGATTGTTAACCCGGTAATCTTCGGCCAATGATGGATGACAGTTACCAACGCGATGGGTAGGCTGCAATAGATTTAGTAGGGAGCTACATGTGATAATACACGACATGGGGACGGACCTTCCAAGTCAAGAACCAGAGGCGCAAGCTCGGAAAAGAGGTGGAGACCAATACCTGATGCTGAGCGACGAGTGGCGCATGCAGGTATAGGTGTCAAGCTAGGGATAGTGATTACAGTACACGGTGCTTGCTGGCTTCCCATGTCGCAGCGCTATCATGGTCGTTCGTCAGCAATTCGACCGACCGTTGAGGTGGTGTCAAGATCATCGAGTTGCACAAGCTTGGCTGAAACAAGATCCGACTATTTGGTCCATTACATCAGTACTCGGTCGAACAGTTGCTGCTTTTCAAACATCGAAAGTGACAGTCTCGACTGAAGATGTCGCCGTGGAGAGGTATTTACCCCGCAGTTTGCATCAGCAACGAGATTAGCTTCCGTACGCCGTCCGTGAAGCCGCTCGAAACAAGCTTTAAAATAAGCTCCTGGAATGATTGGCTGATCATCCTGGTCGATTATCTCCCGTGCCGAATGTGCCCGTTTAGACACAATAAGCACGCCACATAATTGTCGCTGATCAAGGTGTGCGGGTCACATCCATCTCGGCAGTTCGGCTTAACTCGAGTCCCAACAGTGCGTCGCTGCGTGTGCAGTACTGGGTTTACGGGAATAGCGACGAATGAAACCAGGGGACGTGAGCACCATGTCATTCCCTTGCGTTGATTGTGAGATGGTGGCATTTGCGGCCCACTGTATCTCTACAACTCGAGCTCATCCGAGTCATTCCTGTGGGTGTGGAGACTGCTGCGGGAAGGAAGCCGCTGAACGGCTGTTTCCCCTTCGCTTGAGGTGGACATCGTCGTCATGCTTGTTCCATGATGATCTTTGGTGGCGTGATTCTAGCATTAGTTGTGGTCGGAAGAGCATTGCGATGAGCAGCACCGACTAGTGTTCTTCGCTAATATGCCCAACAGCTCCTGACCTCAAGTAACATTGTCTTGGTATCGCATGGTAGATGTCTGACGTTGCCATGAAAGTAGCTGGGTACAGTGGGTAGGTCCTTGACAACGTGATCGATGTGCCGCGGCCGCAGCTCTCCCACTCTGATCCTTGCGACAGTAGTGGAGATCTATATTCACGTATATACAGACGGTTGATCAGAAACCTTGAAGTTGATAGAGGCCTTAGCGAGCCTGTGATGTGTTTCAAAAATTCCTCGGCGCCTCGCAACACGATGCTTGGATACCGGTGGACGTAAATCATCTCTGGACCCAAACTTCGTACTGAAACAGGGCAGGAATTAGTAAACCAGAATCTTCCTCGCGCTGGCGTTGCAGATGCCGAGCGTAAGGCGAAAACTTGGGGAGCTATCCGGTTCGAAGATTCTGCAATCGAAGGAGGAAGATGCTATGGTCAGTTTCTAGGCCGGAAGCCGGAGACATGCGCGGTCAAGACAATAATGACAGACATGTGCCCGGCCTTGATGTCTTGTCTCTCTGTAAATCAGGGTCAACTCTGGGGACAAATTTCATCTCCGGCTGGATCAATTTGGCCAATCCTGCAACATGTGTGCACTTCTGGGTGAATGTTTGTGACACCATCATAGCTTTTTCTTGCCAAGAAGGTGTGATGCGGTGATGGTTCACGGGTTGATGCAGGTCCCACCTCGGAAAGTTCGAGGTTAGCGCCAACGTCCATGCAGGCGCGTACCCGTTGCTGTCGCTGCATCCTTCCGATACAGATTAGTAGGGTCAGAGTGAAGAACTTTTTTTTTTGAGGGTGGAAGCAAGGGATGAGGCTACGAAAGGGGCCGCAAGTCATGGCCGAGACGGCGACAGTGATGTCGAGGGAGGGTTCAAAGAGAGTTCGGTGTTCGGACGCGATGCATGACACAAGCTTCTCCGCGCTAACGCCAAGAACGAATTTTTGGCAGTTACGGCGTCGCCAACCCCACATGTTGCTGTCAACATTGATAGTGAATTGAAGATAATGGCGCGCAAGAAGAAGAGTGCCGCGGCCGACGGCGAGAGCGCGTCCAGCACGCCCCCGCCCGCGACAAGCAACGGGGGAAGCAAGAAGCCGGCGCATGAGCCCTCGACGTCGGCGCTCATCATCTGTCGCAACAAGTGAGTTTTACTGCCAGGCACGTCCCAGTTCGCCTTGCTGCAGCCTCTACTAACACTGAAACAAAAGACATTGGCGGTACATATCTTCCTTTCATGGACCGTGGTTGCAATTACCACCTGAGGTCCTCGAGAGCCTCGCGCATTCAAACTATCTCTCCCCGCGCCCCCACCCCATCGACCCTGCCGTCTTCTACGACCTCGTCAAGATTCGAAAAGCCGTGGATGAAGCGACCAATCTTGCGGTGCGCGCAACCTCAGGCCTCACGTCTGCGGCATTGAACAACAGCCTCAATGGAGGCAACAATATGCTAGGGGGCGCTGCAGCGCTGGGGATAGGCTATGGCGGGGGTGGCAGTGGTAAACTGAGTCGAGAAAGAAAACATCGAATGAGAGAATTGGCCACAAACAAGCTTTCCCAAGCATATCATTTGGACGAGATAGCCGCAAGCGTTGCGACAATGCAGAGCGCCAGTACACTGGAAGACGTTGCGCATCTTGTGTTGCAGAGGAATCCCAACGATGTCGACGCGAAGTACGTCCACTTCTTCCATGAGAAGATTCCAAGTCGGATGATGGCGCAGTGCACGCCGCTAGCCACTTTGAACGAGATCATAGCGGAAAGACCGAGCGATGGGAGCCCGTTACGGACGCGCGCACTGACGCGCATCTTCAAAGAAGACTATGTGAATTCGGCGAAAGACTTGAGCGAAGCATTGAGCACGGCGCGATATATGATGCAGCAACATAGAGCAGGAAAAGATCAGTTGGTGCTGGCAAAGACGTATCAGGAGCAGTATGGAAGAGATTGGAGACAAGAGGTCAAAATTCCAGAAGAAGATCAGCCAAGCTCGCTGGAGACGCAACTATTGTTCCACCGTGCCGGTGTTTATTTTACCATAGCATGTGGTTATGTTCACCCTGCGCTGGACGGGTTACGAGAAGCAGAAGAAGCAAAATCCAAAAGAGACATTCAAGTTGCCGCGGGCGAAGAGCCACTCCCATTGTCTGAAGACGAAGATGAGGGAATAAGAAGACGTGCCGAGGCCCGCAAGCAAGTCCGCCAAAATGCCAAACGAGCGCTTCGCGACTATAATGCCTTCCTCTCCCATTTCGATTATACCCCAGGCATCTCCGCCGAGCTGGCAGAGGAATTTCTGCGAAGACTCGGACATCCCACAAATGGCAACGTCCCCAAGGAAGTCTACAAGCCCCCACTTAACCGCCTCATCGAAGCCCAAAATTCAACCTCGCCATCATCACCTATATCCGAAGCTCTAGTCACACACTCTCGCCGAAACAACGATCGCGCATCGTGGCCAAAGCTCCCTCCCCCTGAGATCTTCAAAGTCTCCCAACTTTTCGACGCTGTACCGCCATCAACATTACCTCCTTACCCACCGCCAACTCCAACAACTCCCGCCTCGGCCGCCGCATCCGCCTTTGCCGACTCCCACGAATCGATCACCTACCACCCACTCCTCACCGACGCCCTGCACTCTCTCCTACTATGCCACGCGCTCCTCCAAACGCCCAGCAAAGAACATCTCCGCCATGCCCACAACGCCGCCCGCCTCGCCCGCATCTGCGACGGCTACCCGATCTTCCTCGCCGCCCGCTCGCCCGCACGCGCAGACTGGATCGAAGTCCTCCGCCGCGCTGGGAACTGGATCAACCTCAGCACGTCCTGGGAATCACTCTGCCGTCCCGCCCCACTCCCCGGCAACAACGAGACCGCCAAGAAAGAAGAGTCCGAGAAGCAGAAAACCGAGCGCAGAAAACACGAAGCTGTCCTCGAAGCGCTGGCGGATGAACGTGTCGTTGACGAAGAAAGCTTTCAGCGAGCTGTTCGCGCCCGCGAGAGGAGGTTCGCGGAAGACGAGGCGGCGGAGAAAGAACCGGGGAGTCCCGGGACGAATGGCGCGCCACCGAAACGCTGGGCCCAGGATGATGGGAGAGAGTATCCGATTAGTACGGAGCGCGCGGAGGCGATTTCGCGCTGGGTGCGTGACGCGCCCAGTGTGGTTGAGGGCAGCGGTACGAAGAAGAGGCGCACGAAGGGTAAGGGAAAGAGAGCCCCGGGGCTGGGGAAGAGAGGGAGTACCGGAGTGAGTTTGGCGGATAGTGTCGAGGGGTTGAGGGTTGAAGAGGAGGAGGGGGAGGAGGTAGATGAGTAATGTTTGGCAGCTTGGAAGTTCGGCTTTGCTTTCGCATTGGTTTGATAGAAATCCAGTTGAATAGTCATATGCATGATGTTGCTGCAACTTTCGGCCAATTAGCGCCCTGTGTACACTACCTTCGACAATCCATGTTTCTCATTGTTGTCAAGAGCCTTTCCGTTTACTCATGTAACTCATCCACCCCACCGAATACACACAATCCCTTATTCCGCTCCCTTACTTCCTCCACCGCCATATCCTCCGTGACATCAGTGACTACACTCGAGGGTAAATTCTCGTTCAAGTACCTGCGCGGCGGGTAATAATAGAAAGTGTCCATGTCGTCAGAGTCATCGTCCTCGGGTTCCGATGCGCATAGGAAGTTCGGGACGCGAGAAGGCGGAAGAGTTGGATGTGCAGGTGTCATTGGAAAGGAAGCGGAGAACCCAGGAGATATCCTACCAACAAGAACAGCTTGGGTGCGCGCACGAGACACTAGCCAGTCCTCATGGGCGTCTGTGTCATCTTCATCGTTTTCTTCCACCACATCTGCAATCCTCGCCTCGTCAGGCACGGCGCTCTGCTCCGCATTGACAGTCTGCGCTTGTGCTTCAACTTCGAGTTTCGTGTGCGGCAACACAACAGTGGTTTTGTCCTCGCACCCACTGAAGAAATCTGTCGCAGTATCGACATCGATATCCGAAACCAATCTGTCCTCATGCTCTAGTGGTTTTGGTGAGGCGGGATGATGGGCATTTTGTTGCTGTGTCGATGCGATATCTGGGGGTAGATGGACGATCGGCAATTCCTCCAATCGATCCGACGGAAAGTTTTGAAATTCCTCGTATACCGGCTCAGCTTCATCTGATAAAGCAGCATTCGCAGCTTCTCGGGCTGTGGCGCCTTTGGCCGCGTAGTAATCGGACATTCCGTGGTCACTGACGGCTGAGCCCGAGCTGTTAGAGACCACATCATGATCTGCGATATCTTCGTCTTGCATCTTTGCCTCGATGCAGGCGGTATATACAGACTCAAGGGAGTCTTGTGGAGCATCGAAAATGTGGTCAAAGTCTGCGGAGGAAAAGAGTGGGCGGTAAAGGCCTGGTGGTGGGCGGAGAGAAAGTAGTGACGGAGTCTTGATGCCGTCAGTGGCAACGCCGCTGATTGGGGTTGAGCTCACTCTGGTTGCGGTCGGTCGGATAATCTCGTCTAACTCTTCCAGGTCCTCTACATCGAATATCGAAGGGCGCGACGCGGTTGTTCCTGGGATGGAGAGGATACGAGGCTTCACATAATTTTCCTTGTCTGAAGTGTCGTTGAACATCGCTGAGTCGACTGACATCCTCCGAGGCCCTGGGGGTCTGCCGATATCGAAGATCGATGGCAGTGACCACGTTGGTACCGCACGTTCTCGTGAAACGTAATCTTCAACCTCCTCCTCCTCTTCTTCTTCACCGTCGTCATACACCAATTCCGTCTCCATGCGTTGCATCCTAAACCGAGAAAAGACCCTCCCATCCTTCGGCACAAGCAATACGCAGAACTTGTGCCGCCTAAATTGCTGCTCTCGAAACCACGTTGGCGTCCAAGTCTCAATAACTCTCGCAATCTCCACTCCGTCCTCCACTAACGTCTCTCCCCCCCGCAATTTACTCGGCTCAGCTGCATACCAACCTTCCCCCCTACCCCATCCCTTATCCCTCTTCTTTTTATAGTCATTCACCCTTACCCCCGCCCGACCATCCATCTTCCCCACTACCGCTCGCTCAACGACTTCCATGCATCCCATCCATGCAGCAACGAGCGCGTCGAAGCCATCGCGATCAATGAGCGACAGGTCTCCGCCATTTTGACAGTTGTGCAGATGCCATATGATTTCTGGTTTGTCCCAGAGTGCGGGATAGTGGAAGTTGGCGGCGCAGATGGGGCAAGATGTTGGGCATTTGTCGGTTAAGGTTAGGCAGTAGATGCGGTGGGCGAGCGCGTTGAGGGGGGGAGAGGCGCGCCAAAGAGAGTGTGCAAAGAAGGCAGGATGTTGTGTGGATAGATGAGGAGAGAGGAGATGAGGGAGGCGTTGTGGAAGGTTCCGGGTCTGGGTTTGAATTTGCGTCCCCTGCTGGAGAGGACGCAATGACAGGTTCGATCGAGAGAGATGGAGGCACAGCTTTGTCCACGACGCTTGAACCGTCTGAGAGTGATGAAGCGCTTTGAACTTTCGTCTTGTGCTTTCCGATAAGTATCTCCAGCCTTTTCTGGAGATCTGCTAGCTTTTCCTGTCGATCTTTGTGCTCTTTCACGCGTTGGAGTAGGCCACCCCAGCACCTGTTCATATGTGCAACTCGACTGTATGCGCTGAAGTCGGAGCAATTGAGGAAGCACAGCGCACATTTGCCCTGATCCGCTTCGATAATATAATGATCGGAGTCATCTGTATCCATTTCCACGCCTGATTCGTGAAATTTGTCCGGGAAACTTGGCGATGGACGGTCGGGTAACTTTGGTGCTGAACACGGAGAAGGTGGAGCTGTGGGAACTTCGTACTCCTCCATCGAAGATGGCACAAACAGATTCTGTTCTTCACAGATTGGTATATCCGCTGAGTAGAATGTGTCGACTATGGAGGCTTTAGATCCGGGCGGTGTGGTCGGAGGTCTAAGCGGATCCGATGCCATGCCGACTTGATGCAGGAAGAACACGTGGTGATGGTTTGCGGTCGTGTAGCAAAGTTTAGTTGATTGCTAAGGGTAGCAGAGATGTTGGTGCAGAAAATTCAGAGTGTACAAGCAGAAGATGGTACTTTATTGGCTATGTGCGCTGAGGATTGGAATCATTCACTATGGGAGCTCACTAGCAGTCTAGTCAGCAGCTACGGTACCTAAAGTGCCTGCGCTTCTTTCACACAACACGACGAAATATGGATCTTGAGCCATCTCTATCAGCTTCTTACAGGACTGGATAGCGGTTGACGTCACTCTACATGTCCTCAGCTCGGACTTCGTGCTTCAATGGTGAAGAGCCGTGACCCATTCCTGAAGAAGAGAAGGCTTTAGCTTGCTGAAACCGCAGGACATTAGAGCGATCCTCCCTAGCTCGATCCTCTGGATACTGCATATAGTGCCATAGGGTGATCATCTGTCCTTGATGTCTGTTATAGTTCTTGTCAAGGCAATCATGGTCGCGAACAACGCCACATTCATGTTCAGCTACTGGATGCGATACCTTCCAATAGTTCTTCATATCCTCTCGTTCTATCCAAGCAACTAGTTGCGGTAGAGTCATCATGATGATAGTTATCGCGAGAGCGCAGACGTTGATGAAGATAGCCGCCTTGACAAGTCCTAGCGTTTCGTAGTCGAGAGAAGCTAGAGTCATAGAGATTGTTTCCTATAG
The DNA here is from genome assembly GCF_000146915.1 of Parastagonospora nodorum SN15. Taxonomy (NCBI): domain Eukaryota; kingdom Fungi; phylum Ascomycota; class Dothideomycetes; order Pleosporales; family Phaeosphaeriaceae; genus Parastagonospora; species Parastagonospora nodorum. The sequence continues at coordinate 717,072 of NW_001884561.1, read as the reverse complement.
ATGGAAAACTATCGGCTTGATTTATCCCTATATGCACCATACATTGTTAAGAAACTGGCCATTGTTGTTTGGACAGTGCTCGTTCTGTTCACACGTGTCGCGTAACGTTTTACATCTCCTCATCAAGCGCGGTGATGATTCGAGTCTCAACAGCGCTATGTAAGCCTACCACAGTGAGGTTTAGTTCGCATTGTACATGGAGATACTTTAAATTCTGGCTGCCGACATTTCAAGGTTTCGGTGCCGGTGAATGATGTGGGGGTACTAAACCCTGTCAAGCTTAGCGCGGTTTGGCTTTCTCGCAGACGTGAGGCAAAGAACGGCAGGAGCAATCTATAACCACTATTTAAGCAACATATCAGTCTACCAACAGTACGTTATAGCTTCTCAGAACTGTCTATGACTCTGTTAATTCAATGGTAGCACGCATGGCGACCAATTCTAATCTGGCGTTGTTGATCGACGCGGACAATGTTTCGGCCAAGATCATTGTTGGCCTCATGGCTGAGATTGCCAACTACGGCACGGCCAGTGTGAGGAGAATATATGGCGACTGGACAAGCCCAGCGCTTGGTCCTTGGAAAGCGTGCCTACTCAATCATTCGATCACTCCTATCCAGCAATTTGCGTACACATCAGGAAAGAACGCCACCGACGGAGCCATGATCATCGATGCCATGGATCTACTGTACACTGGCAGATACACCGCTTTCTGCATAGTCTCGAGCGACAGCGATTTCACGCGATTAGCATCTCGTATCCGAGAGCAGGCAGTCACGGTCTATGGCTTTGGCGAGCGCAAGACACCCCATGCATTCGTTGCTGCGTGTAACAAGTTCACATACTTTGACGTGCTGAACATGACGTTCGAAGAGCCGGCTACAGCCGATAGACAGTCCCAAGCAGGTGTTTCTCTACCTTTTCGCGAGCGCATGTCAAAAGGCTCGCTAGATATAGCCACTGGAGTTGTCACGTCTCAACTAGAGAAGAGACCTCTTAATCAAGCCGCTATACAAGCTCTTGCGAGGGCGATAACCGACTCCAGGAGCGATGACGATGATTGGGTCAACCTGGCTGTCGTCGGCTTTCATCTTAGCAAACTCTCGCCAGATGTTCATCCACGGAATTATGGTTACCAGCGGCTACGAGAGTTTGCTGAGGCTTCGGGCATTGTTGAGCTAAAAGTACAGCCCATGGGGGAAAAGCCGCCAGTTTCTCTGGTTCGGCTCAAAGAGAGAATGCCCACGGGCGCAACTCGCTGAGAAACCATCAGGAAGATGTATAGAGTAATTACCTCTACAAGTGCAATGATGCTAAAGGATTTGATGGAAACAAAAGTTCTGCCAGTGGCATGATAGATTTAAGAATCAAGTGTCAATATAATTCTACGCGGAGTGTGGGTCAAAACCTGTGGCCAGGAACTGCCATGTCATCTCAAAAATCTTCGGGCTTCGACTCCTGTCGCAGAGAAGACTTGCCATGATCTATCTCACTTATACGACCAAGGTTGCGCAACTTATGCCTCCTCTTCTGACCCGCCGGCTGTGTGTACTTGAGACGGTGTTGGAGGTTGTTCAGATGTCCAAGTAGTATCCCGTCATCAAATGTGAGACAGCATTTGTGTTTAGAGATGGCTTGACAAGAAGGATGGTAGTGCAGACGGTTTTTTGTGCGGCAAGTCCACCAAGTACACCATTGCTACGGACCAGAATGGCCACGGCTTTGAGCCAGGAGCCTTCTCACAGCAATCAGGGCCCCGAGCGTTACTGTGGCGTGGAACATCAATCCATTGAAGGTGCAGAGGAGAAGATGGAAATTTCCTCGGCATTTGAAAAAGGGTATACGGCATGTACTACGATCGGCTCATATAAACCAACTCGGTCAGACTTAGAAGCATAAGGGACAAGCTAGACTATGGCATTAAACAATACCGTAAGAGAATAAAAGCTTACTTTATACTTGAGATATCTTGACGACAAGGACAATGATATTTTCGCTCCTTGGAAGACCAACTGGCCATGCTAAAATTGTTCTCAGCCTGGCACCTGTCAGTGCTTGAAGAATAGCATGATGTTCTCACTAGTGTTAAAGTGGCCATCAGTTGCTTTAAACAACCAAGACAAGGTCGCTATACAGCGATTCATGTCAAGCCATCTTCCACGTACACGAGGACAGGCGTACCTGTCACAGCATCCTTCTCGCAAGAGACTCCCTGAAGGTCAACAATGTTCAACCTTTGCCACACTGGCGCAACCTTCCATGAGTCTAGCATAACTCCTCCTCCACAGCTCTTTTCTGCATCGTGTCCAGCGAAAGTAACTCTACGCCTATGTTCGTGGGCAAGAGGCGAACTGCCATTGCCGAAAGCTGATTTTGTCTTGTTCTTAATACCATGGAAGGCCCGGAACCGGTTCGGACTTGGCTGATGCGCGTGCACGATTCGTAGGTGATGTCGGAGGATTTCTACCCTGCCATGATGTGGGTCCCAGTCGATGGGACATATTGCGCTTGTGTGTGAATGTGGTGATGTACAGGAACTTGCATGTTCTGTTGACCAATCGGCTGGTGCGTCTGCCATTTCCAGGTCGTGATGCATTTTGATGGTCTCGGTTTCGTCTTGATCAGCCGCGTGGACGAAGAATTCGCCGTCGTCTCGCAACTCTATCACACGCCCAGCTATTAATGCCCTGGCAATGTCTTGGGGAATATCTCTAAGAGTTGCTTTGTCTGCTAAACGGGCTTCGAGAGTCTCGCGGCGGAATCGATAAATTTGTGCTTGCTCCACGGTGCGTGAACCTGTCTTCTTTGTATACTTGATGCGCTCCGACGTAATATTTCTTGTTGTAATGATTGGTGTACAGCTGGTGATTGACATCTAGCCGAAGTGTTGAGTCTGGGAGTTGAGCTTTTGTTGGAACAAAGGCATTGTGGGTATCAAGATCACTCAAGAACAACCGTGAACAAAGGAAGTGAGTCAAAGCTATGACTCGTGATATGGTGAGATCAAAGCGATTGTAACATCGTGTCTCAGACAATCCGAGACGGTCTCATTACACACCCCTCAGTGCACAAAGTGCCTGCATGCTGATTCACTTGAAACTTGCAAAGCAGGTGCCGATCACTGTATAGAGTGACTTTATAAACTAGAGGCATTATTTGTTTGGGAATCCTCCTAGTCCTGCAGTGCGAAGATCGTAAACCAGGGATATTGAATGAAGATTGTAGTGTAGTAAGCCTAAGTGTTCAACTTGTCTCGGTTTTCTTTTCCTAGTATGTGTCTGGTCTCTTCTTTGAATATGGTCCATTCGATAGGTTTACAATAGAATCTCATGTGGAGTTGAAATTTGTAAGTTCAATTCCTCCATCAGTTGGTACAGGATAGTGGGAGCCTTCTGTACAGGTCCGACAAAAGACCTTCAGCATTATCCACCTGGATCGTAGCTTTATTGGGTTACTTTAGGCCAGCTCCCCAATTGGTTGTTGTTGGTTTTCTTACCTTCTTCTTTTAATGCTGTGAAAGGTTTGGAGTTGAGCTCTTTTCACTTTCACTCGGCTCTTAGCAACGTCTCGTTTCCATCACAGGACCACCGGAGCATATGTAAGAATAGAAGAGCTTTTTCACATTTTCCATAGCCTTATAATGATGACCTACTCATGCGTTCTGTTATGGACGTCTTCAAATCGCGCGATCAGTAGAGCGCTGCGGACACAAGAACGAAATTCGCAGGAAATTCATATATTGGACTATACTAGCAGTATTAGGGAGAGCATTATGCTGTACATCTGTGATATCTGATTAGACTGGAGCGAAAATTGCATGGTCGATGGTCTCACCTGAAAAGACTAAACGAGTAGGTTGAGATTGAGCAGCCCCGACACGTCATGGTACGTCATTTTAGTATCAGTTGCCCCAATGGTAATACTCAAAGTTATGTTTAGCCTCACAAAAGCGTTAGTACAGTGCTAAGCCAGGATGTCGATGCGGAAGATACGAAGATCTGGGGATCGCAGATTAAATGACCTCGCTAACTGCCGCCCCCTAATATCCGCATATGAACACTATCATAGAAAGTGTCAACGCGCCAATGACATTTGTATCGAGCAAAAGGCTTGGGGTCAATGGAGGTGCAGCATATATCCAAAGCATTTGGTACGGCTTCGGTGGTGCACCGCTGCTGTAGATTGGGTGGGTCGTCCAGGTGCATTATCGGAGCTGAGCTATTCTTGCTTCTAGCTACAGGAGTCAGAGCACTACCTCAAGCGTGTAACTATGTCAGCGGCGTTGAGAATACGGCTTGCTGTAGGTATATAAAGAGTCGGATTATCGCTAAGGGTATGCTGCCAGTGAAGCTCAAGCCAGTCAATCATAACATCAGTTCACTAAAATCTTCAACCCAAATTTTACAATGAGGTTCTTCATTGCCGCCGCTACGATCGTATCCGTTGCACTCGCTGCCCCAAAAGATCCGTACCCAGCTCCTTGTGGTCGTTCTGATCCCTCGGGTATCTGTGCGACCAAGACAAGCTGCTACAAGCAAGGAGGCTTCTGGGTCCAGCGTGATTGTACCTGTTAGTATCTTGAGTATGAACAGATGTTCAACAGAGGCTAATGTCATCTAGTTTACAATGTCCTGGACATCGGCTGCTGCTATGACATCCCGGGGAAGAAAGAGTAGAGGAAGACACCGGTAAGATGGAAACCAAAACTACTGGAGAAAGCTGGGCGAATGGCGGACTTGTGAAGTGACGTTATCGAAAGTTTGGTAGCATAGGGACGTATGGAGAAGCTTCGTGTAATCTCCAAGCATGTACTTTACCCTTTCATACAGTGCGTGGCAATCCGTCGTCATTAACATCAGCCTCCTCACACCTCGTGTATTTGCGCCGTTGACGCATGAGCGTTACTGACGTTTTCATGTCGAATGTTAGTGTTCAATGTATTGCGTGCTATCGATTGCGATCTTAGAGCCTCAACCGTCGAGCTTCCAACTTCAGCTCGCAGTCTGATAGTCCCAAAGTATGACGAGCACTGCGAAGCTCGGGATGTGGTGGGAAGACCGGTTCCCAGTGAGCGGCAAATTGCTGCCATAGCCAACTCAATGATGATATCCACCTGCGCACTGGAGATGGGCATGTCTTATGGGAAACAATCACCGATGGAATGAAGAGGATGATGGGTGAGATGAGACAATACAGCTGGCTGATGAAAGACACGAGCGGTCGAGGGTGACAGGAGAGGCTAGAGATAGCAGCCGAGGCTGACTTACATAAGCGCACCTCAATGGGGCAACGGCAAATCGGACATCACCGGAGTGTGATCCGCGTTCTCCCGGAGCAAAAATTCGGTCTGAGTGATTCACGACAACAAAATCTCGATACTCATTATTCACCTTCAAATAACTAGCGGCTGTCGCTGTTTCGATCGCCGACCTACTGTCAGCTCTCATACTACCAGATTTCACCCACTGCCTAGGCCCACTGATCTCCAGACCAGAACTGAAGAATTTTCCCTACAGAACTTTACATTACACAATGGATCTAGACATGAAGAGCTTATGAGGGTTGCGCTGCGACGGCGCATATACTCAAAGTGAGTGTGGTCATTATTGTGTCCATCGCTATCACCATTCAAGCAATTGCATCTCATCCATTGCTGCTGAAATGTTGATTACAGCGCCGTCATGAGCTACATACGTAGAGCAAACGCTGTGCGATTTCCTCGCTTTACTTTCCCTATTCCCTTTCCGTCACCTTCTGTATTCCAGGCATTAGCGCGACTCCGCAACCGTGTAAGCTAGTGCGACGCTAAAGTATAGTTGCCTACTCTCTCAGAAGCAGCTCCCCCCACCGAGCTCGACCAGGTCAAGTCGACCAAGACTCGGATATGGTTCCCCTCAACCAGAACGGCGCAATCCAAAGACCAAGGATGAAGCGCAGGCGATCTGCGGATCTGGCTTCCGCTCCATCTCAAAAACGGCAAATCGATAATTCAAACGCGATTGCTCCACGTTTGAGTCTTCTGATCAAAGTGCTCCGAGAATATGAACTGCTCGCTTTAGTCGTCTCAAATCTCTGTGCTGACGATCTATTGGCGCTAGCGCTGACAGCAAAAGCGCTTCATGGAGCCATTATGCCGCGTTCCGTCAGCTTGCGAAATCTCCTCGGTCGACTGAGGTGTTCTGGGAGGGGAATCGCCATTCGCAACAGATGTCATCAAAAGTCAAAGTTTTTTTACGAATACGATTGTACGGAGTATGTACAGTGTGGCAGTACAAACACCAATCGCGAAGTTGAGACCAAGCCTTGCGTCACTTGCAAAGTAGCAACTTGCGATGAATGTCGAGTGCACTGCGTATACCAGAGCATCTTTCAAGCCTCAAACGACCCGGACGATACTTCAGAGCTACCGAACTTCAGCGGTTTCGTTATGCTCAAGCCACACGAGCACCCTATTCTCAGCCCTCACCACCTAGTCGCGGAGCCGCAAAAGCAGTTGATAGAACGCTGGCAAGATCCATTAATGGGCTGCTCAAAACCCTACCATGACCAAGGTTACCTTGACGCTCCACTGGTGTCTCTCATCCCTGCGCCACCCGAGAGCATCGAGGATGTGCTGGACCTCGATCTCGGCGAGCAGTCCTTGATGACCTTTCACGAAGACTCCCGGTACGGCCGCCCATCACCCGCTCTAGCATCACTGTGCGAGGTATCAGAATCGCGTAGAATTGCTTTATGCGACGACTGCTTCGATCACAAAGGTCCACATGATCTACCAACAACAAATCCAGAAGTCATACCACCTCGGGAGGCCGCCAGGCGCGGCCCATGCCATTGCACCATGAGGAGGCGTTTCCTCGATAGATGGCTATGTTTGCGTTGCTACCAAAAGGAAGAGCGCACTATCGAGAAGTGTGCAGGAACAGGGTCATCAAAGAACTCTGGATTGTGCCGCTGCGGCTCTGAGGCATGTCGCATTGCGTGTCTTTGGTGCTGGGGTGAAATCGCCGACGAGGTAGCCCATGATGATGATGAAGGTTCTATGATCGACGACACAGTCCGGAACTGACGAAGGCTCCATCTATCGACCCAAATCACTCTGAAAGTGACAATACCGAACCTATATGGACGCCTACTTGTCTTCCGGATCACTGGAAAGATCTCTCACTCCGCAAGCATCGGCTCCAGTCCATTTGTACTATTACGTGTAAGAAGATATTGTACAAAATCGTCATAGAAACTCAATTACCTAATTTATGAACTTTGCTAAGCTTTGCGGACAAGTCACTCTGATCTCCTATGCCCAGAACCCCATCTTCTTGAACCCCTCAATCGTGCCTCGGAATCCTACAACCTCATTCCTGTCAATACCGAGCTCCTCTGGGCTGATATGCTCGTCGGTCTCTTCCCACGGATTACAAGCCTCGCCATACTTGAACTGCAGGGCAAGCTCATTGCCAACATCGCCATACAGCTTTGTCGCATTGTGGAGATCTCGGTGAAGACGCACCTCTTACCGGTGACCTCGGACCACACATCGACCATCTCCTGGAACGACCATTTCTCGAGCGCAACGTTCGCATACTTTCCGTGCGCTTTAGATCCACTGAGGATGGACTGACGTACCCAAATACCAGGGTTTACGGTCATATCGCCAGAAAGAAGCACCTTCGCGTGAGGATTCGTAGGCATCGTTTGGATGTACTGACCAGTACCAGGGATCTCGAACGGCTTGCACAGCGGGAAGAAAGCCATGTTCTGCGGGTAGTAGCCGAAGCAAAGATATACGGTGATCGTAGCCAGTCATGGCAATTCCTTTTTTATGCGTGCGTCGATGTTCGCTTTGCAGTCCATGTGTGGTGCGCGCATCTTGCCTTTGAACATCCGCTTGGGACTGGGTGTTGTCGAGAAGATGTAGTGAGTCAAAGTTGGTATGAGCGAGGCTGCTCGAGCTAGCTTCATCCCTTGCTCTTCTTCGACGACGCCAGCTTCGTCTTGAGTCTTACCGCGGAAGAGGTGCTCCCACCAGTTGGTGACGGCGAATATGGCGTGCACGCCCTAGTAGTAATCAGACATGCATACGTCTTTAGTTCATAATATTGACACACCTTAAAGGCTTTCGCTAGCGACGCTTCATCATCAAAGTCAGCTTGGACTACCTCGATGCCTTCAGCGGCAAGCTTCTTTGCGGCATCACTTCCGGGGTTTCTTGTGATAGCTCTGACCTTCCAACCTGGTGTCTTCTTCATCACATTGACCACGCCGCCACCTTGACTGCCTGTTGCTCCGGTTACGGCAATGATCTTGTCGCCATGGTTTGGGTAATCAGTGATAGCTCCAGGCAGATCACTCTTCTCGCTATGCATAGCCTTGAACCAGGGCTCAAAAACTGCCTCAGTACGCTTCGCAAAAGCGCCACTTTTGTAAGGTGGATGTCCCCATTCGATGATTGTATCATGCGCGGCTTCTGCGGTCTGTCCGGTCTTGACATTCGCGTGGTCATCGAGGAATAAGTCAAAACCGGTGAAGAGAGTCTCCCATGTGGTCATTTGATCCGGCAAGAAAGCATCGTTGAAATCGGGCATAGCAGGTGTATCCATACCACCAGGCATTATGCAATTGATCGTGATGTTCTCTTTCAGTTTGGTAATGGGACCCATTGTCTTTACCCATTGGTGTACGGCTGCTTTTGCCGCACAATACTCAGGGAAGGTCTGGCAGGGATATATGCCAACCATGCTTCCGGTAACGAGAATCTTTCCCCCCTTGCCGCGTGGATTATGTCGCACAAAGTGTGTTGCTAACGTAGTGCCGTAAATGGTGCCCTTCAGGTCGATGTCTGTGCATTCAGTATTGGGTTCTGCAGGTAAGTCCTCGACGGAAGTATTGCGGCGATGGAAATTGTATTTTGAGTCGCGATCCACACAGCCGGCATTTGCGATGAGAACATCGAGACGAGCCCACTTTGTCCATACGGTCTGGAAGAGATTGGCTTGCGAGGCATATGATTTGACGTCACACTGCACAAACATCGCGGTCTTGCCCGAAGGGTCGAGAGCACTAGCATGTTCATGTCCCTCCTTTCCACGGCGTCCGCAAAGAGCAACGCAAAAGCCACGTGCATGGAGATGTCTTGCCACACGGAAGCCAATACCGCTCTATTAGGAGGGATCAGGAAGAACATTTCACAGACAACATCTAGATGACTTACAGTGGCGCCAGTAACGATAGCTACCTTCATCCCACTATCGAAGCTTAGACTCATCTTGAAACTCTATGTAATACAAGTGATCTGTCTACATGAGGCGAAAAAGGGGAGCTTTGCACGGCGAACAAAGTCAAGATTAGAAAGGATTGTCGGACCGCGGGGAAGTTAGGAAACAGGCAGCAGCCGGACACCACAGTTCCACCGCATGTGACATGCTGTGTATAGCCATACGACATTTGAGCGGTGATCGAACCCGAGAGAGCGTGATGCCGGCGTCGCTTGCTGCATGAGCAAGCATTCTACCAACTTTGGTGGAATAACTTCATGAAGAGCCCATGCCACAATCTCCTCGGTGCAGTCCAATAGAGGCCCTGACTAGCCTTGAATGTCCCGCAATGCAAGGAAAGCCGGTTGAACCACGGAATGCGAGGGCTGCGGGATTGCGGCGCGGACGGCAACGTGGCCCGTGGCGTTACGTGGTACTGGCAGGCATATGGGTCTTGTGATGACATTTTGGATTGCTTACAAAGAGTGACCACTTCAAAAGATTTCGAGCTGAATATGAGATGTGAATCCGAGTTGATAGATACGAAGATGCGGTATGTATCGCTGTGAAGGATCGGGCGTGAGCCGTCCCGGCCAAAGCGGGTCAACGTTAGCGAATGCGGTTAGCTTCATCGCTTCATTACCCCATCCCGAGGTCTCAGTTACGAGCAAAGCAACCGCAATATTTCGTGCAGGATTCCTTGGTGCCCAACTAGACGCAGTAACGTCAGTACCCTTAAAAGAGACCTGTTCAGGTAAGGAGTCGGACGTGAGCGACCCAATTCCTGGCTCATGTCTATTCCGTCTGGCCTGTCAGTCTGATCCATTACACTCAGGATGAGAGCAGTGGAACGAGATATCATGACGGATGAAAGATTGCAAGTCGCGCCTGTGGCTCCGCAAATGCTTTAGTCAGATACAGAAGGTGTGCGATCAACGACGGGTACTTGCTGTGCCTCTTCAATCCTTGCAGCGGAAGGGATGTCCTGCCACCTAATGTTACCACGTAGCTACGCCGTACGGGTCATCATCAGTATCTTGTTGCTGCTTCTTTGCAGTGTACATGAGGGCCTGGATGAACAATCTTTTGCTAGGCCCGTACTACGACTCAGTGTCTCAAGCAATTCCCAAAGTCCACTACAGTGCCGCCAGTTTGACGCGCGCTATCATGAAAGTTTCGATCGAGAATGGAATCCAGGTCGGCATCCTCATCACGTCGTCTGTTTCCATCATGATAGCTACAGCTGTAGTTACGTTGCGCATTATCGGAAAGTGCATTGGATTTGGGTTTGACTGGAGTGACCTATGTATCTTAACAGCATTGGTACGGCCAAAACCTTTTTCGTGATGTTCTGTACTATTGTCAACCTTCTGAACGGCTTTTCAATACCACTTTGCACACTTGCTGCATTCTGCTGGTTACTCATGGCGGATTTGGGTTTCACACAGTCGAAATCTGCGAGCGATTCGATACCGACACAGCAACTTTCTTCTTCAAAGGCATCATGTCCTTTGCGATACTTTGGAACAATACAGTGTGCTTCAGTAAACTCTCGGTGTTACTGATGTACACTGCGATCATGCCGACTCAATCGATGATAAGATCTGCTTGGACTGTCGGCGGTCTTATAGTATGCTGGAATTTAGGCGATATCCTCGCCGGGTTTTTGATCTGCCGGCCACTGGCGCGGAACTGGGATTTCACGCTTGAGGGAACTTGCGGCAGTCAGCCCAGCTTTTACCTCGCCATGGGTATCATTAATCTGGTAACTGACGCTGTCATGATTGCATTGCCTATACCTCATCTTCTCCGCCTCAAAATGGCTACAAGGAAGAAGATATTGGCCATCGCATTGTTCAGCGTTGGCATCGGGTGAGCTTCCGTGAAAACCCCTTGATCGGTGCTGACAGGAAGATCAGGACGTGGCTGATCACAGTCTATCGACAAACCTTGCTTCCCGGTTTGGACTTCACAGATGTGACTTACACTGGCGTGCTCGCTACAATCCTTTCTGGTCTCGAACCTTCTGTGGCCATCGCCCTAGCCTGTATCCCTCTCATGAGACCTCTATTCAGAAAAGCCAAATCAGGAGGATGTCGCTCCACTTATGGCTACAATAGTGACAAGTCCAGCGGCGTATTTTCGGCAAAGAAAGGTAGAGGCGCTGGCAGATACCAGGGCTCCTTCATTGAGACGGTAGATGACAACGACGACTCTTCTGAGATACATCTGCAGCCACTGAAACACGCATATAGTGTCGATATCTCAACTAATCCAAGCTGCTCTGGTTTCATGACGGATGTACCTGGGCAAGCTACTACAGTCTAATTAAGGTTAAAGAGTGTGGCAACGACGCTGCCGACGCGCGAGAGGACGAACAGCAACATTGGTTCGCAAGGTATCATCTTTATTTGTGGCACTCGATGAAATGTACGGAATCTCCAGTGCCATCATTGTAGGGCTACGAAAAACATTGTGAAGGTACTTATCACGGTATGCAATGGAAGATTTATATAGTACGTGTAGCTCTGAAATCGGTCTGTGCAGTAATTTCATATATCAAAACTTATTATTGAACAATGCTAATTGTATTTTGGTCTTATTGTTGGTACGCGGCGAAGCCCGAGACCTGTTGATAGCTTCCCAAGGTCGGGACACTGGACTGTTAGCGTACACGTGACGACGCATTGAAGATGACCCGAGAAAGTAGCCGAAGACTCAACCTCACTTTCACAGACATCCATCCGACTTCATTGACCTCACATCCCCTACATCACAACTTTACATTCTTTTGCTTTCCTTGGATCTCAAAAATAGTGCTTCAAAGTGCATCATGAGCGTTCGTATCGTGGCTTCCTTGACCGACATGAACTTGGGCTGGCTCACCAGTGTCTATCTACGCAGCTCATAGCACCTCTTTCGCTGCATCTCATTGAGCACGATCGGTTGCGAAATTCCTCTACGATCGAACGCATCTGGTCTTGTCCAAGATAGGTAACGCTCACCGCGCACGACTGCTGGTTGTTGGGTATAGTCAAGCATCATCTTTTGGTCTTGGTCTACCCTGACCTGTATCGCGCCCCGTCTTGCATGGTAATCAAGCACTGTAAATCTCACGGGCATCAACCCAACCACGTGTGGCAAGCAAAGGATAACCTTAGAAGCTCGAAACCCTCGCCAGGACTGGCGACGACATTGGGACGCCAGGATAGCCGAAAGCCGTTATGAATCTTCGACGGCCGAGATATGCGAAAAGATCGAGCGAGGATAGAGTTACCCCAGGTCGCGCTCAACGACGCAGCTCCTTACCTTGGTACTTGGATCATCGATGCGAGCATCGAGTGACACGCTGCAGATGCACACGCCATGCACTCAACCCCAGAACGTGCTCCAAGATCCCAAAATCCTTCGGTCGCACTTCTTCGGCCAACCTTGAACGAGTTGATGCAGGCAATAAAAGCCCAGAGCCACGGCTAAGTCCTTTGAGCACATTAAATGTTGGAAAACATGCCAGGCAACTGATTGTCGGGACAAATTTCACGCAGTAGTCCAAGCGTCAAGATACGACTTTCGTACCTGCCTCTTTCGGTGTGACCCGCCACTTTGATTTTGCAACCGGCGCACTTGGCAATCGGACGCCTTGAACTGTGCGTCCACACACGTGAGGTTACAATCACACAAGAAGCCAAGCGGCTTTATATTGCGGGGCCGGGCTTACGATACGACGACCCAGAATCATGCTTTTAAGCGTCTGTCTAGGCCGAGCTTGTTTGTGCACCCGCCGTGGTATGCCCTAACAGGCAGGAGAATTGTCGAGCAGCATTCAGTCACTACATTTGATGGAAGCATTACCGGGATTAGAGGACGTTCGATGGCGATGCAGACCACCAACCGCTCGGTTGGTTGCCAGGTACGACGTGAACCCCGCTGCCTCTAGTGAAATCCTGCAGGGTCGGGACGCTTGAAAACCCAACGCTCCGGCATACAAATACTCAAGCCTGCTACCCTGTCTGCTTGCTCTTGTTCAACATCGACCTCAGTCAATAAGCTTTGCACAAGCTGGTCGCGTTGATAATGGCACGTTTCTTGGGCTTCATCACGGCATTGGCCGCCTCCGGCGCCTTTGCGATCACTCCGGAGTAAGTTCAGTCTTTCGCATCATTTACAACCTATTGCTAAGTCGTCAACAGGAAGCTTCTGAGCAATCCCCGTCGGAGTGCAGCTAGTCCAAGTCCGGATGGCACTTTTGCTTTATTCACGGTCTCCCAGTACTCTTTCGAGGAAGGATCAACAAGCCATGGCATCCAAATGATCGACCTCAAGACGGGTGCTGTTTCTGACTCTGGTTGGAATGCCTCTGAGGTCAACGAATTCCAATGGATTCCTGGCACGAGCTCTGGTATCGTCTACATCAACGGTACTGGTGAGACCCCGGGCGGTGTGTCGCTCTGGATCGGCGACGTCAAGAGCCCTAATGGAAGCACCAAGGTTGCTGAATTGGATGCGCCATACTCTGGGCTCAAAATGGCTAAGACCTCCACTGGCGATATTCACTTCATGGTCAACTCTCTCGCGTACCCCAATGGCACGGCTTACAACCCCGAAACTGCTGTGAAGGCTAAAAGCAGCGCGCGCTTCTACTCGGACATATATGTTCGCCACTGGGACACATGGCTGACCAAGGAGCGCTACAACGTGTTTGCTGGAGTGTTGTCCTCCAATGGCAGCTACAGCCTTGCAGGCACCGGGCTTCGCAACCTCAACCACGGTGTCAACTTCACTACCACACAGTCGGAGACGCCCGTTCAGCCTTTTGGAGACTCCGGCGACTACGAGATTAGCCCCGATGGATCCATGTATGCTTTCCTGAGCAAGGCGCCGCAACTGAACAAGGCCAATTTCACTGCCAGCTATATTTACCTCGGTGCTTTCAACAGCTCAGAAGTCGCAGTAGCCTTCAATGGCCCTGAGACTGAAGCCTTCAAGGCCGGCCACCAGGGTGCTTCTGGCCAGCCCTCGTTCTCGCCTGACAGCTGCAAGCTTGCCTACGTCCAGCAGGATGAGGACTACTACGAGTCCGACAGGTGGCAGCTGTACACTGTCGATGTTGCCGTACAGAGTGGAAAGGTTGCAACGAGCAACTGGAAGGCCTTGAGCGCTGACTTCGACCGCTGGGTACAGGGACCTCTGATCTGGGCTCATGACCAGAAGTCTATCTACGGAACGGCCGAAGATTACGCTCGCGTCAAGGTTTTCAACTTCCCCATCACCGCGGACGGCGACATCAAGCCTTTGACTTCCAATACTTCGGTTTCGTCTTATTCTCTGCTTCCCGACTCGTCTCTCTTGGTCACTGCAACCGCCATCTGGACGCCCACTGAGTACTACATCCTTGCGAACGGTACTAAGAGCACTCTCTTTGATGCCTCCACTGTTGATCCCAACCTCGCCGGCCTGAGCTCTGCCACCGTGTCTGAGATCTTCTACAATGGATCCGACCCCAACCTCAAGCAGCAGCTTCACGCTATGGTTGTTAAGCCTACCAACTATGTCGCCAACAAGACTTACCCTCTTGCATTTATCGTGCACGGTGGTCCTCAGGGCGCCAACGCCAACAACTGGAGTAACCGCTGGAACCCGCAGACCTGGGCCGACCAAGGATATATTGTCGTTGCACCCAACCCAACTGGTTCAACTGGTTTCGGACAGTACCTCACTGATGCTATCCAAGGCAACTGGGGCGGAACTCCTTACACTGACCTTGTCAACGCTTGGAACTATGTCAACACGGAGATGAAGTGGATCGACACCGAGAACGGTATCTGTGCCGGTGCTTCTTACGGAGGATACATGACCAACTGGATTCAGTCGAATGACCTGGGTAAGAAGTTCAAGGCACTTGTCACACACGACGGTATCTCGCAGACCAAGGCTGCGTGGAGCACTGAAGAGTTATGGTTTATTCGCCACGACTACAACGGCTCTGTATGGGAGTCTGACAGTTACGACAAGTGGAACCCTTTCAACCACATTGCAAACTGGTCTACGCCCCACTTCGTCATCCACAACACCCTCGACTACCGTCTGCCCGAGTCCGACGGTCTTGGTCTATTCAACGTTCTCCAGGCTAAGGGCATTCCTTCGCGCTTCCTCAACTTCCCAGACGAGAACCACTGGGTGCTGAAGCAGGAGAACAGCTTGGTCTGGCACACGGAAATTTACAACTGGATCAACCACTACTCCAAGGGTACTCCTCTGGACGACTTGCCAATTGGCAACTAGCATGATTGTCAGACCATAATGACATCGCATCAATAGCACTATTAGGCAGTGCTTAATGATAAATGAAATAATTCTACACAAAACTCCATTTCCAACGTGTCGACAAACTCCTATCGCTGCACGGCGCGCCTGCTAATCGCATCAGCACATCTAACGACCAGCAACCTGGAGCATGGGAGTGGGGCAACGGCGACTACCATGTAGCCCGCTGCATGGCATTTCCAGCGAGTTGGGCATGTAACATTCCCCACCCCTGATTGCGTGAGCGCATTGTCCAGAAGCAGCGGACATGCCCGAACATGATTCGATTGCGCGCAGCGGCTGCGTCGGCACGATTCGGCGGCTCCGCTATCTCAAGGTAAGTGAGATGTCCACATCAACAAGCTTCCAGAATTTTTTCCTTCGCCGCTCAAGAAATTTGACTCCACTGATAAGCGTCTGTTGTGCAGCCTCGGTAGCCCAGAGATCGGACCTCGCCACCAGACCACAACGACGGCCAAACCAACGTCGACCGCGAAACCAAAAACAGCGAGGCAAGGACAATTGCAAGGAGCTGCCAAGCGGGCGGAAATCAGCGGTCTTGCCAAACACAACAACGTTTATGGACAGCGACAAGACGGTGCAATAATATCGAAGCACTGCGCCAATCACCGCAGACCTCTCGTCGGTCGACTTGTCTCGAATTGTCAAGAGATAAGCACATGCGCCGTGTCTTCTCGAAGCCAAGCAGAACGCCCGGCACGTTTCCGAAAGCCCTGAGCCTTCAGGAATGAGTGAAACAACATGCTATTGGATGCCACCTATAATCGTTGTGTCAACCTTCCTTATCTGGAGTAGCGAAGGAGGATGCAGCTTTGTGGCACACGGGTGATGTGGGGTCGCTGCCGAGGAGGCTTGCAGTGCGTATTTTTGCCTCCACCCAAGAATGCCAAGTTCTCCGCTCGGCGCCCAGGCGGAGGGGCAGTCGTGTGAACGGAAATTGGCTTTAACACGCAAGCTAGCCGGCACTGCTGATTGCGAGCATCGAGTCTCTTTTCGCATCTGCTACTCGGATAAGGTCCTGACGACAGAGGTTCACAATGCTGCATGCGCCGATGGGGCGTTCTCCTTCACCTCAAAGCTACAGGATGCGATCCCAAGGTTCAGATAAGACCGAAGTTGGAGCCAAGATCCAATTGGCTATCTTTCTGATCATCCCTTCGCCAAGGTCTGAAGCAATGTCGGACCTTGTGGGTCACTTCTTGGGATGTTCTTGGGATGCTGCTTCCATCGTCTTAGCAGATATCAGTGGCTGCGGCGGTGTTGGTTGGGACGATAACGACAAGCCTTTCAGCATGCGCGACGGATAGCAGGCCAAGATGCTGTAGTCTCACCAGCGGATACCCACCTGCTCGATGAAGCATGCCCGGCCAAGATGTGTTTGCCGTAGCATATGCTGGCATGGGTATTAATTGCACGCGACCACCCACTTCCTGTGCGCTGGTAGCTCGATCTCATCCGCTCAATCGTGATCTTTTCTCGCGGCTTTCGATCTTTCGTATCGAAGCGTGAGTTCCTTTCGTTGTCACTATGACTTCAACTACCGCCCAGAATGCGGTCGATATGGCCATGAGCCACGAGCCCAAGGTCGCGACACCCATGTACGAAGTCACTGAGAAGCAGGCGTTGTCTGGAAAGGATGTCGCGTCAAGCACCGCTGGCAGCCAGCACCTCGCCCCTGTAGTCGAGTTCGAAGCCGACCTTGAGGGCGAAGAGCCAACCGAGGAAGAGCTGGCAACACTCCGTCGTGTATCTGGAAAGATTCCCTGGACTGCATTTACCATCGCCTTCGTCGAGTTGTGCGAGCGATTCGGATACTATGGTTGTCAAGTGCTTTGTACGTCTTCACCAATAATTAATCACATGACTGCATATTAACTCTCCTAGACACAAACTTCATCCAACAGGACCTTCCTGTCATCGATGGTGTCGTGCAAAGCACCGGCCGCGACCCTCGATCTGATGGTCAACCCGGTGCCCTCGGCATGGGGCAGCGCGCCTCCTTCGGTATTGGCCAGTTCAACTCTTTCTGGTCCTACACCACGCCCATCATCGGCGCCATCATTGCCGACGAGTACCTTGGACGTTTCAACACCATCTTCATTGCCATTGCATTTTCCATTCTCGGTCACATTTTGCTCATCGTTTCGGCGATTCCCACAGTGTTGACCAGCGGCAATGCGATTGCGCCATTCATCCTGGGTGTTATTCTACTCGGTTTCGGAACCGGTGCTTTCAAGGCCAACATCAGTCCCTTGATTGCGGAGCAATACAGGCAGAGTAAGCCTAGGGTTATTGTTGAGGCTAAGACAGGCGAGAGGGTTATCACGGACCCCAACATTACCATTTCACGAATCTTCTTGGTAAGTTGATCGCCTGATGGTAGTATACGCCACCGAAGAACGCCCACTAACGTTCAATCAGTACTTCTACATGTTTATCAACATTGGATCTCTCACTGGACAAATCTCCATGGTATACGTGGAGAAGTATGTGGTAAGCACTATACGGACCTTTGAACGCTGGAAGTTGTAGACTGACCTCATTCCAGGGCTTCTGGTGCGCATGGTTGCTTCCTACCATCATGTTCTGCTTCTGCCCCATCGTCCTCTGGTTCTGCAAGGGCAAATACCATCTCAACCCACCTACGGGCTCTGTCCTTATCCGTGCTATCAAGCTCCTCAAATTGGCATGCAAGGGCAAATGGTCGCTTAACCCCGCTCAGACTCGCAAGAACTTCAAGAGCGAGCGCTTCTGGGAGGATGTCAAGCCTAGCCATCTCGGTGCCAGCAAGCCTCACTGGATGCAGTTTGATGACGCGTGGGTCGACCAGGTCGCTCGTGGTCTACGTGCTTGCTCTTGCTTCACATGGATCCCTCTGTACTGTAAGTTCTCGTCCGGTCTCTTTCGCATGACTCGCGGCTAATCGTAAATTCAGGGCTGTCTTACAACCAGATGAACAACAACCTGACTTCTCAGGCCGCCACCATGGAGCGTAACGGTGTCCCCAACGACATCATCACCAACCTCAACCCCATCTCCCTCGTCATCTTCATCCCCATTGTCGACAACTTCCTGTACCCCGCGCTCCGCAAGGCCGGCATCAAGTTCACGCCTATCAAGCGTATCGCGTTCGGTTTCCTGCTCGCCTCCCTCGCCATGGTCGGTGCCGCCGTCATCCAGCACTACATCTACGCAACCGGCGAGTGCGGCAAGTACATGAACTCGTGCGACAACTTCGCGCCCGTCAACGTGTGGACGCAAGCCGTTCCCTACGTGCTCGTCGGGTTCTCCGAGATCTTCACATCCATCACCGGTCTGGAATTCGCCTTCACCAAGGCCCCCAAGAACATGCGATCGCTTGTTACTTCGTACTGGCACTTCATGTCTGCGTTTTCCAACGCGCTTGGCCAGGCGTTTGTCTCGCTATCCGAGGACCCGTTGTTGGTGTGGAACTACACTACCGTTGCTATTCTGGCGTTCATTGGAGGTGTCTTGTTTTGGTTCCATCAGCGCCCAACGGACAAGCAGGAGGACAGCCTCAACATGCTTCCCGACTCCACGTATATGGGCAAGGACCGCAGGCACAGTGTTGCCGAGGAGAGTGCCAGGCATGCTTAGGCGGTTGGCAAGATGTGGGATATATGGATCGGTTGAAGGACCGATGTGTACGACATGGAGACGAGGCGATGATACCTACCTAATTTGATGATATAAATCATGGGCCACTGCTCTTTCATCCATTGTTGTTGTTGTTCTTGTGTTTGTGTCCTTTTATCTCACTATCCTCGCCCAGTGCCACCTGCCTTGCTATTCCTCTATTCTAGTGCTCATCATGAACTTGCGCATTACAATGTTCGCCATACGCAAACGCAACAGTGTACAACGGAATTCCGTCGACATTCTCACACTAACTGGGGAATCGGCATGCGAAGATGTGCGACAGTATAATATATGGATGCATTTCGGTGTCAATGCACTTACTACTGTTCTCTTGGGTGCGAGTACTACTGCGCTCAACTGCTCATTGCCCCAACCCGCAGTGAGGTCGACCACGCACACGGCAAGCATACCTGGTTGGACATGGGCATACAAAGCACTCGCAACTTGCTGAAGGTCAAGCCTAAATGCCGGAATCTCTGGATTCTATTGATGCTGAGCTCAGGGTTATTGCACTTATCGTGGGTCGCGGTTGTGAGATTTTTTACTCTCATGCCAAGGCTAACCACAGCTGTAGTTAAAATTCCATGAGACCCTCTCGCTTGATCAAGAAGATCTTCAAGATGGTATTCAGGATGACTGGGAAGGGTATAGACATGATGAGATGAGGTGTAAATTCTAAAATGAGAAGAAAAGCCAACGGAGGACGCCAACAAAGACAAGAACAATATACGGCACTCCTATGGTCCATGTTAGGAGAACTGCATGTAAGATCAAATTAGCCATTTCAATTCTGCTTCGATCCACATGTAGTAAGCGCTTTCAGTCAAATAGTATCCCCACGTGCACAGCGCTGGCTTGAAAGACACCCACTCTCACCTTTGTTCGCAAGAGCACGTGGTAAGGATCTCTTTACGAACCATCCAGTCGATACAACGAAGCATTCACTGTGAAAGTGAACTTTTGGTGTTCCTTGCGCGCGCATCGACACGAGCTTGCGATGATCTCCGCCACCGATCGTGAACTGTCAAAAGATTCATCTAATGAGCACCTCGAGAACCTAAATATTCTATTTTGCGCGCTACAAGCTCTCCACACGACTGTCGGCTCCTTCATCAGCTGCACACAATATCAACGACACCTACTCGGTCTGTGCTATCAACAACCAATTCAGTCTCGCGCCTCAGACAACTCCGACATCTCTTCTCCTACGCCCTTCTCAGCATTTCTATCACGGTTGAAGAACAAGCTCTGATTGCCACCCATTATCTTAGCATCAACAAGCACGAGGAGCTCAAGATCAAGATCGCGGATATCCAGGAACAGATCATCCGGCGTTGTGCTGGAGGATCTTCTTGCGACATTCTTCGACACCTGAAAATCGAACTGGTTGAGGCCAAGGAGGGTGCCGCCGAACACTTGGTGACGGCACATGAGGCACTTCGCCCCATCCACACGGAGATGGACAAGTGTCGCCTGTTGGGTTCAGACGAGAGCGTTGCGAAGCTTAACGAACTACAGGCCGCGATGGCCTCGGCATCGAAAAGGCGCTAAAAGACCCAAAGGCCAGGAGCAAAGCATCGGCATAAGGTGAAGCTCTTGCGTGAAGATAGTTACCATTTGGTACATCCGCACATGATGGCGTGGAAATTTCAGACATGGGCCCCGCATATTCCATCAGACACACGATAGAATCGTTTTGCTCTATGAGGCGTGTAGAAGCAATGGAAATGTGAACGTAACCCGTCGTCCGATTCAGTGAGCCTGATCAGAACTTCATGTTCTCCTAATATCCATGATCTCCTTCAACATTCTTTCCAACACCAAGTTAGTCCTAACCTTCACCTTAGGATCAACTTGCGGCGACATGTACTCTTTGGCGAGACAAACAGCCTTTACTTGACCAGTGATACTGCTGATCCAGCAAACTTCCGAGCGCATCTCCTCCAACTCAATAAGACGGCCCAAGTAGCATTCAGTAGCCTCCATATCGGGGCCTTTGACGCAGTGTGCGAACGCGTGTTCTATTGTCTTGGTTCACTCCTGGATCTATCCAGCGCGATATCGACCGATAGAGGAGCTCGGTTATGTCGTGTGCAAGTTTCGAGCATGCAATTGAAGTAGTGGCCATTGTGGTGCGGCTGCTAAAAGAAAACTCTCAAGTACCTCCCTTGAATCGCTTTTGCAGGCTATGCAGTATGTACGACTGCTGCGAGGTGATCCGTGCGCAAGTGGATGGTTTGAAAACGGAGTCCAATGAGTTTGCCATGGCAGAACCTCGGGAAGCTCTTGAAGAACTAGAGAAGAGGTGAAGCTAGCGCGAGGAAATGCACGGTTATTTTAATCTTGCATGCGGTAAGAAGATGAGTTCGCACCAATCAATAGAGCCGAAGTCCTTGCTTGCAATCGGCCCATAGCAACCGTGGGTTACTGTTCGTGACAAGCTAGGAAGAAGAAACCATGAGTACTCCAGTTTTGTCGGGTCGATGCAAAAGGGTTCGGGACCCAGGTCCACGGATAATCTGACAATATGACTCGTGCTCAGACTTGCAGATGCGGTACAATTGTTCGACATGTTCAAATCTTCCGATAGGATGACGTATTAGAGCTGAGCTCGCGCACTAACGTGCCCGTGCGCGCAACGCCTGGATTCGCGCAACGCCCTGCCTACTACTGAAATACGTAACTAACGCTAACTTTAACGCGCTATAACTCTATAAATATAGATCTAATTTAAGCTATAATTAAAGAATTAGAATTATAAGATAAAAGAGAATAACTCTTATATATAAAGCTTACTGCTAAATATAATATTAACTAATTAATGCTAAGCTAAAGATACTAAGAGCTATAAGCACTAAAGAAGACTTAGGTATAAAACTAGCTTAAAATTAACTTATAATAGGAGTTAAAGCTTATATGCTATATAAAGAGCTTTACTAAAAGAAGCCTTCCTTCTATAAGGCAGATAATATAAAATTTCTTATTAGAGATTACCTAGAAGCTTATCTCTAATAGCTAAGTTATCTATTTTATCTATTACTATAATATCTATCTTATCTTAAAATAGGCTACTAAGCTTAATTATATATACGTCTTAGCTAACTCTAAGGTTAAATATAGACTCTACTTTAAGCTGCTATATAGAAAGATAAAGAAGTATAATATTAAGCTAAGTAATACTTATAATATAGATAAGAAAAGCTTCTTAATAAGCCTTATTAGCAGAAGCAAAAGGATCTTTTCTTAGTATTAATAGAAGAAGAAAGAGATTAGAGTACCTCTCTAGAATAGATTATATAAGTTTCTAATAGTGCTAGCTTATTATTATGCAGATAAGAGCTACTTACTACTAAGTCTTATCTATCTAGCTAAAAATAGTGCAATATAATTATTCTAGGTAGAGAATATAAGCATTAAGAAATACTAAGTTTTTATAATCTCTATACTAATAGAATAGAGCAATAATAACGTTAGTTTAGCCTAGCTTAAGTAGGTATTTAACTGCTATATAAAGTAGAAAGCTTACTATAGAATAGACTACTAATTGCTTATTCTAGATAGCTATAGAAGCTATATAATAATAGCTTTTATAGACTACTGCAATTATAATTATATACTTCTTATAGTATTTCTATCTTATTTAACTTATATACTGCAATTGCTTAACGTTATACTTTTTAAGCTACTCTTATAGGCTTATATCTAACGCCTTACTACTTATCTCTATAAGACTTAAGAGCTTATCTCTATTACTAAAGGTAACTTTTTTAGTCTATTTTAGAATGCCTAAATATCTATTTTTAGTAGAGAGATGCTTATCTTAAAGGTATTTAAAATAATAGAAATATAGCTAAAAAACTCTAACGTTATGCTTAAAAGGTTTACTTAAATACCTAAATAATTATCTAGCTTATTAAGACTCTTATTATCTAATTAGCTATAAATATAGCATTTAGTATATGCTATAGTAAAGAATATTTACTAGAATAAGGCTAAAAAGTTAAGCTATACTTTTTATTAACTCTTTATTTAAAATTAGCTTTTATAGCATAAGCTTAAGAGTATATAAGAGGCTTTATAATATAAAAAGAAGTATAAAAAGAAGAGCAAAGCTTTTAACCTTTAATAGCGTTAAGAGTACTATAGTAGAGCTATGCTCTAGTCTTCTTAAAAAGTTAGAGAGGCTTATATAAGAGAGAAAGTTAGAGCTAATAATAAGATAGAAGAGAAACTCTAAAAAGCTTATTATAAGAAGGTATATAAGGCTAATATGTTTTATAACTAAAGCGCGCACCTAACTAAGTTATGCACTTTACTCTACTAAAACACCTGCGCAGTAATGTAGCGCAATACTATAATAAATTTATATACTATAAATATAAATATATTATTTATTAGAAGCGTTATTATCTTCTATATTCTCTATCTCTACTTTATAAATATAGGCATTATATCTAGTCTTACTATAAGTACTGCAGCGCCTCTCTACGTATACTCTTTTTAATAGTCTATTACTATTATTATAATAGTTCTCTGCTATTGCAGTAATTAAGTCTAATACCTCTCTAACTATTAAGGTCTTCTCTGCTTATATATATTATTATTTATACGCCTTACGCTTTATTATTACTTTTATAGTATCTTAAAAGTAAGTTATTTCTTTTTATACTAATACTATATTATACGCTATCTACTAAGTGCCTTTAGTTAGCTATATAATCTTTTTATCTATTAACCTTACTATAGAACTTATATAATTTTATATTCTCTATTAAATAAGTATACTCTATGCCTCTATCTTATAGGCGTTATATAGTATCTTTACTTACTAAGTACTATTCTTAATAGTTATTAATAGTAGAGTATAGAGATATACGTTAAGCTTTAATAATACTGCCTCTAGGCTATATAGAACTAGTCTAGCGCCTTAAAACTCTATATAAATATTCTCTGCTATAAACGTCTTCTTAAAAGTAGCTTTAAAGGTTAGTAGAAAGGTTTCTTTATTAATATAATAGATATAACTATATGCTAAAGCTAAGATACTATTACTATATATGCGCTTTAATAGTAAGAAATATATAATATTAAGTAGCTATAAAAAGTGTAATAAGTACGCAAGTATATAGAGAGTAATAATCTTCTTCTTCTTATAGTATTTCTAGAATACTACTATATAATAGCTCTTATAGCTATTAATAATAAGCAGCTTATATACTTTAATAAAACGCATATAAGAGTTAAAGTGTTTAAGCTAAGTAAGCGCTAGATTATTATTTATCTAGCTAGTAGAGCTAACTTAGATAACTTAGTTATATAGAAGGTTATAGAACTAGTTTAAGATAAGAACTTTGCCTATAAAGATAAAGAAGAGTAGAATTATCTTCTCTATTGCGCTAATATCTTATACTAGCGTAACTTACTTATAATTGCTAAGCTAGAGCTTCTTTGCTTTCTTAAGCTTCTCTAAACCTATTACTATAAGCTAAGAGAATATCTTACCTATTAAGAAGCTAAACTTATTAAAGTTATATATATTCTTATCTATAACTCTATACTTCTCCTTTATACTCTAAATAAGTGTAAACTAGAGCTAGATAATTGCTAAGTCCTTATAAGTAGCTTACTAGTAATTATATAGATAGCTCTAGCGCTTATATAGCTTAAGAGTACGCTTAATAAAGTTATTAACTTAGTTCTTACTAATAGGCTTGCTAGCGTGCTCTCTAAGCAGTCTATTAGCTATATCTTATATATTAGCCTTTAAGATAGATAGACTGCATATAGAATACTTAAGTATACGCTCTATAATTACTTCCTCTTCTAGTTTTATTAGGCGCTTTATATTTAGTTTATAGTTACGTTAAGAATGCTTTCTATTATAATAGTCTTAGATAGTTATTTTAGAGATATTATAGATAGCTATAGCGCGTCTAACGCTCTAAATTTGCTAATTTTATATATTAAGGATAGCAATCTATATATCTACTTTAGTATAGAAATTTTAAGCTTAGCGTTATTAAGATATTATGCATTACTGCTATGCAGGCATTTTAGTAAGATAAAGTGCGTAACTTAGTTAGGTGCGCGCTTTAGTTATAAAATACGTTACTAAATTCTAGTATTAAATTAAGCTAAAGAATAAGTATGTAGAATAAGAGAGACTTAAGATAGTAAGAGAGAAAGAGAAGACTAAGAAATAAGCTAAATATAAGCGTTAGAAATAGTAGCATAACGCTAAGAAAGCTATATAATTATCTTAAAGAGGTAAGCGTAAAGCCTTATAAGTAGTCTTCTCTAAAGAGAAGCATTAGAAATATTCTAGTAATAATATAGCTGCTAAGTAAGCTATTATGCGCTTTTAAGCTTCTCTACTAAAGATAATATTATAGAGACGTAACGTTAAGCTTCTAAGTAAATTTAAATAGTATAAAATAATTATAAAGTCTTATTTACTAAACTACTAACTTTTCTTATAATAGTACTAAGTAGTAGTAGAGTTATAGCCTTATTTTTAAGATAATTAATATAGTGTTAGTAGAGCGTTGCGCGAATCTAGGCATTGCGCGCACAGGCACGTTAATACCTTAAGGACTAGCGCGACGCGGAGATCCTGTTCCCCGCTTACATCTCAAACACATATTCAGAGCACTACTACTCTAAGTCCTTACGTCTCTTACTGCATCTGACAACGTATTCTTCATCTAGTCATTTTACAAACATGTCCAGAGGTGCACGACGAACCATTGATGAGGGCGAGCCTAACCCCGCACGGAAGGAGAGAGAACAAGCAACCCCGGGTTATTGACTCAAAATGCCGGGACTTTCCCCACCGACATTGGAAGCCTCTCCGCATTTCGGATATTCCGTCACAAGCTTTACCTGCATAGCGCCACCCTACCTACACTAGAAGCATTTCGATTCGATCGCCATCGTGTCATTACAAGCTTTTAGGCTGAATACTGAAAGGCTTGACCTCAAACCGCTGTTAATCATCGTCTGTCAGTGACTCGTTACGATGAAGATGCGCGTGACTTCTGCAGTGCAGCCCCGTTGAACAGGTCGGACCGCGAGGTTCCTCCAATCGCAAGTGTCAGACGTGCGGAGCATTGCAGTGCTCTACAAGTGCGTGCATCTGGAGAATCGGCAAGTTCAAACATCGAGAGAGATAAATAACCGGAGACTGCCCTTCTCAATCGCTATTGCTGCTGCCAAGTGTTGTACATCTTGACCGGACTCTACTATGCGAATATTTCTCGGCTTCCTCCTGGCCATAGGCCTTGTTCTTGCAGAAGATGGCTCAAACATGTGGCTACGATACGCGCCTTTCCGTGGCGCCGGCAATTACACGGCACTTCCATCACAGATCCTCGCCTTGAACGCGACAAAAGGCAGTCCGGTGTATACCGCCCAGCAAGAGTTGGTGAAAGGTTTTCATGGCATTTTCGGAAAGCAACTGGAATCGGTGAATTCGACTAGTAGTGGCTCTTCAGCCATCTACGTCGGTACGGTGGAGGCTTACCGAAGCATGTCCAGTCTGCCAGAAGAAGCACGTGATCTGGAGCAGGACGGATTCTACTTGAGCACTGAGGGCGGTAATGTCACCATCGTTGGGTCCAACGAGCGCGGTGCCTTGTATGGAGCCTTTGAGTATCTCTCGCAACTAGCTCAAGGCAAATTCCAGCCTGCTTCCACCGTCTACAATCCTCAGGTACCAATCCGATGGACGAATGAGTGGGACAACATGGACGGAAGTATTGAGCGTGGTTATGCTGGACCGTCATTCTTCTTCCGGGATGGCTTTGTTGTCACTAATGTTACTCGTGCGGCTCAGTACGCTCGTCTGCTTGCGTCCATCCGCATCAACGGAATGATCGTTAACAACGTTAATGCCAATGCGACTCTGCTTAGCGATAGAAACATCGAAGGATTAGGGAGACTGGCAGATGCCATGCGACCTTATGGCGTACAATTGGGAATTTCGTTAAACTTTGCATCACCGCAAACTTTCGGAGGTCTCAAAACCTTCGATCCTCTTGATCCGAAAGTGGATGCCTGGTGGGCGAACATAACAGATGTGATTTACCAGAGAGTTCCTGACATGGTTGGCTACCTCGTAAAGGCAAACAGCGAAGGTCAACCCGGGCCGTTGACTTATAATCGTACACTTGCTGACGGTGCGAATATGTTCGCACGAGCCGCAAAACCACATGGGGGAATCATCATGTTCCGTGCGTTTGTCTACGATAACCACATCAAGTACTCAGACTGGAAGGCGGATCGAGCCAACGCAGCAGTCGACTTCTTTAAAGAGTTGGACGGCAAATTCGACGATAATGTCATTGTGCAGATCAAATACGGACCAATCGACTTCCAGGTACGCGAGCCAGTAAGCCCGCTGTTCTCTACCCTGCGAAATACCAGTACCGCTATTGAGCTTCAAGTCACTCCAGAGTATCTTGGCCAAAACGATCATCTGGTTTACCTTGGTCCACTCTGGAAAGAAATCCTCGAGTTCGATCTTATGGCAGACAACCGCTCCTCAAAGGTCAAAGACATCATCTCCGGTGAGCGCTTCAACCGGCCACTTGGCGGTTATGCTGGTGTTCCGGGTGCAGGATCCAATGCTACCTGGCTTGGAAGCTTTCTTGCGCCCTCCAACTTGTACGCATATGGAAGACTGGCATGGAACGCTTCTGAAGATTCTGTAGATATTCTCCAGGATTGGATTCGTTTGACTTTTGGAGCTGACGAGCAAGTTATGGACACTATTGTCGATATGTCGATGAGGTCATGGCCGGCGTATGAGAGTTATAGCGGCAACCTCGGTGTCCAAACCTTGACCGATATCCTCTACACGCATTTCGGAGCAAATCCTGCCTCTCAGGACAACAATGGCTGGGGCCAGTGGACCCGCGCCGATAATCTGAGCATTGGCATGGATCGTACTGTCAGGAATGGCACCGGAAATTCAGCTCAATATCCGCCGTTGATCGCCGACATGTATGAAAACGTGGAGACGACGCCAGATAAGCTGTTATTGTGGTTCCATCATTTGCCTTATACACATCGCCTGAGATCCGGCAAGACGGTCATCCAGCACTTCTACGACGCGCACTACGAAGGTGCTGCGACCGCACAACGCTTTGTTAAGCAATGGGAATCTCTCAAGGGCAAGATCGATACCCAACGTTACGAGCACGTGCTGTTCAAGCAAAAGTTCCAAGCAGGCCATTCTTTGGTCTGGCGCGACGCCATCAATATGTTCTACTACAACCTCTCTGGAATCCCCGACGACCTTGACCGCGTTAACAACCATCCGTACCGCATCGAAGCCGAGCAGATGACACTTTCTGGCTACAAGCCGTATGCTGTCAGCCCATTCGAGACTGCATCTGGATATCATGCTATCGTTACTACTTCGAACAGCACGACAGGCACTGCTTGTGCCAATGTGACTTTCGCGTCGGGCGTGTACGATGTCGCCGTAAATTACTTCGACCTTATCGGTGGGAAAGCAAAGTACTGGCTCGAAGTCGGTAATAAAACTGTTGGTCAGTGGGTCGGCAATCACGAAGATACCCTGGGACATGCGCCCTCAGTTTATCTTGATGGCCATTCAGCGACGCGTATTACTTTCAGTAACGTGACCGTTCAGCAAGGAGACGAGGTACGCATTATCGGTCAAGCGGACGGTATCGAGCCAGCGCCGCTCGACTACATATCATTCCTCCCTCCAGGCGTAGTCGACTAATGTGTTGAGCGGAAATCGACTCAATTACCGTAGTTTTTTTCCACATACAGCAAAAACAAATCTGTGTTTTCGTGTTCGACGGCGTCCAAACGCCCCTGTGACGATTTCATTTTAACCCGTCGCCTGTCTCCACTTCATCTAACCGCAAACAATATCTGCATCCGTGCGCAAGCCGCATACTCTCGAACGATTGGTGCCTTTTTACCCACATAATATCGCCACACCTGCCTGTGCCTGAGCTAACTGTAACGCCTTCGCATCAAACCGCGTGTTAAACAGCAAGCCACACATTGTGCTCTGGTGTCGCATTTGATTGACATGGTCATGCTTGCGGGAGGAGCGGAGTCAGCTGCGGCTCCGTATCCGGCGCTTCGTTCGACGCCAACAGTTTGAGGTGTAGTTGACATCCTTGGCCCATCTTGCCTGTGAACGGGCCCTCTCCGCTCTCTGCCAAAGGGGTCGCGAACATCAATCACGGTGATCACCAGCTCACCACTGCACAACCATTGGATCCGACATCATCCAATCTATCGCAGGAGCCCGAGAACCCAGAGCGACCAATTTTCGCCAGCATTCGGCCAAGATCATGTGTTTTGCGTTCCAGTAGCGGCCCCGCGATGCTTCAGTCCAGTACCGTAAGCGCCAGGTGCGCTGCCTTAAACACCTCGATTGCCCAAGCGAGTCCTCTTCTCGACCCCCTTCTGCGCAACAGCTAATACCCATGACGACAGGTCATACCAGATATCAGTCAATTCGCGCGCAAAGTGCGAGATGCGCGACATGATCTGAATGTGATCAACAATGATCTGTTGATTATCCGGACAGGTCTTGGCATTGCACAGGACGACTTTTCAAGCTCCCGTTCAGCGTATCCAGAAGCACTTCTGGATGCTTTCACGCAGATACTGGACTCTTGTGACAATACCAGCGAGCGTCTCCACAAGACCTTTTTAAGACTCAATTGCAGCTTACTGCCACAAGATGACTGGCAAACTTCAAAGAATGGTGTCCTCGCCAGCATGCGACAAGACCTCGAGGGCTCAAGAATGGTGCTGGACTTATCTCTTGACTACCTGGCTTTGTACGTACAGATACCAGGACAGGAAACGACTATCGATTCATTTCTTGGGGGATATGTTAGCAGCATCACCACAGCTACCGATGAGCTCTTGAAGAAGACCGACATCGAAGAGATCCAAGTCAATCACATTGCACGAGAACGATTACCTTCGCTTCTCCAAGCGATTCGTCTACTTAGGTCATGCATTACGGCCATGTCCAGGAAGAAAAAAGCAGTTGTGCCACGCACAACGACTCCACGACCAGATTCCTTGGAGCCGTCCTTGGGCGACTCGCGCCGCAGTCTAAGGCATGCCCCATTGCACGAAAATACGATGTCATCATCGTCGTCTGGCAAAAAGGGTATTGGCTCATGGCTGGCAGGCATACCGGTCTCAGATGATGCTCAACCACTGCGGCACTCGAGGATTGTGGAAATGTCCATACCAAAGACGAGTCGAAGAAGCAGATCGAGAGCGTCTCTCCGCGAAACACTTACACTGTCACGTGGCACATTTTACACGGACGATGGCTTGACGAGCCCCACTTTGACTACAGCGCCCGAATCTCGCCTAAAGAAGACACGCAGTTGGAGTTCTGGCATCACAGCGCAATACGCAACCCATGATTCCTCAACAACGAAAGTGCCGTCGAAATACTCGCCGTCAAAATACTCACAGTCAATCACCAGCTCTAACGTTTCCGTTATCCACAAAAAGATCACGTGCGACAAGGTCGCTGTAGCGAAGGAAAACCGAAAGAACCTCGATGTCAGCTCACGGGTGGGCGTAGATCGCATACTCGCCAATGTGCCCGCCGAGGCCACAGCCAGCGATGTCGAAAGGATACTTTGGGAAGGTGCAAATCCAATGGTAGCCCATGCCGAATTTGGATATTTCTTCATCCGCGCTGCATACGAGATGTCGCCAGACATTCTCAGAGTGTTGCTTGACTTTGGCGCGGACATCACGAAAACTATGCCTTTGCCGAACATCTACCACTCCGTTATGCACGCAGCAACTCTGGGAGCACAACTACCGACTCTGGAGTACCTTTTGTCTCTGGGCCATTCGATTGACATGCTGAACGCTGTGGGCGAGACACCGTTGGTTTTGGCGACGAAGACGCCCGGGTGCTTCGAGGTGGCGAAGTATCTGCTGGATCAGGGCGCGGATGTCAATCATGAAACGGAAGATGGCGAGACGCCGCTGTATCTTGCGCTCACGGGGAAAGCCGTCGAGGGGAGGGAGAGGAGTCGCATGATTGAGATGCTGCAGCAGTATGGGGCGGAGGGAAATGTACATATGGGAGATGGTGGAAGAGGAGAAAGGGACAAGAAAGGGAGGATGGTGCTAGGTATCACTTGAAGAAGTGCGGGCACAGGGAGAACGAGAAATGAATCGAATGTGTCACGTAATGGTCTTCCAAGCTGCAGCTCAGCCTGCATATATCGTGACCTGGTAAGCTTTGAATGCCGTGCTCCGGCTGTCAATGAAGTAGCGGCGTCCGCAAGAGCCGCCATCAACATTGTGCTCCATGGTCCGTACTCAAAGTCGATCACTCTTCATTTCGCACTGAGCTATGCTATTGAAGCCTCTCCGACGGGGCATTGAAGGGATGTCGTTGCACGGTGCTCAACGGCTTGCGTCGCTTTTGGCGTGAATTGATGGATTGACTGCACACATATTCAACTGCCACGGGTCACCAAATTGGCATATAAATTGATAAAATTTTGATCTCCTTGGTACAACAACTACACAAGCACAAATCCATCGAATCCACACATCCAATACATTACTCCTCGGTTATCAGACTTCCACGATCAACAATACAAACTTCTCACCATCCTACATCGGAAACCGCAATCATACACCATGTGCTACACTGCCCACGAGTGATTTAAGCTATGTAGCCATTGGGGAGCGTATTTTCCTGTTCTGTGCAACCAATCTTTAGCCCGAGGGTGGCAATGCAAAAAACCTTGGGATACGAGAAAACATACCCTCGACTACTTGTGTGGTGATTGCGAGGACGACCTGATCTATGCCAGTCGACGTCGACGTTGAGCATGAGACTGCGGCCGATGGATAGCGTTGGAGGTATTGAGGGCTATCATAAATATGTAACCTTAGACAGACAAATTTGAATCAACGAATGATGTCGGCACCACGAAAGCTTTTGCTTATATGATCTTCAAGCTGTTTGATGAGTGACAGTAGTAAAGTAAAATGAAAGTCATATGCGGGGATGTGTCAATAAAGTTCCAGCACAGGGGCCACAACATCATATCATTAGATCACACCAAGCCAGTGACAGGGCCTTAAAGGGAAACTTGCGTCCATAAAATGTGATCTGATGCTCCCCACGGCTCAGGTTCAAAATTACATTCGATTGAAACAACACCCTGATTACCTCAACTCAAAGAGCCGGTCCTCACTTTCCTCATAAAACTTTGCTCGCAGTGCTTCTCCATCCATACAGCCATTCACATAAGCTCCTCCCCGAAATATGTAGTGAAGCGTGTCGTCCATCTCTTTCTCGGCTTCCTTCATCTGCTTTTGTTCTCGTTTCAAATTTTCCTTGCTGTCCCCCCACCACCAGTTCCACGGAGTAGATACGCCCCAAGGGCTTCCATGGTCCTTCTCCTTCATTGCCTGCATAGCCTTCATCTGCCTTTTCGTCCGCTCCTCATTTTCCTCTCGTTGGCCTTTCAACATTTCCAAGATTTTGTTGACCTCAGCTGTCTTTACTTTGACCTCTTCCTCCCAACCTGGATTTTCGTTTGATATTCCCCTGTATCTTGCTTTTCTCTCCCGAATGATCTTCAACCTTTGAACGCAGGATTTGAAAGCTTGGATCCGATCCTCTAGCGCTTCGTCCCTTTGCTCGTTCGGCGTCTTCATTTGCTGATTTAGGATAACTGGGACTGTACATCCATAAAGGATACAAATCTTGTCACCTGGCTGCACGCTTTCAGCCGCGATTCCTAGCCTTCCTTTCTTTGTCCGAAACAACGAGCGACCCCAGATTACAGCTTGTACTCGGCGACAGAACGCTGCAATAATCGAATTCCGCTCATTATTGATTAGAGCCGTGGTGTTCACTCTTCCGCTGGCAATGCCTCCTTTCTTAACAGACTCCTTACAAGCTCGCGCGTAGTAAGCTGGAGGGTTCCGATCATCAGATCCTCTGTCAGCAACGATTGTCCGCCAGAATTCGGCCGGTGGGTCATCATTATACGGTGGATTCCAGCCGGTCATGTCAAGCCATGATGCCGGAATATTACCTCCTTGAGATGCAGCCGCCACCTCTGCTACTTCGTCGATAACGAAACCTTCAACGTAAAGACTATAGTGTCCCAAGTAAGGCCTCTTCTTGAACTTAAGCTTTTGGAGGTCTACTTTCCATGTTTGGGCAGCGCTGTAGTTCCTATGACCATCCTTAGGCGACCCAACGAGAGGTTCTGCGTGCGCTCGTCCCGTTTTCTCGGCCTCAAATCCTGGGTGAGCGTGAAGTTCGAAGGGGGCATTCTTGGCACGAGCGACCCAGGACGGCAAATCTAAATCTGCACTTACCTCGTCTGCGACTGAGTTTCCTTTCATAGTTTTCATTTTGCGTTTCAGTCCTGAGATATGCTTGCTTGGCCCTTGCAGGAAGTCTTTTACTCTGTCCCATCCCTCAGGTTTCTTCCACGAGGCTTTCCGTAGGCCCCCATAGAAGGAAGTGCTCCACGAGCAACCGAAAGATTGCACCATCTCCCCACTTTCTTTGGCCTCATTGTGCTTCAGGTATTCGTCTAATGTACGAACGTCTTCGTGCCAAACGTCCTTGTCAGACTTTTCGTATTTCCATTTATGTGGTCGTACCCAACCAAACTCGACACGCACCCTGCATTCTCGAACAAGCCACGATCTTTGTGTTTGTATCCGCTTGTTCTGATCTGAACCTCCTCCTGCATCTTCAGTCGAGAGTCGGACAGATTTTTTCCTTGGTGGATCCAACGCCCATGGACGACAAAGAATATCCAATGCTTGTACTGGGTCCAAGGCATTACTACGCTGGATGCAAAACTCGACAAAGTCTCGGCAGACATCTGAATACGGCCTGGCATAATCGACTACAAATGGTTTCTCTGCAAGAAAACAATCATATATTATCTTATTGAAAGACATGTCAATTGTGTGGGACTGATTGGTATCGTCAAATGTGCTGCTCTGCTCAGCATATGGCGCAGCATCTCTTGCGATCGCTAGCATGGAGTAGATCGAGTCTCTGCATTCGGTTGCCTTGAAGATGAACATGGTCGTTACCAGATACTCCAGGCTCAGGAGGCTTTTCCGGTCGAGAGGATCGATTGTATGAACTTCCTTGAAGTATTGTGCTGCTTTGATGGGGTCATCAAGACCATCATCGTAGTGGTCATCCATAGGTGTCCCATGAGCTCGGAAAACCTTGCCAGTTGCATGCACTAAGAGACTAGCTCCAAGTTCAGAAACATGTTCGAACCAGCCAGGAATATGCTCAAATTTTGCGTCCTTCTGCATGACTTCCGAGAGCCCATGGGTAGCAGATTCTACCTCAACGAAAAGTTCTACAGCGACTGCGAATTCTTTCCATCGAATTGAATCAGGGCCGCAGTAGATCCGAGCGTCCTTAGCTAGAGAGATCTCTTGAACAACCCATCGGCGAGAAAACCACTCCCGCTGCATGAGCATTAACAAGGCTCGCCACTTGTCGCTGTATTTCTTATCCGAGCTTATTTTATCGAAGTCGTTCAGCTGGGTAATTTCCTCTTTAATAAATTTAATCGCAAGCGCGCTTTCTTGGTTGTCTTCTCCAAGCCAAATGCAGACCTTCTCTGCTCTTGTGTAGATTCTTGCCATCATTTGCACCTGTTGATTTCTCTCATTGGAATCTGCCTGATTTATGCATATTGCGTCAATCCAGAGCGTCCGGATTTTCGTAGGTTTGCGGAGATTCTTCAAAGCGAGAGCCAGGTCCCTGCGCACTGCCTTCTTGTAATAGTGTTTGCCGTCTCTGATTGTCACACAGTAGTCTGCGTTTCCGGATCCCCAGCACCACGATAATGCTTGGTACTTGATTTCAATGCCCTTCACCCTCATCCATTCTTTGCTCTTTTCATCCTCCTTAGCCTCCGGTGCGGCCCCAGCTTCGACATCTTTCCCCTTAGAGTTTCCGTACTCATCATGAGTTACTTCAGTCGGAATATGAAAATCGTTGTCGTAATCAGCTTCGACGAGCTCGCAGTCGATAGAAGAGTTGTGAATTGTGCCGGCGCTCAGTTGAAGAAGACGTATCCGTTTCTTGGAATGTGACAGCGGTTTATACCTATACTCCTTCATGTCTTTAAGGGCATCATCATCGAATCTCATAAGCTTTGATCTTTCAGCCCTCTCATCGTTCAGAAATGAACTTTCTTTGTGACAAGTTTCAGATTCGTCTGTCATTTTATTGAAATGACAATATTGAGAATTGGATGGAGCTGAATAGGATACGAGATTTGTTGCGAGAGATTGGGGGAGCCTACTTTAGATG
The DNA here is from genome assembly GCF_000146915.1 of Parastagonospora nodorum SN15. Lineage (NCBI taxonomy): Eukaryota > Fungi > Ascomycota > Dothideomycetes > Pleosporales > Phaeosphaeriaceae > Parastagonospora > Parastagonospora nodorum. The sequence continues at coordinate 681,468 of NW_001884561.1, read as the reverse complement.
TGAAAGATGAGTAAGGACTTATAAATACGTGCACCGAATCAGGAAATGAGTATGCAGAGAACAGAAGTATAGGCGTCTCACGAAAGTCGTCATCTACGTATTTATGTGTGGCGATGCAGCTTACTGTCAGCGGTCACCACGAGGCTGAAGATAACAAGGGTACCAGGTGCGAGTCTAGACGGAAGCTGAGTCTTCCCGCAGCAGACACGGCACAAAATGCGTGACCACTTTCAAGCCATCTCGGTGTCAAATACCAGACCCGGAATTCTCCTCCCTCCTCCATATCAGTCGATAAATGGGTTTCCGGTAGTGTAGGAACGCTTCATCAGATCTGATTCGTTGCTCGAGTCCAAGGCGATAAGAGCCCGAGTTCCTTGTGAGCGTCTAGAAGGCGCCTTCATCCCTTCTGGGCGAACGAAAAGCAAGGCGCATGTCGTGGGCGAATTGTCTCTCAGGCTGAAGACGGGTCCATTCTGGATGATGTTCAGCTTGAAGCTGACTTAGCCGCCATACAACAGCAGATCACATATGGCTTGTGACAAGGCTCTTCATCTCGGGATGTTCGGAGAAAAGCCTACGCAAGTATTGTGGCGACATCCTATGGTCAAGCCGCTTCGTATAACACTGAAAAACGCTTGGGCCATGACTTTGCTGATGAACCTTAGATGTAACTGTAGTGTTTTTCAGTTGTCAAAAAACTTGTTTAATTTTCAAGTGACGTACCATGTCTACTGTTACGCGATGGTAAGCGACACGGATATGATCAACGCTTCCTTCCGGTAACACAGCGCCAGCCTAGTTGAGAGCACCTTGAGCCACCACACACTGTCATCACGCACACACAAGCGAGCCCAAGCCCACCCTGCACGATATTTGCGCACGCGAACCGAGCAGGCGAGGGTGAGAAATAATAGATTAGCATTACAGACGACAAGCAAGTCGCAAAAAGTTCAAAAGAACATTGTTCTGAGCAACTGTATTGATGTAATCAGTGTGTCCCGGTTGATGGCAGCACGGTACTTAAAGGAGTTCTATGTAGGTTTACCGCCGTCATTTCTGCGGCCCTGCTCAGCTTCTGGTTGCTTTGCCAATCCTCATGAGATCGTCAATAAATTCACTGCAATGAGAGTCTTCTGTTCACGTAGTAACGTTGTACTCCGCTTCGCTTGATCATGAGGCCTTGTTGCAGGGTTGGTTTCAGCTAGGCGTTCTGCGTCCCGAGGTTCTTAAAGCAACTTTGCTTATTCGTTCTTGCTTAGCTCATATTGCCACTCATCTCCTCATCTTCATTCATCATGCCTAGCGCCTTGCTCCGCAAATTCCATACGGCGCCGAGATGATGCGCATTCAATGGCTCCTGCTTCTTTGTCGCCAGGACGCGGGCTGTCTTGATCGCACTCTTGATCTGTCGGCTGTTGAATTGCCACTTGGCGAGCTTGACGAGATCAGCCTGACCAACCTCGACAGCATCAGGTTCGAAATTGGCCATGAAGTTCTCCCAAACTTTCTTGCGATCGGCTTCTGTAAAAGAGTTATACGAGAGTGTAATGTCAACGCGCGACTCGAAAGCCGTGTCGATGCTGCGCATACGGTTCGTTGTCAGAATCGTGATGCCACTGTACTATTCGAGTAGCCGCAGAAAGACGGACACAAGCTCATTGCGTTGGAGGTTATTGGAAGATCGCGCTTCCATGAATACGTCCGCCTCATCTATGAGAAGCACTGCCCCGAAGTGCCCGCTGAGTGCCAAAGCCTTGCCGAGATTTGACTCAACTACGTTGGCAGCAATGCCCAAATCGCCTCCGCCGAGCTTGTACAGTGGGCGGCGCAAGTGCTCTGCTACGCTTTCGGCAGTGAGGGTCTTGCCAACACCTGGCGGTCCGCATAACAACATAATCATTCCTTGACCCTTTCCACCAATGAAGTCGTCAAAGGTCTTGCCGTCGCTGAATTGATCGCGGTCCACCAGAGCAAGCAGAAGGTCTTTCTCATCCTGCGCCAGAACGAGGTTGTCGAACGCGCGTTCCGCCCAGGGTATGTCGTGCAGTTTAGTAATATCGAGGAACTCCCATAGCTTTTTCTCGATGTTGAAGCATCTTGCTTTGGGCTGCGTAAGCAGACATTGGTCTTCAGTCAACGGCGACAAGTCGATCTTGCCAGACGCAGCCGAAGCGCTTCTTCACCTTTTCAAACGACTTTTCGAGGAGAGGCTCCAGGACGCTGCGCAACAGCTGCAGATGTTCAAGCGTTACCGAATCGCGTTCGACTGTGTCATTGTACATAATCAAGTCTTTCCATCGATGCACAAACGGTAGGAATGGAGGCGAGAATGACTTGAGCTCGTGCTGGGTGAGTCCAGGGTACCCCTCGAGAACTTTCTCAAGCACCTTATGGAGCTTGGTGCTGTTGATACGCACTTTGTGAATAGCCCATTCATCAAGATCATCATTGAAACGATGCAAGATGTTGACGGCAAAGGCTTCCCGCGCCTTCTTTGTTTTCTCCTTCTCTTCATAACCGAAGTTAGCTGGCTTCTCGTCCGCCCAGTAGAACCTCTCAGGATTGTCGGCACGCGGAAGCCGATACAGGTCTTTTGTGTCGCAGCGACTGCCCTTCTCCACTGCTTGTGACAACTCCCCTTGATTTTGCATTCCAGGATCCCCAGCCGCCAAGGGCGCGTGCAACTCGGACTCAGTGTCGCTGCCGTCGAGATTCATCTGAGTTGGTGTCAGCTGTGTCAGTCATATTGCATTTTGGAATGTTCATTTACCCTTTGCTTTTGTCGTCTTCATCTTTCTCGGTGAACATGTTGTGGAATGGGTTGAGGTGGGAGAGACGAATAGGATTCAGTGAGTGACATCTCGGGCGCATAATGGAATGGTTGACCGCACATGGTAATATCCTTGATTGCAACGACCTACCAGTTAGTTCAGAAGTTTTGACTATGAGATATCACGCAAAAGTATGTTGAACGAATCATTTTCTACGAACTTGGGTCTGTTTGGGCGGTGCAGATGCCCCTCGCGCCAGGCAACCATCGAGTACAGAGCAGTTCCACCAACAAGATTGCATACAGCATAAAACTGTTCGGTCGCGAAACTCTTCAGACTGCCTCTCCTATTTAATATATCTTTGTCCGGTGAACGGGGCTAGAGGACACTTGCACAAACGCGCAGAATTTTGAATGTCCCTGGAGCGCGAAAAAAGTGCCCATAGAGCTGTAGATCAGTGTGCGTATGAATGTGCGAGTTTGCGCAGTATTGACGGTGATGCTGAAGGCGGGAAAGGGGAATCCGAATGGAGTATGCGCTGATAGGCTAATCGACTTTACCTTCTCCATCCCGACAATATCAACTGATTGGCAAACATAGTCGAAAGATGATTTTCTCGCGTTATGGTTGCATGCACCGTGCCAGGGTCTGAAAGTGCTTCATGCAGATGTTCTTAGGTATTATATTTATTGCCTTTCTGGTTCAGGCTGCTTAGATAGTACGTGAATTTCAAGATAGCCCTCAAAAAGCTGCTGGGCTCTAACAGTGCGAGCGCAATCTGCGTCCGGAGCTGGTGGCGTTCTTAAATGTTGATGTCGAGTTGAAGGAAGGGAGAGCAACATGGGTGAAAGTGCTGTCTGGAAAGGGTATCAACTACAAAATCGCGGAAGATGCTCTAATTCCCTTCGGCTGTCGCAGCTCTTTGTGTCACACTGCCGCCCGCTCTTGACGGCGCGTGATTCGCAAATTTATCTCCAATCTTGAAAACCCCAAATCTTTGTTCCTTCCTTGACTTACTAGGACTGGGTCCGTAACCGCCACCACCTGGTGTCATCACGATGATCCTATCGCCGGCATTCATTGTCGTCGTCGCCTTGCCACCCAGACTGATTGTCCTGATGGTGCCGTCGATGGGGTCTTTCCGAACCCAGAGATTCAGACCGCGCTTGCCTTCCTCACCCCCTGCCATGCCGTACGGCGCAATGACTCTGCGCTCTGAGAGAATAGAGACCTGGAGCGGCATGCGAAACTCGATATCCCGTACACAGCCGTCACCACCACGATTGAGACCATCGCCACCACTGCCTTGGCGGATTGAAAATTCGTGTAACAAGACAGGATATCTCTTCTCGAAGATTTCTGGATCAGACATTCTGGTGTTTGTGACGTGGGTATGTACACCACTCTCACCCTGCCAGTCTGCCCCAGCACCAGAGCCACCAGCGATCGTCTCATAGTATCCAAAGCCCTTAACTACCTCTTTTGTGGTACTGTCTGTACCTCCGTACCCGAAGGTCAGGTTGTTGCAAGTACCTTGAGATGCAGCACAGGCTTGGAACGCTTTGAAGACCAAGTCCACAATTCGTTGCGATGTCTCGACATTGGATCCGACAGTCGCAGCTTTGAGCGAAGGTGATAGGATGCTGTGTTCTGGAAGTTTCAACTTGATAGGATCGAGACAGCCTTGGTTCAAAGGCATCTCAGTTGCGACCATGGATCGCAGGCAATACTGGAATACAGATTAGCCACACGTGGTTCCAGAATTCGGATGCAAGATGCTTGTGTCTTACCATGATTCCAGAGAGCATGACCGCGGGTGGGCAATTCAGGTTACCAAAGTGTTCAGGTCCAGTACCCTCAAAGTCGAACACAGCATCACCGCTTTCAGGGTCTATGTTGATCTGAAGTGACAAAACCGTTCCATCGTCGAGATAGTCAGTTGCCTGCAGATACTGTCCTTCAAATCGTTGGCTGAACGTCTTCAGCAAATCTCGTACAGACTGTGCAGCGTTTTTCTGGATAGCTTCCATGTAAAACTCGACGACTGGCCAGGAGTAATCTTTCACTAAAGCATTGATGAGCTGGATGCCTCTGTTATTAGATGCAATAGCGGCCTTGAGATCTGCAATATTGTCCTTGAGAGTTCTAGTCCCACTGCACCCTGGGTATGAAGCCGGAATATCAACTAAAATCTTGTGAAGCCCCGCATCATCGAATACGCCTTCCTTTACAATTTTGAAAGTTTCGACAGCGACACCTTCCTGCCACAGCTCAGTGGAATGGGGAGGCATTGATCCCGGCTGGATGCCACCAATATCAGCGTGATGGCCGCGATTGGCCACAAAGAATAGAATCTTGGTGGGGTCCTCTTCGCTGAAGACTGGCGTAGTTACGGTTAGGTCGGGCAAATGCGTACCTCCTGCGCAAGGATGGTTGCTGAGCAAAACATCCCCGGGCTTGAGCTCACCATGTCCATATAGCTTAGCTTGGTACGCAACAGCATAACTCATGGAGCCAAGATGACCTGGAATATGTGGAGCATTAGCGACCAAGCCACCAGTCGCCGAAAACACAGCGCAAGAAAAGTCCAGACGTTCCTTGATGTTGACGGAGATGGATGTTTTTTGCATAGTGTGTCCCATCTGTTCAGCGACACTCATGAACCGATGACCAAATATGGAAAGCTGCACTGGGTCTACCGCATCTGTGGTGACTTCGGGTGCATCAACGTCCAGGATTTCCAAGACTAAATGTTCGGGCAGGACCGTGGCAGCACTTGATGGATCAAGCACAATGGTCTGGGTCTTGTCAACCACCATGGCAGGTCCACGGACGGTACTGCCGACTGCAAGGTCGTCGAGATAAAGCAAAGCAGTCTCTGTCCACCCATTGCCCTCGAAATATACCTTAGTGGAAGCTCGCGGCTTACTTGGAGTGGCTGGTGGAGTTAAGCGGGCTTTACGTAGCTCCTCGAACGGGTTGGAGAGTTTGAAGTCAGCACCCTGGCCGATGCTGCGCACTCTTACATCATCCACAATGGTACTTCGCGTTTGCGTGAAGCCAAACTCTTGTTGGTGGCGAGCAACAAAAGCATCCTCGAAGTTGGCGAGTGAACCAGGGTGAGAGATCATCAATGATGTATCACTGCCCTGGTATCGCATGCTGAGAAATAATTCATGTTTGACCTGGTCAGGAGAGAATCCTTGAGACTGGAGTGACCGAACACCCTGAGCACACAACCTGTCAAAGCGGCTTTGCAAATGGTCCAACGCTTGTCCGGAGAAGTTGATTGTTTCTGGCTCCTGGTTCTCAATGACAACGTCTGCGAGTGCCATTCCATATGCGGATAGGATACTGGAGTACCGAGGAATGATAACACGCTGGATGCCGAGGTCTCGAGCCACAGCGACGGCGTGTTGTCCTCCAGCACCACCAAAGCATCCGAGATTGTGGGCTCCTGCTTCGAAGCCGCGGCCTTCACTTAACGTTCTGATGGGCCTTGTCATAGTTGCATTAGCGACGTTGAGAAATCCCATCGCCACCTCTTCAGAGGTAAAACTGGTCGCTCCAGCCTTTTCCTCGTTTATTTGCATGGTCAAGGCTTCAAACTTTTCCTTGACGACATCTTTATCTAGAGGCCGAGGGAAGAGGTCGGGGACAATTCTGCCAAGGAAGAAGTTGGCGTCTGTGACTGTGAGAGGCCCGCCTCTTCCGTAGCAAGCAGGACCAGGGTTGGCACCAGCACTGCCCGGGCCAACTTTGAGCAGACCATTTTCCCATCTCAGAATGGAGCCACCACCAGCTGCCACTGTGTTGATATCCAACTGTGGCGTCTGAATAGTGACCTCCGCGATGGTGCTTTCAAATATGTGTTCCAGAGATCCAGCATAGCGAGCGACATCCGTGCTCGTGCCACCCATATCGAAACCCAACACAGGAGTGCCGTCGTTGGAATCGTAGCAAGTCTTTGAGAGGCCAATGACACCACCGGCAGGGCCACTGAGCACGCCGCGTAAGCCAGTGAAACTTGAGTACGCCGTCAGGCCACCGTCTGACTGGTTCAAGAACAGTTTCTTTCCATTTTGATCCTCTAATTGGCCTTCGAAGCCCTTGCGAAAACTAGCGAGATATGCGTCAGTCACAGGCGATAGGTAGGCGTCTGCCACCGCCGATTGACTACGCGGTACGATTTTGGCCATTTTTTGGAGATCGGAAGATGCAGAGACGCGGAAGCCGAGTTTTCGAGCGATTTCGGCCACGCCCTGCTCGTGGTCTTGGAAAGTGTATGAATGCATCATGGCAACCGCCACACTGCGATAACCGCGATCCGATAACGCTGACAGGTCTTTCCGGACTTCGTCGTAATTTGGCGCTTTGATAATGCGGACGGCCTCTCCCGACAGCCCCTTCACCAAAGCAGGATCGCTTGCAACATCAATGACAGGCTTAGGATTAGGGTGCTCAGTGAACTCCTCGATGGTGACACGTTCATCGACTTCAACCACTGTCTCATACAGCTTGCCCATTCGGCGGACTGACAAGTCGAAGATGTGAGGCCGAGCTTGGTTTCCGATCTCCAAAACATCACGGAATCCCTTGGTTATCACCAAGGCCGTAGGCTCTCCTTTTCGTTCCAGGAGAGCATTTGTTGCCACAGTAGTGCCCATTCGGATGGACTCAACGGCGTCCAGATTGAGAAGTGTTCCTCTTGGAATCGGCTTGCCACTGGCTATCTCCAGGATCTGGCGAATACATTCTGTCGGCGCGTCTGGGTAATCATCAGGGCTTTGTGAGAGCACTTTGATCACCAGCTTCTCATCAGAATCGGGTATCCATGCCCAGGCGTCTGTGAAGGTACCACCACGATCAATGGCAATGCGAATTCCTGACGGCTTGGCGTCTGTCATGTTTGAGAAACCGCAAGTGCTTCGACAAGAAGCATTGATATTTCGAGAATGAGACGGAAAGAGATTTTTGATATAGGATGTGGGATAAGCAGCCGATTTATAAGTTATATATTTTCTTATATCTTTGAACTCCCCCAGTTACCGGGTGTAAGTCTATTGGTGGAGTACGTGTGTAGCGTTCAACCTACATTCAACCTTGCACTGCTGCGTGAAGAATGTTTGGTCGGCTGATTGGCCCGACTGACCGTTAGAGTAAAGACCGACAAAGATTATGAGAGCCGACTTACTAGCGGATAACTTGAACCGAATACATGCCGCGTGCAGAAACTACGCCACTTTATAGATCTGATATCTCTTGAAAGCTCGCGCCGATAGTCCTAGAGCCCCGGTGGTACTGGAACATGCCCTAATGTCCATGGCGTTATGTCGGCCTATCGCAACCGACCCACCACGCTAGTCTAGCTAGTAGCTAGATAAGATAAGACAAAATGAACCCACTGGCACTGGCCGACTTTCGCATCCGAACCATCGTCAGCTAGGGTCACTTATGGTAACTTGAGATATGTAGATCACGTGCATTCATACCGTATCTAGGTATGTAATCAAGCAGGATGGGCAGCGCTGATGCAGGAGATAGCCGCCTGGACCAACATTGCGCATCATCTTTGAATTCGCAGGTCGGTCAGCCTATCTGTGTATCTTATCTTCCGAGAAGCTTATACCTTTTCTGATAAGTCCAATAGCGTTACCCCAGGTTTGGCCATAGGCTCCCAGCCGCACATAAGGCCCACAGCGTCTACATCCTGTCTGCAGGCAAGCTGTCGCTTTAGGACGTTTGTGACTTGCTATCTCCACTCGGCCTCCATCAGACTCTGGCTCACATAATTTCTGTCGAATTAAAAACCATCCATAGATATCGAAAAAGCTTGAGATACAAGGAACATTGCGCTTCATGACCATGGGCAGCCCAGACGAGTCGCCCAGAAAAGGAGACGAGATGGGCTTACACACAACTGAATCCAATGGGACCCTTGGAGAAGCGGCGAACGAGTTGTACCACATTGATCCGGTAAAGGAGCGCAGGATGATGAGAAAGTTCGATGTATGTGAACCTGGACATACTCATGGCCAGCTGATCGATTGCGATGTTGACAATGCACAGCTGTACGCTATAGTAGGAATGGGTATTTTGTACATGATGTCCAATCTCGACAGAAGCAACCTGGGTAACGCCAATATCGCTGGTATGCCAGAAGAAATTGGTCTCATTGGCAATCAATTCGGCATTGCCACCACGCTTCTGTAAGCATCAACTTTGCCAATCTCTCTCAGCTTCAACTTGTATCTGACGCCCCTATTTCCAGATTCGCTACATATGTTCCGTTCGAAGGGCCAGTTGCTATTCTACTCAAAGTCGTTGGGCCTAAACCCCTCATGACAACATGCGCTTTCTGCTGGGGAATTGTCTGTATTGGAATGTGTAAGTTCAAATGGCATGCGCAATCCACATTTAACAATGTTGAATATCGAAGTATGAATGCTGACACGAATACGATGGTGTAGCCTTCATCAAGAATCATTACGGACTTTACGCTTGTCGGCTTCTCATCGGGTTTTTCGAAGCTGGACTCATTCCCTGTGTCAACGTCTATATCGGATTGGTGTACAAGAAGTCTGAACGAGGTCAACGATCTTCCTTCATCTTCGCATTCAGTGCCCTTTCTAGTGCCTTCGGCGGGCTGTTGGCGTTTGGCCTCACGCAGATCCGCACTTCCAACTTCTCGGGATGGAGATGGCTATTTGCGGTCGAAGGAGCCATCACCGTCATATTTGTGCCCCTCTTCTGGTTCATCTTTCCTACTACACCTACCGAGGCATGGTTCCTTACTGAAGAAGAGAAGCGGATGATGAAGCTTCGTTATGATTCCGATCCGTCTTGGGGATATGACGATGAATTCACTTGGAGCGAGTGTCTGAAGGCGTTCGTCGATCCGAAGTGGTATGCGTTTTTCGCGTATCAGTTTTCCATCAACATCAGCCTTTACGGCTTAACGACTTTTATGCCTGTCATTGTACGCGGACTAGGATATACGTCAGTCCGCGCAAACCTAATGACTGCGCCAATCTTCTTCGTTGCTCTAATATTCTTCCTGGCGCTTGCTTGGGCGTCAGATCGAACGGGGCTCCGAGGGCCGTTCCTCATTGTTGGTCTTGTTTGCTTGATCACTGGCTACTCGATCTTGATTACGGTCGATAATTTGAAGGTCAAATTCTTCGCATGTTTTGGTGAGTTCAGATTTCGCATTAATCCTCCTGTTAGTTCTCTCACATGGTACCTTTTGCTGATACTTACTTCAGTCGCGGCTTTGGGCATCTACCCGACAACCGGTCTCTCCATCATGTGGTTGCAAGACAACGTCTCGCGGCATTACAAGCGAGCCACCATGGTTGGCTTCACGCTCACCCTTGGAAACACCGCGGGTGTCGCAGTCGGACAAATTTTTACCTCGAAGAGCGCGCCAAAGTACTTGCCTGGCCTTCGTATTGCGTTAGGGCTAGCCTGCTTTGCCCTGTTTGATGTCTGTTGCATCATGTTTGCCTTCATGTGGGTCAATAGAACGCGAGCGGCTAAGCTGCTGGCGGCTGAGCAGGCTGGAACCCAAATCGAACCGAATGCTGCTCTCGGAGACTACGACCTTCATTTCCGATACTCCATCTGATGTGGACAGGTCTTACGTTCGGAGTCGTGTGGGCAGACATTGTCATGTAAATAACTGCGATGTTCAGGTAATTCCATTGTATGTAAAACTGCATCAACCAAGTAATGGTTACGTGCTGCCCCAAGTCGATAGAGATTGCTGGTCGAAACCATGTCTCCAGGGAGTATCGAATTCTTTGCTTTCATCAGATAAAAATGCTACATACATTATATTTGCACATTCATCCCAGTAGAGTGGCTCAATATTCAGGATCTACATTATTCACTGACACACTGACACACTGACACGCTGAATTTGGCATAATGAATGCTTCCTAGTAATCACTATCAAATCTGTCATATTTCCGTCCCAATATTGACTCAGTGTTAGTCGCGTGCACGAAGGCTTATGAGGCTTCGCTGCTTCGGTGCGCCGGATCGTATCGACCGACTGTCGTGCTTACAGACCTACGCATATCTATCCATCAGTGCTATGACCATGTCTATCCAGGTGATCGGATCGGTGACAGTCGCCGACGCCCTGCATAGTGTAGCTCGATTTCTCGATACAACAATCGTGGCATTCACAAACCGCTTGCGAACACTGCCTGGATTCTCCACATTGACACCTAATAACACACAGTGGACATCGCAAGCTCTGAACACTTATATCTCTCGTCTTGCCACTCAATCGGAAAGGGCCAAAAATTCTCGCCCATCTCAAAACATGGCTGATACTCCAGTGGTCACGCTACTCAAGGAATTGATGGAAATTCCATCTATTAGTGAAGAAGAGGAACAGATTGGCCTGTTTCTTGAAAATTACCTAAAGGATCGAGGTTACACTGTTGAGCTCATTCCCATTGCACCAGGATCGACTCGCCGCAATGTGTACGCTTACATGGGTAAGAATCGCAAGGCTCGGACCATGCTCACCTCGCACATGGATACGGTACCACCTCATATTCCATTGAGCATCAAAGGCGACATCATTTACGGCCGCGGCGCTTGCGATGACAAAGGCCCGCTAGCAGCGCAAATTATTGCCCTGGAGGAAATGAAGGCAGAAAACAAGGTCAAGGATGGCGACGTCTCACTGCTCTTTGTTGTTGGCGAGGAGAAGGGCGGACCAGGAATGCTCGCGGCAAACGACATGGATCTCACATGGGAAACTGTTATTTTTGGAGAGCCAACAGAGGGAACTCTAGCTACTGGACACAAGGGCCACTACGTTTTCGAGCTCTTTGCAAAAGGCGTTTCGTGTCACTAGGGAAATCCTCATCAGGGAAAGAGCGCAACGGATGCGCTTATTTCTGTATTAGACGAATTGAAGTCTTTGGAACTACCGACGTCGGAACTCCTTGGTCCCACGACATACCACTGCGGCAAGCTTCAGGGGGGCGTGGCTTATAACGTTGTAGCTGCGGATGCTTACGCGCTATGTGGTGTTCGGGTCGCTGCCGATCTCGAAAAGATTGTGAAGCAAGTTGCAGGGGTTGTCAGCAAGTATCCTGACGTCGAGTTGAAGAAGTCTTTTTCGTATCCTGAGACAAAGCTCGACCATGAATTTGAAGGTAAGACATTTATTTGCCAGGCTTTCCCTGAGGGAAGCGCTTCAACCACATACCTGCTAGCTAACACCATGCTTTCTGACAGGTATCGAGCATAAGCCTGTGTCGTTCGGCACTGATATTCAACGGTTGACAGGAACGCACAAGAAATACCTCTACGGGCCTGGGTCAATTTTGCATGCCCATGGAGAAAACGAGCAGGTTGCCATACCCGACCTGATCAAATGCGTAGCTGTCTATAAGCGTCTCACGTTGGCAGCTCTCCAGTAGTGAAAATGAAAGAAGAGTTTACATGGAATATAATCCTTGTGAGTCATGAATGATCGCCCAATGTATTCTTCTAGAGCTGGCGTATACTTGGGCGTCCTGAAGGCCCTCCTGACTATCGGCACAAATACATCCTAGCTTAAATTCCATTTAGTAAAGAATTCTGGTATAAAGAGACATGTCGTGGGATGTGGACCCGGAGATTTGTTGGGTCCCGAACCCAAATAGGAAGGTCGGCAAGAAAGGTCGGCATTTTGAGTGGACGGCACGAAGACCGACTACTGCTGATAACATAGGCTAAAGCACTATGATCGGTCGAAAAGGCTAGATATTGACCGAGACAGAACTTTCCCAGCTCCTGTTTGTTGTCTGTGGAGAGCAAATATACCGAGCTGAATATTTCATTTTACCTGCCAAGAAAGATCTTGCTACCAAAGAACCAAGTCAAAAGTCTACAGGAGAGCTATGCCACCAAATTTGAAAGACGTCCCTATCCTGGAGCGAGATGAGGCTTTTGCCATCACCGCTGACTTCGTAGCCGACAAGGATGCGAGAAAAGTGAGCTTGGGAGCCGGGGTTTATCGTGACGATAAATCCAACCCATGGGTTCTCCCAAGCGTTAAAGCAGTATGTCTATCAGATCGCATTCCCATCTCTACTTCCTTTTTCAGTGTCTAACCCAATAGTATAGGCCAAGGATATTCTTCATAGCGACTCCTCCTTGTACCATGAGTATCTAGGAATAGGTGGATATGAACCGTACTTGAATGTCGCGAGGGACCTTGTTTTGGGAGATGATGAAAACCTGTCCAGTCGTGTTGTATCTGTTCAAACTATCTCCGGCACAGGCGCTAACCATCTCGGTGCTTTATTCCTGGCTGAGCAATTGAAACCTCGGAACGTCTTCATCTCCGACCCGACATGGGGTAATCATCATCTTATCTGGGAAGTCGCGGCCCCGAACGTGACACGGAAGAAATACCCTTATTACAAAGCATCGACGCGGTCGCTGGACTTCGAGGGAATGGTGTCGACTTTGGAGAACGAGACCGAGGAGGGCGACGTTGTCATCTTGCATGCATGCGCTCACAATCCCACAGGCATTGATCCCACACAAGATCAATGGCAGGAGTTGGCACAGCTCTTTCTGCGCAAGAAGCTGTTTGCTTTCTTCGACTCGGCTTACCAAGGCTTCGCGACCGGTGACGTGGACGCTGATGCATGGGCAATTCGTTTCTTCCATAAGACACTCTTCGGAAGTACTAATGCTTCTCCATTGGTTCATCACCCTGGTCCAGCCGGTATGTGTATCGCCCAGTCATTTGCGAAGAATTTCGGACTTTATGGCGAGAGAGTAGGTGCATTCCATCTCGTCCTCTCTGCGCAGGCAACTGCTGCGGGGGCACAAAGCCAATTATATCGCCTCATCAGAGCAGAGATCTCGAATTGTCCTCTCTTTGGCTGCCGCATAGTTCATACTGTGCTTTCCAACCCAGAACTCACCAAAGCGTGGAAGAGAGACTTGAAGACCATGTCCAACCGTATCAAGAGCGTCCGAGGGAAATTACGGGAGCAAATCGAAAAGCACAATGATGTTGGGGACTGGAGCCATCTTGAGTCACAGATTGGCATGTTTAGCTTCACAGGCCTGACCGAGCTACACATCCAGAGACTCAGGGATGTTCATCACATCTATTTGATGCGCAATGGACGGGCCAGTTTGAGTGGTGTCAACGATGGCAACGTTGAATATGTGGCGGATTCAATTGCTGAGGCTATTCAGGCTTTCAGGGTTCCATCGTGATGGATTATTGTAAAGCTTGGGCAATTAGCGCAGGCCTGGTCTATCATTTACTTTAAGCAAAATACAATCCTGACCGCGAAAACAAGGGATCAGTTCCATTTATGTCTTTAATTCGACACTTGACAAGGAAGTGAGGGACACATCATAGCCCAATAGGCTGGCAACCCCAGTTAAAAGCTACAGCACGAATTCCATGTGCTCCGCGCCTACAAGATTATTTTCGTCCTGACTGCCATCGGTATTATTGAGGAATGTTTGCAAGAGAGGGTGATCTAGAGGATCAACAGTGAGATTACCCCCGCCTGCGTCCTCAAAGCTTGTGTAAAAGTTCGAAGGAATTATGAATCTGCTCCAGTCGTATTCATCTAGAGTTGCCGAACCCGCGGAAGGCATTCCGAGCGGATTCAGATGGCTCGGAAACCTCTCTTGGCCACCTCCACTATCACCATCTTCTCCCATTGCTCCTCCCGGCTCCGCCCTCATTCTATTAAGAGGCGGAGTAGTTCCCTGATCGGCTGTCGCCCGGGCAAATAGATGGCTGACTCTCCCCTGGATCTGAAGTAGACGGGCAAAGTAGTCCCCCGCGATAGCGTTTCCGTTATCGCGCATCATTACGAGAAGCTGAAACGCTGTTTGAACGGCATCTGAATCGCTCGCATTTGGGTAAGAGATGGCTGATACTATCAGCACAATTGTTGAAGAAAACAGATGATGCGCGTCGAAAAAGCCACAAGTGGCCAGGGCGTTTTCAACAAAAAGCTGTACAATAATGGCATTCGATGTCCGGGCAGCGGTAACGCAGGAATCAGCCAGCGATCTTATAGTGTCTGAGATCGGCGGTGTATTAGTTCCGCCGCCGCTGCCACGGAGGTCGATACCATCGTCTGTGAAAGGGTTCTTGAGCTTAAAGACGTATAGAAGGATGGGCCTCGTTGTCAGAATGATGCATTGGTTGAAGTGCAGTTGCAAAGACGCCACTGATCGAGGGACACCGCCAACGGGGTCCCATCGCAGCCGAGCTGGAACATGACTGTCCCAATTTCGTAGTTTTCCCAAGATCGACCGGACGTTCTTCACAAGTTTCTCTCCGCTGACCTTGGCTGAGGGAACATGAACGTCATTCATGATGTACCCTGTGATCTTTGCCAAATTTATGAACGCAATGAGGTGATCTGCAGAGCTTCCCAAAGATTTCTGGTCTGCAGGAGATAGTCCGTCTGTAGAAGGCACAGCCACATCGATATCCGAGTCTTGAATCGTGACGGGCTGACCAAGTTTGGAGCATGTTGAACGGTCAAAGATGTAAACAGTCCACCACAATCGTCGGCGGTGCTCACGCTCTATGGCAGTGAGGGCAGGAGATTCTGCAGCAGGGCGATGAAGGCCGATAACAGTGCTTGAGCGCAATGCCATACCGCTATACATATGTGCCGACTTAACGCGGCCGAGCGCGTTTGAGTAGAAAGACTGCAAAGATGGTCAGGTGAGAAGGTTCATCTGCAACTTGCCCGCTGTGAAGGAGGAGAAGAGACTATGAGTCAATTGAAGTAGGAAGGGGAGCGGGAACTGACAAATAGGAGCAGTGTCTCGATTTGATCAATTGAAGGCTCTTCGAATAGATCTTGCAAGAGCCCAACGGCGGTCAGGAAATACTCAGTCCCGGCAACGGTCGATGACCTCGCCTCTTTGGCAGCTGTCAGCGTCGTAGAATACAGCTCGCCCAAAGCCAGGATGACGAAGAACTTGCAGACCCAAATGCTATCGGTCTCCTGTGCAAGCCCTTGTGTCGATCCGTACATCTGCTCCAAATGCTGCAAGCAGTGCTGCTGCATGAACATATGGTAGTCTTGACCAACGAATCGGAAAGCTACTCGCACCAGCAGGGTCGCTCGGATGCGATCGGGGAATTTACAACTAGCCACACTACTCATTTGACGAGAAAATGCCGCGTTGCGCACATAATGGCGATCAGGAAGCCGGTGTGTAGCAGTTCCTTCTGGATCAAGACATTGTAGTATGCGATCGCTGAATGCTGAGCAGGTGGACTCTCCTATGAATTGTTGTTGCAAATCATGGTCTGAGGCGAAGATTTGACCTAGCACATGAGTGGGAATGCCGACGTTTGCATCGACGTTGGACATGCAGACGTCAGCGCTAGAAGATGGACGAGCAGAAGGCGCAGACGCAGGTGCAGGTGCGGGTGTGGGTGCGGGAGGAGGTACAGATGTCGGAGTAGTGGTAGTGGACGAGGGATGGACATTCGCCTGCGAAGGGAGCCTCGTGGAGAGCTCTTCTCTATGGATGCTGGCATTTTCGATAGCGTAGTCACCGTTTTCCGCTATTGTCTGATCTACATTCGCATGTTCACGTTGTCTCTGTAACTGCTGAAGGTAGCTAGATACATATTGTCAATACCAATTTGTCTCATCTTTGCCGGAGACAGGACACGGATTTACCTCTCTGGTACGGTGACTCGCTTCTCTCGCGACGGATACTGGCACACTGCCTCTTTACGCGCTTTTGAACAACGAAGGCATGGTGTGCCGCCAGAGCATTTCACCTTAAGTGAGTGGCAGCGTTGACATCTAGGCACGATCTCATCAGTACTTCACCATACGGGGAACAATATTTTTAAAGCAAATTGTCTAGCCAAATTTGATCTTTACTGTAGCGAGACGACGATGCGCATATTGCAAGTGGGGAGAACACGTACGCGACATATGACCGCTTGTTACCACGTCGATTGTTAGTCCTATTCTCTGACGCTCCCGAGGATTCGGGGGACGGTGGTTCGGGCATGACGAAGGCTGATGTTTGATCTAATCGGGACGGGAGACCGATGTCCATTATTGACGGCTGAAGGGGAGAGGAGTAGGAGACCATCGGTCGATAAGAAGCCGACATTTTCCCGTTGGGCCCGTGTATATGTCGGCCGATGCCGGTGCCAAGCCTAATGACGAGTGCGATAACGGTAACAAGTGCGATAACGGTACTTGTCCCCGCCACTTGCCGCTGCCGACATTCATCACACCATCAAGTCTTACACCATGTCCAGACCGAGCCAGGCGCGAAAGGCGTTGATTCACTAGACTGACATACTAATCTTTACGTACGACGGACGCCAGCAAAGTGCCTCAATATCATTTAGCTTAGGCAATATCCATCCATCACGCTGTTTCACGTTCCGCTATTACCGACCTGGCCGGCCGTTCAGACCGGTCACGTCCAGGTCGTGGCCTTAGCAGCTGGTTCCGTTGTCGTCGCAGTTTGAACCGAGCTGCTTCATTGGTTGGAGCTTTTCATTTCTTCTTCTTCTTCTTCGTCCAGCTTATAGATTATGCTGCAAAACATACCATAGTGCCAGACAACAGCCATGCCGCCCAAACAAGATGTTTTGCTGATCGAATCAACTGTTCAAGCTTCCGACCATGCGCGTTGGAAAGCAGTGGCCGAGAAGTTCAACTTGAATCTCATTCGCTACGACTGCGAATCCACGGAGGAGTTCAAAGAACGCCTAAAACACGGAGGCGCCTATGACAAAATCGTTGCCATTGTCCGTAATGGCTGGTTGAAGGCTGGCCCGCTCGCCTATCAGCGACCATTTGCCACAGATGTCGTTCCATATTATCCTGACACTCTCAAGCTCATCTGCTGCAGTGGTCACGGATATGACGCAGCTGACACTGATGCCATCACGGCCAGAGGCATCTGGTACTGCAATACACCTAATGCATGCACCGAGGCCGTCGCAAACACAGCTCTCTCTCTGGTGCTAGACTCATTCAGATACCTCACTTATGCGCAATGGTGCGCGAGGTATGACTGGTACAAGAGCCGGGACCTGGGACTTGAGGCCGTGGACCCGACTCACAAATCCTTGGGTATTGTAGGCCTGGGCGATATTGGTCTAGCCGTCGCGCGCAAATGCGAGGCAGCTTTTGACATGAGGATTCACTATCAAGGCCCACGACGCAAATTGGATATGGAGAAGCTTTTCAAACAACCAGCTACCTACTACTCCTCGGTGGACGAGATGATTCCGCATGTGGATTGCATCATGATAGCCGCCCCTTACACGGCCTCCACCCACCATCTGCTTTCCTCGAGGCAATTTTCACTCGCTAGAAAGAATGGTTTGCGAGTTGTCAACATTGCACGGGGTCAAATGATCGATGAGGACGCCTTGTTGGAAGCTTTGGAAAGCGGCAAGGTCGTTGGTGTTGGGCTAGACGTACATGCGAACGAACCAGGCATCAACCCAAAGCTCAAGGACAATTGGCGCGTCACTGTTCTGCCGCATATTGGTGTTTGTTCAAGCAGCAGCTGGGAGAACTTTGACAGAATCAATCTGGACAATGTCGAAGCTTTCTTTGATGCAGGCAAGCCAATCACGCCAGTCAACAGCGTTAGCTAGATTATTTGGACAAATGTCTCTAAAATCCACATATGATTCAAATGGCGCTAGCAATAACCGTAATTGTATAGTCTCTTTAGTGTTTGCCTGTTGCAGTACCAAAACCTCATCCTGTATCACGTGTAGCTAGGCCCGTGCTCGCACATTTCGGGTCGGATATCGGCGGTGAACACCTAGGCAGGGAAGTCGGTCACTTACTTTAGCGGACCCACTGCAACGCAACATTACCCGCTAGGGTCTGGCATCCGATTCACTTCAACTTCGGTGCGTGTGGTGGCTATCCGCTGTACTCATTACGACAAAAGCAGGCTCCTCATCTGTGCTCAGCGACGTAGGGTTCAAAAGCTTCACATGATGGGTAAGTTGTACATTTTCATCCATTCCCATTCCGTTCCTTTGAGCGATATATCGATTCTCAGCTAAACATGAGAATCTTGTTGCAGCATATTTCGTGGTCATTGGTGCCGGTGTCGTAGGCCTCGCCCAAGCCCTTGAACTGCGCGCGAGATATCCCAATGCCAAAATTGTGGTGGCTGGAAAATTTCTGCCTGGAGACTCAGCGCCCGAGTACACTTCTGCTTGGGGAGGCGCAAACTGGTTCCCTGCTGCGAGAGACAATGGACCACATGAAGATATGGAGGCTATCACATACCGAAAGTTTGGAGAACTCAGTGCTACGCGACCCGAGTGCGGCATCAAACCCATGAACATCCGATGGCATTACGAGCAGGCAATTGATGAAGTTGGAATCAAGACACCGGCTACGGGAAAGTTGTGGTTCGAGGAGCTTGTAGGCGGATTGACCGAAATCCCGAAAGAAGAGCTGCCTGACGGCTGTGCCTTTGGCTACGAGATGGCCAGCTTTGTTATCGATGTCCAAAAGTATTTGCCATGGTATGTATACTTTTCATTAATCGCTAGACAATGTCCATCGAATTTCCTGGAGGATAGAAGCCCTGCTGACACATTGCAGGCTGCAGACTGAGTGTACGAGATTGGGCATCGAGGTTCATCGAAGGGTTTTTGACCACATTCGTGATGCATTCCGAGCGTATCCAAATACCACAGCGATTTTCAATTGTACAGGCCTCGGAGCTCTGACGCTAGGTGGAGTGGAAGACAAGAAGATATTTTCTGCTAGGGTACGTGCTTTCCATCACTTCTCTGGGAGTCGAATGCATAACATTTTCTTCATTTCGTTTACTTCAATCCCATCACTTTCCGTCTCGTATTAATCATTTCCCGATCTTGATGCTGACGTGGCTATGATATATCAGGGTCAAATCGTACTAGTAGAAGGTCCTGAGAAGCCAGTTCGCAAAATGTACTTCCGCGCACCTCATCGCGACGGTGAAGCCACACATATCTTTCCGAGAGGAGAGCGCGGAGGCATAATACTTGGAGGTTGCCGACAGAAAGGTCGATGGGATGGCGAGCCTGAGATGGATTTCGCGGAACTTATCAAACAGCGTTGCTGTGCCCTGGTCCCCGAGCTGGGCCGCCCTGAAGATTTGAAGGTGATCAAGCATGGAGTAGGGCTAAGACGTAAGTATTCCGAGAACGTACAATGTTTTAGACACATGTTACGAGCACTAAGCTAACGAAAACCATGTAGCTGGGAGAGAAGGTGGGTCTCGAGTTGAGGCTGAGGCAATTGAGGGCAATCTAGTGATTCACAACTATGGCGCAGGAGGAACTGGATTCCAAGCAGGATGGTAAGACTTTGCTCTCTATACTTTGAAAATGCAAACATCGCGCTGACATGTACCTTAGGGGGCTAGCACAGTATGCGGCGAATCTGGTCCCCAACCGCCTGGCGCGCTTATAAAGCATGTAGCAGAAGCTTTAGCCAATCTTAGGTCAATTCTTATCGCAATGGAAAAAACATCACCACTTGTACCATGTCTGATTTCGAAATCATAGATGGAAGAATGTAGTCTGTCATGATACGCGGAACGGAAACCCAACGTCAGCTTCTGCATCTAGCTGAGAGCCGTCGGTGATATGCACATCACACAGTGAGCATAATTATTCCATTGGCCATAATGACTATTCTAGTAATTGCGCAGATGCCACAACTCTGTCCATACTCAATTTGCTGTCAATGAGTAGCTGGTGTCCCAAATACAAGCCTGAGCAGACTTCATTTCTTACTAGTACGTAGGAAATTATCAGAAAGAATTTGGAAAGAGACGGCTCACATCACCCTAGGATAGTACTGGATACTGTTTAGACAGCGAGCACGAATTATTGCAGCACCAACCTAGGTGGTGTCATAGTCGGCCAGGAACTTGAATTGTTATCATTAGACAAAACCAAACAGGACCATGTGGTAAGTTTTCACTTACCCAAACCGATGATAGAGTGTTATCGGCTGGCAGCTGGTGCAGCGCAAACTTTCCGTTGATAGCCGCCGCAGGGTCGGCTCGTTCTTGCCGAGCGTGGAGACCTGACGCGAGAGCTTCACGAGTACGAACCGCGTGTCAAGATGCGCATAAGACTTTACACGCCTTGAACGCCGGTCGCATTCATCCACCTGCACACAGCTAAGAAACAATTGTCCCGCAGAAACACCAGGAATACGTCACAATGAGCACACCCTCAGGCCAAAGACTGCTGACGGTAGCTGCCGCGCAGTTGGGGCCCATTACAAGTTTGGATAGCCCGCGCTCAGATGCCCTCACTCGAATGATTAATCTGTGCTCGGAAGCAGCAGAAAAGAATGTGAGGCTTCTTGTATTTCCAGAGCTTGCCTTTACAACTTTCTTCCCGGGATACATCATTGAGAAGCAGGAAGACATTGACAAGTTCTTCGAGCCAGCTTCTCCCAAGGACCCTTCCGCTATCATTCACTCACCCAATGGCAAATCTCTCTTTGACAAAGCGACGGAGCTGGGTATCGACATCTACATTGGCTATGGCGAGCGTTGGACGGCAGAGGATGAGAAAGTAACATATTACAACACGGCAATATACTATTCGGCAACTCAGAAGCGTGCTATCGCCAAATACAGGAAGGTCCATCTACCTGGCCGCTATGAACCCGACACTCGCCCCGGAGTCACGCAGCAATTGGAGAAACGTTTTTTTACGGTTGGAGATCTGGGGTTCGAGGCCTTCCGCGTACCGGATCTCATCCCTGGTGCGGTCAAATCCAAGGACGCGATATCGACAGAAAGCACGCAGGGCCAGGGTGACCCAATCATGGGTATGCTGCTCTGTAACGACAGGCGTTGGGCGGAGGGTTGGAGATCGTATGGACTACAAGGCGTCGAAATCGTGCTGGTAAGTCGCCTCAGACAAACTGAGTTCTACCCCGGTACCGTGTAAAAGGCATCACGCACTGACTACTATGGATATAGGAGGGCTACAATACCACTGCTTTCGCGCCTCAATATCCAGGAACGAATGAATGGCAAAAGCAGGAAGCTCTCTTCCATCATCATCTATCTAACCAGTCTGGAAGCTATACGAATGCATGCTTCAGTATCCACGCAGGGAAGGCTGGTAAGGAAGACCACGGCTCGCTCATCGCCGGCAGCAGCATTGTAGATCCCAATGGACACATCATTGCTGAATCAAAGACCGAGGGTGATGAGCTGGTCTGCGCCACCATTGATCTAGCCATGTGTCGCAAAGGCAAAGATAGAGTCTTTGATTTTGCCAAGCACAGGAGGCCCGAACGTTATCACAGGCTACTCAGTCAGGTCGGTGTCGAAGAGCCAGCCCTTCTAGATTAGAACAAGCTTTTGCATGACCCCGTATGTATGTATTAGCTTGCTCAATAACATTTCAAATGCATCTCAAACGCCCATGAACTAGAATTATTACAAGTACTTCATCATTTTCTTGTCTGTCTAGATACAAACGATGTGAAGCGGGCGGACCAAGTGACAATAATTTAAAAAATTGATCCGAAGATCCGCTATTGAGAAGAGCTGATACCTGTAAGTGTGTAAGCCTTGGAAGGCTCGGATGGCCGTTTCTGGAATGGCTCCAAGGCTAAGCAGCCGAGGCTCCACCTGGGCAGGTCTCGGCCACAACGTATCAAACGATAGAGAGAGAATGAGAGATAGATCATCGTGCTGAGGCGTACCCCGGTGATGGCTACCTAGGTACCTACGGTAAGTGACGGAGCTTCGCAGATGCCGATCCGATGGCGACCTAGGTTGCCGGCCGACCCGACTATTTCAGCGGTATCGGCAGATAAGAATTGGAGTACAGGAAAGCACCAGCCAGACGTTATTTACCATAGCGGAACCACTCGTTCATCGGTTTCTGTTGCAATATCGCAATCGAGTCATGTCTCAACAGCAATACGACCAGTATGACCTCATCGTCACGAATGGCATCCTCGTATGTAAAGCCTGTTACCAGAAGCGGAATTAGAACTGACAAATGGTCGCTCAAAGGTGACGGCAAACGAAGTCTTGCCTGCTGGTCTTGACATCGGTATTCGAGATGGAAAAATCGCCACGCTTGGATTCGATCTTGCTGCTCGGTCAAACGCCGAAGTCATAGATGCGCAAGGTGCCTTCATCACCCCGGGCGGGATAGATTCCCACACGCACATTCAACAAGATAGTATGCCAACCGGCGATACTTGGGAGACTGCTTCTCGAAGTGCCATTGCCGGCGGAACCACCACTGTGTTGGCCTTTGCCAGCCAACAACGTCAGGACAGCTCTGTCCTCGAACCTGTGCAAAACTACCATGCCAAGGCAAATGACCAAGCGTACTGTGACTACGGGTTTCATCTTGTCATGACAAACCCTACCGCCGAAATCCTCGACAACGAACTGCCCAAACTGGTTGAGGATGGCATCACGTCCGTCAAGTTGTACATGACATACGAGCCTTACAAGCTCGGCGACAGGCAATTGCTCGATGTCATGCTGACTTGTCGCGAGTTAGGCATGACCACAATGATCCATGCTGAAAACTCGGACATGATCGCCTTGGTAATCGAGCGTCTTGAACGGAGAGGCAACACAGATCCGTTTTTTCACGCAATTGCCAGGCCGCGACTTGCAGAGGACGAGGCGTCATATCGAGCTATCTCATTAGCTGAACTTGTGGATGCACCCATTCTCATAGTGCACATGTCTTCTGAGGCGGCTGTTGAGCATGTCAGGGCAGCCCAAGCGCGGCTGTTACCAGTGCATGCGGAGACTTGTCCTCATTATCTATTTCTTCTTTCCGAGGAGATCAAACAGTGTCACCACGGCGATAATTCTCATGGCGCCAAGTTCATATGTGCGCCGCCTTTGCGACATCACGCATCGGATCTTGAAGGGCTGTGGCGTGGTCTGGCCAACGGCGCCTTCACCGTCTGGTCCTCAGACCATGCTGCGTCAAAATTCGACCACCCAAAGGGCAAAAAAGCAGGCACTGTCGACGGTGTCATTCGTTTCTCCAAGGTGCCCAATGGTCTCCCAGGACTTGAAACTAGGATGCCGCTTTTGTTCAATCAATCGGAGGGGTGCTTAACACCCGAGAAGGCACGTATCACTCTGCCACAATTCGTCCGACTCACAGCCAGCAATGCCGCCAGACTATACGGTATGGACGATAGAAAGGGAACTCTGATGGTAGGGTTCGATGCAGACCTAGTTATCTGGTATCCTCCTGGCGATCCTAGGGGTAAAGTGACCATCACACAGGAGCAACTTCATCACGGCGTTGACTACACGCCTTTTGAAGGCATCTCTGTCCAAAACTGGCCGAGATACACCATTCTCAGAGGAAAGGTGGTGTGGCAGCATGATGGAGCCGGCATCGTCGGAGAAAAGGGGTATGGAAAGTTCTTGCATCGCAATAAGGGAAAGCTAGTCACGGGCAAGATGGGCCAACAAGGAAGAGGCATGCTACCTGGAGAACGAGACCTTTGGCTTTAGACGGAGAAACTGTCATCTCAGTTCTCCCATCAATAGTGCGTGAAAGCGAGACCTACCTTTAGCGTTGCAGCTGTGCTTTCGAGGCTTCTATGCACGCGGATAGTCGCGGTAAATCCAAAACCCGATTTGTTCAGGTGGATGACATCTCAGAAAATGATGCTCGTGGTCGAAAGTGACGCTATCTACTGCTTACTAACTAGTCTACGCTTTCCCTAATCCGAACAAATGTGTGTGGGGTTTTGGTGAGGGGACATATAAGGAAGTCACCTTCTCTCGCTTCTCCTTCCCACTTTACGCAGCTCTCAACAAAGCAGAAAGAAACAGCCTTAGAATACGCTACGTGGTA
Organism: Parastagonospora nodorum SN15; assembly: GCF_000146915.1. Taxonomy (NCBI): domain Eukaryota; kingdom Fungi; phylum Ascomycota; class Dothideomycetes; order Pleosporales; family Phaeosphaeriaceae; genus Parastagonospora; species Parastagonospora nodorum. The sequence continues at coordinate 656,793 of NW_001884561.1, read as the reverse complement.
CCTCACAGACTCTATAAAATGGATCCAAAAACATTCCCAACCGTCGTTGGGATCGAACAACCTCCCATCTCAATTCTCTTGATAAATCCAAACTCCTCGGCGCACATGACCGACGCCTGCCTCAAAACCGTTTCGACCAAGATCCCGCCTGGAGTGACAGTCTATGGCTTCACTGCTCCCCCACCAGCACCCAGCGCCATTGAAGGCCGAGTCGACGGCGTTCTCTCAGCCGCCGAGTGTCTGCGCAACATCGTGCCTATCAAGCATCGCTTCGACGCATTCCTTGTGTGCTGCTTTAGCAACCATCCCCTCATAACTGCGCTCCGTGAGGAAGTTACTCAGCCTGTACTTGGCATCATGGAATCAGCACTCTATGCCTCGAGGATGTGCGGGAATAAACTGGGCATCGTCACCACAAGCGAGCGGTCCGAGATAATCCACCAGCAGTCCATCGCAGAGTACGGATTTGGTAAATTTTCCGCTGGATGTGCGGCTTGCAGGATCTCCGTGCTAGATCTCGAGAGGAAGCCGAAGGAAGAGGTCTTTGCGGGGGTTGTCAAGGCGGCGAAGGAACTCGTTGATGGAAGGGGCGCAGATTGTATTTGTCTGGGCTGTGCCGGGATGACTGGAGCTAAGGAGGCCTGCGAAGATGCCGTTGGCAAACATCAGAACCAAGCTATGGTTGTGGACGGTGTAGGTGTTGGCGTGCAATTCCTGATCGGCCTGGTACGTGAAGGACTCGGGACTGCGAAGGGTGGGGCATATCGACCGGCAGAAGCAGGGCGGAAGGCGAGGAATCAGGAATGGTATTAGCAGAGTCGTTGACGTGAATAAGCTGGAGAGAAAGTGCAACACAGTAACTAGACACAGGATTGTCAATACAGTGATTGTGTTGCATCGATTGACTTTCAAGCTTTGATCCGAGATTTAATGCACCTAATCAGCGTGTGATTAAGATCTAGCAATGCATCTTCATTATCAGCATCAGCATACCTCTTACTGCGGCATACCCTTACCGCCCTTTCGGATATACCCCCTCAACACCGCGGCCGCCGTCCCCGCCACACTCTCCGCCACCTCCCTCGCCCCCATCACTCCTTGATCCGCATCCACAAACCGTCTCAACATCATGGCCAAGCATGAGAACCCATCGTCTTTCCGTCCCGCCAATGTGGACAATTGAAACTCGGCATTTAAAGTAATCTCCTCAAAGAGAGCAGTGCAAGTGCGACTCAGCCCGATACCGTCAGTCGCAAAGATGCGATCGATCTGGTTCATTTGCACTTCAAGCGCTTGGAGGAAAGCAATGTGGCCAGAGTCTTTGAGGTAGGATTTGACGGGGCTTCTGGATTTTGGGCCTTTGAAGCCTACGAGTTCGCGCTTGGCTTGGGCGACCATTTCGTCGTCCATGCGGTAGAGCGTGCGCTGGATGGTATCTTTATCGTGTAGATAGTCCGACAGTATACCCATGAACGGTGACAGTGTGACATTACCCGTGCGATTCGTCTTCTGTTTCGCCAAAAAGCGTGGGTCCTTGGTGCGCTTATCGGGATTGTTGAGTTGGCGCAGGGCCTCGGAGTGCAGGCCTGAGCTGAGGAATACCCGGTTTACCATGACATGAGCGGAGGCTGTAGGGCGCTCGCCCATGAAGATTGTCTTGATGTGGAGGTCGATGTAGGTTTCGAGCGCGTGCCAGGGCTCGTCGAGATAGCCGAATTGGCGGAGTGCGTTGTACATGTGGCACATTGCGTGGAGGTCCTGGTTCATGTTGACGAAATTGAGATTGATCTCTTCTCTACGCATCTGGGCGTTGAGAAGTAGTTTGCCACACAGGGCAGGATTCGATGAGCGTAGGAAGTTTGGATCTGGATTGGGGATGATGAACTTCTCCATGTACTTGTGGATCGCTTCACTGTTGCCTGGGTGGTCTTCAAGCTCTTCAATACGATCCATCATCATCTCCTTGTATTCGTATGACAGAGTCAGGTCTTTCCACATGTTGCGATGCAGGCCGCAAAGTGCACCCTTTGGATGTTTAGGTGAAATTTCGCGAATATGACGGTAACGATCCAGTTGCACAGGATTAACCTGGACAAACCGCATAAGTGTATTGAGCTCTTCGGTCGTAGAGGATCTATATATGGAAACCTGCTCGTCGAAGAGGGTCCCGGCGAATTCCTGGTGTTTGTTCAAGTATCTTTCCAGTTCCTGCATAGGCTTTCGTAGTTGACCCCGGTTGCTCTCCCATATGTGTTGGAGGGCAGTCGCGACACAGAATACAGCGACAGATGGGTAAGTGCCAGTCCAGACGGACAAAAGAAGCCGCGAAATTATATCCAGCTTATTGTTAATGAGAGAAGAGACACCATCGCTTGATTCGCGTTCAACCTTTACGGAACCGTTGCGCTAGAGGAAGTCAGTGAAGTTTCCCAGATCGGAGTAGTTTTGAATTGCCGTGTCCAGGTCTAGATACAGTAGCGAAGATGAGCTGCTTACCTCCAATGATAGATCCATGAGATACTGTATAAGAAACGTGTCCTTCTCTATGACAATCGGATCGACGGCCATCTGAGGGCTGAGCTTCAACAGTCGTGGTAAACTCAGGGGTACCGAGATTGGGTACGTTGTATCCTCATTCATTGCTGCTCTCGCACTCATAATCGTTATAGCCGCAAGCGTCCAGTCCTGTTGGTCTTGGAGTACCTTTGAGAGTTTTCCCATCTCACTCATGGAGTGTGGCTTCATTGTTTTCTCCAGCATAGTGATTTGCGCCATCGCAGCTTCTGTCAGGAACGTGGCTACTGGGAGACTCGGAGCAATGTCGCCTCCTTCGAAGAAGCGGAGCCAGATGAGGATCACGTAATCACGTAGTTCGACAGCGTCATCCACGAAACAGAACCACAATAGCTTAGCCTCCTCAGCAGGGTCGACTTTCGGTTCGTAACGAACAGGTGCAACATTAACAATCGCCATATCGTCTTTCTCTTCAGAGTTGGGGTTTTCTTCCTGCTCAATCGCATCTTCAGCAGGATCGATGCTGAGCTGAGAGAAAAGATTGGTGAAATCCCGATCCTGATTCTTGGAAGTCGCCGTCGAAGCGGAAGCTTGCACCAGGATGCGCCCTTCGAGCATGCTGACGATCTGCCGTAGTATATCTAGGAAGTACACATGTCCCGCGTTGCCCTGGTGCTCGGGCTCCTCGGCGGCGAACTTTTCCACGTACTTCTGGCGGCCTCGAATAGCGTCCTTGTATGCGCGCCAGATATTCTTTGGCATTATGATCGTCCCCTGAAGATTTCGTAGATATCTTCCCTGTCGGAGGAGCTCATCGGTTGAGACTTGACGTGGTTTTGAGACCTGCTTTGCAGCTTCGTTGGCGACGCGAAGGGCTTCGGCTTCTTTGGCTTTTCGCGCTTTCTCCCGCGCTTCTGTCCGCGCTTTTCCTTTGAGTCTGCCTTGTTTGGGTGCGGGGGTAGTGTGCGTCGTGATATTCTGTACTGTCGCAGTATCTTGGGCCGTGCGTACTACGCTTCCCTGGGCGCTCGCAGTGTCTACTAGCCATGACACCGCGCGGTTCGTCTGCGACTTGATCCACTCGTATCTACTCATGATTCAAGTAGTGTAATGCTCAGTAGCACTGGGTCTCCTGGTTGAGAATTTGCTCGATAGGTTGTGGCTGCGGACAAGCGGCAAACAGGTAGAAAAAGCAGGCTCGAAAAGTTCGGCAGACCGAGACGCAGAGTGAAAAGTGCGAGAAATCTCGGCCTGGTGATTGGCGTTTCAGCGGCCGCTTGCTACAGATGGGAACATACGTACTCTAGGTACTGTTCAATTACTCTTAAGGCCTCCACCCATTCCCCACAAATACAAAACTCCCACTTCCAAACCGGTCTCTCAATGGGCCTAAAGTAGCTAGATCTCGTAGCCAAAGGTCCCAGTGCCTGATTACATCCTCCTCTCTTCCTGAAAGGCACGTTAGCAATACTTTCCTCCCAGCCGACTTGTGGTGAAGGGGTATAATCGATCAGCATCTCCACGCGCTGGAAATACGTGTGCCGCTCGCTGATGAAGTAGTCTGGCCTATGAGGTAAGACAGGCTCGGCGCTAAAGTTTATCTTCGTGGCCACTTTGTTTGGATTGTAGGGGAGCCTGACTGGGATGCAGTCATTTGGTGGAAGGATTCTCAGAACGAGAGGCTTTGAGTCGGGCTGCAAGCTTGGAGATCCAGATGTTGTGTGCGAACTGTGCTTCTCGGTACCAATCCAACTTCTTCACTCATTTTTTAGTACACCACGAAAGCCAAAGCAGCCATGGATGAGAGCCGGAAGGCCGCGTCACTGCGTGATCATAGCTTACGCCACGGCACGTACAATAACAATGGGGTCATCCTGTGGGCTGATGCATTCAGACCAACCAAGTCGCTCAAGGTTCAAGCTGCTGAGTCACACCCAGTCTAAACTTGAATAGTCATCGGAAAGGTAGTACTCCCGCTTGTTTTTCTCAGGATCAGGGCGATGGTGGATACCCTCCTCTTTTCTGCCTCTTTTCTCCCCAACCAGAGTAAAACAGTGCCAGGGCCAGTGCCCAAGCCAGCCTCTATAAAATCCGGATTGGGATGGTGAACTAAAGTGAGAAGAGTGTTCAAGTATAACAGACTTGGCGGATTGCATGCTCTGGAATTGGGCGGTGTTTACTCTCGCGATCTTGACGTCGGCTCGATGGGATCTCAATGCGTGATGACCATAGAACCCTGCATCGCACACTGGCTCTAGAAGTGTCATATTAAGGCCGTCTAAGTGACAATCCCGCGTGCTGGCCTGCCAAAATTATGCAAGAGATGATAGAGGACGGGGTTTTCTGGCCGCAATGCTTGCAATGCAACCGTGAAGTCGAACCAAAAGTCTGCAATCGTCAAGTAGCGCAAAGCAGTGCGCTGCTCGCTGAATAGTCCGGCGCGTTCAATCATCTTGTTGACCGTCAGATCCATTGGGCTACGGAGCGAAGCTATCCCACCGACATCACAAGAATCAGACAAGTGTTGCGAGCATGCGGACTCCCCTGTGTGAGATTGTTTGCAAAGCCATGTCGTGCAAATGTTGCAATCGTAGTATTTACGATGCACTCGAGCCCAGTTGATGCACCAATCGATGTTCGCAAATGCAATGACGTTGGCTTCGTTGTAGAATTGGCGGCACGTGAGGAGAGGGGCAGCGAGCTCGTATGAAGGAAGGATGCCCGTTGAGTCCCGACTCGATGAGCACCAGAAGGCGTACTCGTAGACTTGGTCGCGAAGCTCTCTCGGGAGTTTGGAGAAGAAGATGCTAGGCTCCAGCGGCACTGGGTCCATCGTGGAAGACGTAGGCTCAGCCAAGTGGATATTCAAAGGTAGACTACATAATTGGAAACGTGACGGCTGCCATGGAAGAATCTGTATGAGACAAGTCGTCAACACAGTGTTTTCGGAAGTTACCGCCATCCCAAGGCAGCTGCGAGTGCTGCGGAGGAAGTCCGCTCTGATTGGCCCCGCACAGACCGTCGAAAGTTGAAGGTCGACCGCAAAGCATCGCGAGCTCTTCAAGCATGATCAACACTTAAAACAAAGCTTTATCATACCGCGCTCCGGACTCCCAATCCGCTACGAAAAGCTCCACGTCTTTCCCCAGTACAAGACCTGATCCCTCGGAAGCGGAAACTCCACGCAACGCGCTTTAATTGCGCAACAACCAAATCTCCACCCACACACCATGTCGTTAAATGCCTACCTAAACAGTCCGGCCTCTACCTTCCCCTCCCCTCAACACCCCAGCTAACCCAAACTAGAGCGCGTAACCGTCCTAACCCTCGACGGGCGCACCATGATCGGCACCCTCTTCTCCTGCGACGGCAGCATGAACCTAGTCCTGCAAGAAGCCGTGGAGCGCATCATCCGGCCGCGAGAAGAAGAAGTGCCGTCAGAAGAAGTACCCCTGGGACTTTACATTGTGCGCGGCGATAGTGTGGCTGTAGTCGGCCGGCTGGACGAGGAGCTGGACAAGACGATTGATTGGACAAAGGTGCATGGGGAGGTTCTGGGGAGTACGAGACATTCATGATCGTGGAGGGTGGGAAATTGCTGGACACAGGGCGCGTGAGGAGGGAGGGGAGGGATGCTGTTTGGTTGGATTTGCATACGGAGGGAGGGATGATGTTTGGTTGGAGATGCATACGGAGGATGGTTTGCAGGGACGTGATACCCAAGATACTGGAAGAAAGACACAGAGTATGTTCACTTGAATCATGGATCAAGCGCCTATGCTGACCTTGCAGACGACGAAATGTTTGCCTATACCCATGATGAATTTACTCGAGAGCGACAGGAAGTTATCAACACATCAACGCTATACCTAACGCCATCCATGCACATCAATCCCTGACTTCATGCACCGATCATCTTCCCCATCACCTACTGAATGCTCCTCCCTACCCCCTCCCCAATCCCCACAATACTCTTATGGTCACTTGGGTTCGCCGCCGCCTCGTACATGACACTAACCGGTTCCTTGTTCAATTTCATAAAATCGCCCTTGAACGCAAGATAACTTATCCTAGTCTCCTCCTCCTCGCCCGCACTCCAATTGTCCTCAAAGAACAGCGCCAGGCTGCGCGTCGTGTTGAAATGCGCCCGCTTGACGGGTATCTCCTGGACCTCTGAGGTTTGGGAGATTGAGAGTTCTTGTGTGGGCGTGGCGTCCGAGGCGGTGTCGAAGTCCATGGCGTCGGCGTTGAGGAAGACTTTTAGCGTTTTGGGGCAGGAGGGCGAGGGCGAGGTGCGGATGAGGATTGAGTGCAGGCGCACTTGGCCCGTGAAGGGGACGATCATCAGGAGTTGTTCGTCGGCGCTACTCTTGATTTCAGGTTCGGGGTCGAGGCGTTGCGCCCATGTTTTCTGGCAGATGGCGCGGCCGCTGTTGGATTCATCTTCGTTGAGCGTGACGAGTTTGCTGAAGTCGATTTGTTCGTAGAGAAGATTTTGCAGGGCTGGCGTTATGTCATCGGTGTGGTCGTGGCCGTCGCCGCCGTGGTCGTGGTGCTCGTCGTGGCAGTGGGAGTGGTCGTGAGACATTGTGGGGGGGTTGTTTAGGTGGTGTTGGTGTTGATGGTGGGGGCGGGGTAGCTTTGAGCTTTGGGATCGGCAGGGTTCAATACTGTCAGGTACGATCGGTGGAAGGAAGAGGCTTGGAGTGGAAGTAGGAAGAAAAGCGTCGATATCAGGTGCGAGAGCTATGACGTGATGCCGAAGATCACGCAGGTGAAACATTGCCACTTGCAGTCCAAGACTGACTTCACTTCCCCGCAAATCGATCGTTGCCCTCACATGATGCACGTGGACAGCATCGTCAGGTACTCATAGGTCGAGTTTGAGATACATGACAACCTCTCGCTATGCGCCACCACGCCGAAAGCAACGTGTTGGACGATCGTGTTGTGCAGAAGAAACCCCAACGCCACGCTTGAATGCACTCTATATGCCGTCTAGATGCTTGATCATGCCAACATGGGCTGCGATGCCTGCTCAGCAGCTCTCTCACGTGCTCTTCTCGCAGCCCTGTCCTTCGCCATCTGGGCCTTCTCCTCTGCTGTGAATTGTGGTTGCGCGATAGGTGCGGTGGGCAGCTCTGGGACGCCGTTGACCTCGGCTTCGAGAGCTTCGAGCTCGTCTTCCACCTCGTCTTCGTCTTGGTTGGACATCTTGTTCGCAAGAAGTTCAGAGATTTCCTAAGATGTGTCAGCGTTGAGTGGCGATTACGATCAAAGTGCGAGACAACCTCTTGGTATGCTCTTGCCTCCTCGTTATCGGCAAGCAGCTTCTCCACGTTCTCGATGCCCCCCATCTCGCGATGAATCTCCTTCAATACGGCGGTGCCTTGCTGCAGCCCGTACAGGACATCCTTCTGCACCAGCGCGAACTCGACGTCGCTGGTGAGTATCTCCAGTTGCGCCAGTTGCGAGTCCGTCTTCGATAACAGCGATTCTTGGTACTTCTTCCGCCGCAGCGCCAGCTTCGCCTTATCCGTCTGCCCCTTAGCTAGACACTCCTTCGCGATCTCCTTTTCGCGGTCGGTAAGAACGGTTATCCGCTTCTGGTACTGTCGTAGCTTATCACGCTGGTTCTTCATATCCAGGATCGCCCTGTGCAGTCACCATCAGTACACGCAGCGCATCATTCACCGGGTGGTTGCATACTTGTCCTGGGCAGAGATCTTGTTCGAGCTACTAGAGTTCCCCATGGTGTTACAGACTCCATGAGCTCCCAGTGATGCGCATGAGACTTGGTGTCTCGCATGCTCTGCCTTGATTGACGTATGCACGGATCTAGCCGACGGCGCGCCGACGCTAGTCTTATCGATAAGTGGCGTATCGAACTTTTTTGTGGATGCAATTCGACATCACATGGGCAACGTCGTTCCAGACAGACGTCGCCAAAAAGTGCAAAAATTCGACGAAAAAAGGGGACCTTCTGTGCGACAACCTCCTGACTTACTCCTGAAATCACAACCGCCATGGCTCCCCGCTCCCGGCCCACCCTCCAAGCCGGCCTGGACAAGGAAGTGTACCAAATCGTGCGAAAATATCTGGACGACAAAAATGAGTCACCGTTGAAACTGCGGCTCATTACCATCTATGAATGGATTCAACGGTCCAATTCGAGCCTAAAACGGCGGCCAAAGAAGCAGATTGAAGACAGCATCGAGCGCGTAATCGACGTGATCCGTGAAGACGAGAGCGGAGACGACGAAGACGAATTGCTTGAAGTCGAGGGCGAGTTTGGGGACGAGAAGATTGAAGTGAAGGGTAGTAAAAGCGGGGATTGGATGAATAAGCAGATTGTTAATACTTGGGCCAGTAAGGAGCCGGCTGCGATGAATGGGGAGGAAAAGAAGAGCAAGAAGAGAGATGGGAAGAGGGCGGATGGCGAGAGGGAGAGCAAGAGGCAGAAGAAGGCTGCGGCTCCGGAATCGAAGATCGATACTGCACCACCAACAGGCCTAAGTCTTGCCGACCTCGGCGGTGTGTCCAAGATCAAAAGGCAGCTGAAAGAGCACCTTGTCATGCCATTGCTCTGTCCTCAAGAATACACTAGTCGGGAAATTCCAATACCACGTGGCATCTTGCTCCATGGACCGCCAGGCTGTGGTAAGACTGTCATCAGTCGAGCATTCGCGGCAGAACTTGGCGTTCCCTTCATCGAGATCCTTGGACCGTCTGTTGTTTCCGGAATGTCGGGCGAATCTGAGAAGCAGATTCGCGAACACTTTGATAAAGCGAAAGAGGTGGCGCCATGCTTGATCTTCATTGACGAGATCGATGTCATTGCACCAAAACGTGACAGTGCACAAAGCCAAATGGAGAAAAGGATTGTCGCCCAGCTACTTATCTCCATGGATAGTCTAGCCATGGAAGGGAATGATGGCAAGCCGGTTATTGTGCTCGCGGCAAGTAATCGTCCGGACAGCTTAGATCCGGCCCTCAGACGCGGTGGTCGGTTTGATACCGAGATCAATATGGGCGTACCCAACGAAAATATGCGAGAAATGATCCTCAGGGCTCTCACTCGCAAACCGAAACTGTCGGACGACGTTGATTTTCCATCCCTGGCGAAGAAGACGGCAGGATTCGTTGGTGCCGATCTCAAAGATCTTGTCAGTAAGGCAGGTACCTGGTCAATGGATCGATATCGAGAAGCGCTGGAAAAGCAGGCGGCGTTAGAGGAATCTGAAATGGAGGTAGATGAGGCTGACCCTTCAGAGGACTTCAGCGTCAACCAAGAGATCCGGCGCCTCGTCACGCGTGTACGAAATCCAGATGCTTTGCGCCCGCCAGGGTTCGAAGACACCGCAATCTCCATGGAAGCATTTGACGCCGTTCTTCCAGCCATTGTACCGTCATCGAAACGAGAAGGCTTTGCAACTGTGCCCGATACGACCTGGAGTGACGTTGGCGCTCTTTCAGCAGTACGCGAAGAGCTCGAAATGGCCATTGTGGAACCCATCAAAAGTCCGGAACGCTTTGCAAAGGTCGGCATCACAGCTGCGACTGGTGTATTACTATGGGGCCCGCCAGGATGTGGTAAGACATTGCTGGCAAAGGCGGTGGCGGCAGAGTCCAAAGCAAACTTCATAAGCGTCAAGGGTCCCGAATTATTGAACAAGGTAAGTCACTATCCCGCATGCGAATAACCAGCCTAGCGACTACATCTCCTTCACCAGCCCCCTCTGCCCACATCAAAAGCCATTGTATCATAATACCCTCACTAACCCACCCCAGTATGTCGGCGAATCCGAACGCGCCATCCGTCAAGTCTTCCAACGCGCTCGCTCCTCCGCACCCTGCGTCGTCTTCTTCGACGAATTCGATGCCCTCGCCCCCAAACGCAGCACCGAGCTTCACGAAGCCTCCGCCCGCGTCGTAAACACTCTCCTCACTGAACTTGACGGCCTCTCCATGCGCCAAGGCATCTATCTCATCGCCGCCACCAACCGCCCCGAGATGATCGACGAGGCCATATTGCGCCCTGGGCGCCTGGAAACGAGATTGTACGTCGGCCTGCCGAGTCCGAAAGAGCGCGTGGATATTTTGAGGGCGTTGATCAGGCAGAGGGGCGTGTTGAGTGCCGAGCTAGCGCTATTCGGGGAGAGGGACGAGTGCACGAATTTCTCGGGCGCGGATCTGGAGGCGCTGCTCAGGCGCGCGGGACAGATTGCGCTCAGGCGCAAGAGCGATGTAGTCGAAGAGGCGGATTTTGCGGCTGGCGTGCATGAGATCCAGCCTAGCGTGGGGGATGTTAGGAAATACGAGGTGTTGAGGGAGCGGTTTGAGACGAGGACGTGGTAGTCTGATGAGTAGGCGTGAATAGATTCACGGGAGTATTGGGGTTCGGAGGAATGCTGGGGATGGGTTGAAGGTAGCCAGCCTCCTCCATCTCAATATCATGGAACTACATGGCGAACATACATCCTCGCGCCCCCTCCTATTTCCTGCCAAATACCCAGCCCAGCCTCACCGCTATCTTCCTCATCCGCCTGTTCTTTACATTCTTATCCTTTTCTTCAGTATTCCGCATTATGTTCTCCCGCGCACACTCAAAGCAGTTGTGTCCGTCGTGGCTGCGCTTGTACTTGACCTTGTACAGCCGACACGCGCGGCCTACTTCCGGCTCGCGGTCGGAGGGGATGATGACGCTGCAGTAGTCCCAGCGCAGAAAGCTTGTGTGTTGGCAGGTGCGCGGGCGGTGAAGGATTTCTGTGCACATTGTTGGTTTTGGGGGAGTGCTGCGGTTGTTTCTTGGCAGTATTGATTATGGCTGACGGGAGTTTGCGTTGATGTTGTTGGGTGTGAAAGGGAGGAGTGAGGGTGATGGTGGGCATGATATAGTGAGCGGTTAAAGCTTTTGGTCATATTTATGGGATCGGAAGGTTCGCGTTTCCTCGCTGGTCGGGTAGGTAGAGAGCAGCAAAAATGCTCGTTGCGCTGCCTGCTAAGCGTTCATTCACTCCGTTGTCGATTCGTCGATCGCGGAAAGAGGCTTAGAGATTAAAAGCCATCTCCATTGGCTACATCATGTCCGTTACTTGTGGATCTAGTCAAGGATCTAAACATTGAATGTGTGTGCCCCTTGGTGCTCCTCGGATCAAAACTCGTTACGAAGACCTCATCAGTATTTTCGCTGCACTATACCCCTTTGCATTATGCCCATGCGCCCTCCTACCTCTTTTAGTAGATTCTGTAAGATGCTGTCGTTCACTGCACTAATCATGGACATGAACACCGCACCAGTCATATGTGATGGTTATTTTCGACCGTCGGCATTCCGCGGACGTCATGCCTTGAATAGTAGCACATCACAGCACAATTGCGTCCAAGCAGCACATACATACCTCTTCCAGCAACTATTGTGAGTAAGTATCGATAGCTGCACTAGTTGAGGACATACATGCCGCACCAGTCAGATGCGAACCTCACGACTGATCGACGCAATCTCTTGGGCTATGCATGGAACGATGCATTAATACCGTACTGTTATATGCAAGGAGCATGCTCATTCCTTTTTCAGCAACTTTTGATAACATGTATTGATCACTGTGCTAACAGTGGACATTGACGCCGCACCAGTCACACCGTGAGTTTTGTCGCCGGGCATCATCACCGCGCATGCAAGGCGTGCGCAAGTGTCGAGTTTAAGGAACAGTGCGCCACCATCAGCCTCATCCACATTTCTGGAAATAGGACATGAGATGGTCGAAACAACGTAGAAGCTCTTAGTGTATGTGATTATTTTTCCTCGTTCCAGATTTCAAGTCATGAAGAAGTTTGGCATAATGGACAGGACCATATCAGAGGAGCCGCATGTCGCCGGCAGGATTCTAACTCGACATCTTCGCTTGTGGGCGAACTTGATTGTGGAGATAATTTATGCCGGCAAAGTAAATCAGGCCACTTTGGGTTGTCTCGATGAGGAAGTTTGCGTCTCATGCGTGGAAAGCATGCGTGGCGAAGGCATAGGCCGCCGCACCACTAACATGCGAGAGATCCAATCCGCGGAGTGGGGACTGTAATACTGACGAAAAATATACGATTCGGACTAGATCAACATTCTAACAATACAAACTTCCTCGCACACTACTGGGTGGTATTCCGGCATTGGTCAATAAAAACCTTTCTGCGCATTCAACTCCTTCTCCAGCGCCAACAATCCTCCATCTCCATCTAGCATCCCGGCTGGGTGACCCATGACGATAGCTTGCCTGGCGCCCAGAACATGTCCATGATCATCACGGTCATCGAGCGGAATGGTCACATCATCCTCTTGCTCACCTAGCCCGTCTCCCTCGGGTTTCAAGAACTTATCGAAGGCGACAGTTCCCCTGATACTACCAGTCTTGTCGTAGCGGATAATCATGGATCGCATGTCACTGATCCAGCGCTTGCAGATCTTACAGACATCCATTTCACGACTAACATGCGTGCGCTTGATTGGCTGCGCGCATTTCGCGGCCGCGAGTTGATGGTCTGGCAAGTTCGCATAGTTCAGCTCAACGCTCGGCGCATAGGTGTAGGAGCCATTGCTGGAGGACGAATCACGTGCCGTCCCTATCGACGACCCCGAGATTGTGCGCCGCGATGCAGTTGTGTTGGAGCGCGACAGCGAGAAGAAGCCGCGCACGGATGAGGAGCGTTTTGGCGGTGCTGCAAAGGCGTCTGTCGCTGGGGGAGACAGTGGCGGAGAGCTGGGACCGCCGCGATGTTCATTGAGTCTCGCGATCGCTTTAGGGCAAAGTGTCCACGGCTGCTTATGCGACTCTCCCAGGTGGCCGCAGCCGTTATGCGAAGTGTAGTTGTGGTAGCACATGGGCAGTGTTTGTAGCGTGACGATGACGTAATGTTCGGATAGCGGCAGTTGCTGTTGAGGCTAATGCAGGGATGCTGTGGTTGCGCAAGAAGACCCTGGGGCTAGATAACGTAGGAAGTTTGCTGGTGCAGGTGAACGATCGATGCACATGACGAGGGGTTGTAATGTACTGCGCGACGGATAGTGAATGTTGGCTCTCTTGTTATGATTCACATGTTGGACAGGCTGTGCCTTGATTTTGGCCATTGAGCGGTGTGTGATTTGCACAAGGGTTGGGCCACCCAACTGGCACGTCACGTGTCGATAGCGACGTGGCACCCGCGACGATGGGACATCTTACTTCTTCGAGCCATCTCAAGTCTCGTCTTGTCTCGGTCCGATTCCCATTCGGTCCAGAACGTCACTGATGGGCCGCTATTTTTGGAGATGGAATCAAACCGTGCCACGTTCATTCACTTTTGGCGATGTATGAGATCACTACCCTAGCAAATGGATTGATCACGGCGTGCTCAGCATGTCGTAGAACCCTTTGTTATGGGAAGATGCGCTGCGCACTGCTGCAATGAATTGCTATCAGAAAGCATTCAAAATGTGAAATGCCAAATACCCCAGTTCACACAGAAACCTTCCAAAGTTCTCTGCAACAGTAGCAAAAGGCTACCAGCATAGTTCATACTGCACACAGGTCGTGTCAAACTATGGTTTCAAAGATGAGACATCGGACGGGCCAGTAGCTTTAAGTTAGTTCAAAGAGACAAGAAGAGACTTCAAAGTGCTCTCGGGCTGTCTCAAACAGGAGGAAAACATATGTCGACCAGCCGGCACTTGGAGTCCGAATAGATACAATCTTTGGGTACACGGAAAACGCCATGTGGATGTGGCGTTGCTCTGGACCAGGACCAAATTTCTTTCACTTACAAGGCTCCCGAGATCTCGGTGACAAGGCATCGCTCTGAGGCACAGCCTTGTTACTTCGCTATCGCCGCATTACCATACCTAAAAATCCATCTGTCAAGCTGTGTGTCGCAGTGGACGCCTCATCCACCAATACGCCTGCTTGCGCCTAGCCGCAAATTTCTCAGGGACTGGGCACACAAGCCGTGTTCCGTCGAATCCCTCTGATTCGTATAATCTTTGAGCCTGATCTGATCCCTCAACAACAGCCTGAGGTCACTATTCAGCAGATGGTCCTGTCACTTTGCTGGGAGACTCACCTCTATACCTAACTTGTCTGCCTCCGCAAGGCCCCATCTCACCAATGCTCGCCCAGCTCCCATTCTTTGGTAAGCTGGATCTACCATTAACATATCGAGCGCTGGATGGGTAAGCTAGTAATCACTTAAGGCATTCGATTTCCAAGGTTGGCATCGCAACATACCAGCCAGATGAGCTTCAGTCTCTTCGATTAAGCGCTGTCTCGCAGTGAAGAATTCTTTGAACATCCCTTTTGCGAATTCTTTGTCATCTTCAGTCTGCCAATAATCACCATCGAGCTCAGGCTGTTGAGGCACCGGACCGCCGTTGTAGATATTCCATTTCGCCGCAGCGACTATTTTCTCGCTTTTGGTCTCGACTAGTTTGAGGAAGACACCGTGTTGATCCTCATGGAACGATTTCAGCAAGCGCTCACTTCCTGCTTTGCGTCCAGCTGGTGTGTCGTGGTGCGGGAAGATTGCGTCCATGTACTCATGATCGTGGCCGAATGACAGCGAAACGAGTTCAAAGACGCGGGGGATGTCTTCCTCGGTGCAGTGCTGGATTTCAAAGTTCGTCATTCTATTGCAGTGTGTAGAACACAGTGGGAAGATATGGACTCGAGGATACAGGAGAGAGAACGTCATGATATAAATTCTGTGGCTGGATGTCCAAGCTCGGAGATTACTGACTAATGAATCATGCATATGTGAGTTGACAGGATTACGTTCCTGTAATTCACATGTGTGGTAATCTCACCCTATTTATATCTAGGCTGACTGGATTGGCTACCTGAGTGCTAAGTTCTGATCTGTACATAGTGCTTACCACTAGCAGACTGTCCTGCTGCCGATCAATGATCCGCGTACAGGTTGTGGAACACGAAGCTAGATCCACGAGGTGAGGATTGCTACAGATCGACACGCTTATGTTCGTCGACTAAAAGGATTGATTGCGCTACCCCGCAGTATCACGGTGATGCGGACTTGGAATCTTCCATTAGGCAATAAGTTATGCACACTACTTCTGAATCCAGAGTACTACCTAGGTACGCATAGTGTAAGAACGTACCTTGATATCTTGTGTGAGCATGCATATATTTAAAGGCTAAAAAGGTAATAAAAAAGGCTTGTCATTATGGAGCTTTAGCCATTACCGTGTGTGGCAGCGTTTATATAGTTACTAGCCCGGGTAGCGAGAGATTAGTCTTTTTACTCTCGACACTATGCTACTATGCCACATTACCATGTTGACTGGTTCTAAGAGGGGATTTCAGGTGGCTGTGAAAGCATCAATTGTTGCGCTACTTCTTGCTGCTGTATCCCGACATGATAGCTTAACGCCCTAGACTCGTTCATCGACCAAACATTCCGAACAACCATCGAACGCTACTCGCTCTAGCTGTGCACGTATGACCTTTACATATCCAAGAGCTCCTCAACCATGTTCTTGGCCTGTTCCTTAGCATCTACATCCTCAACCTCAAGCCAATCAGTCAAGACCGCGATGAGCCGCTCACAAAGCTCCTCACGCCCAGCCTTCACACTATGCAAATTGGCAACCTGATTGCCTTGTTCCATGTGCAATCTATCGCGCCATATCCGCGCAGTGTCGCGAGCCTGTATAACATCGCGCACCAGCATTTGAGTATGATGTGAAAACACAACACTACCGTTGTGATCGTGTATGAGAGTGGTGTTGCGGACAGGCGCGAAAACGTGGGCCATAACGTAGCTATCGTAGTCTTTGAACAAAGAGTTTCGGGCGTCGTTGTAGGCTTGTTGTTGGATGGCGAGGAGGGACTCGCGGGCGCGGCTGAGGGTCATGGTTCGCCGAAAATGAGGCTTGCTAGAGGCCTTGGGTTGGGAGTCGGCCTCGACGGTGACTTCGGAAATGATAGGCGTCTCGACGGTGGGCGAAAGCACTTCGTCTTCAATGAGAGTGAGCCCGTCTCCGTCGAAAACTTCCTCTTCCTCGCCAATCGTTGGTTTTCCGTTGTCAACTGTAAAGTACGCCTCGATAGAGGAACCGGTCATGTCATCGTCAGAGTCGCCTTCTGCATCGGTATCAAGCTGGTCGACTGCAATGATACCTGCATCAACTCCTTCTTCGTCTCCATCGTTCTCATCTGCATCGGCGCCGACAGCATCAACTTCCGTAGCTGCCCAGGTAGTGGCCATACTCGCGAGAAGTGTCAATGCATGCACTTTCCCGTCTGTTCCATTCTGCCGCCTATCATCCCGATCCTTCCGCACTGCAACCATATACTGGCATATAGCATCTGAATTCCACGTCTTGACTATGCTGATGTCCTCTCCAGCATGGTCTAGGAGATAAAGCATATCCGCCTTGTTAACTTTCGAACGCCACGATCGCTCGGACCACTCGACGTCGAGACTGCCCACTGAGCCATTGAAGCGCGCGTGGTGCAGAGTTCCATTTAGACGGACGACAGGGGATCCATACTTCCGTTGTCTGCGCTGGGGCTTTACTTCAGGTACTTTAGGTGCCTCAGATGCAGTAGTTTCTTTGAATGAGCGAGGCATAGGGCGTATGAGTCGTACGATGTCTAGCATGGGGTTCTTTTCTCCGCCAGCGGATACCTTCGGGGAGCGGTCTCCCAGGCGGTGATCGTCAATGTCCATTGACTCCAAATGTTCGGACATGGTAGCTGCCAGTTTCGTCGGAGGTTAAAGAGTGAGTCAAGAAGAGACTGAATTAATTCGAAAGAATTTTTGCGATTGAATTGAGTTTAGTAGGAGTTGATTGAGTTGATGTAATGAGTGGCGGTGGTGAGTTGTCGGAGGTTGGAGAAGGGCAATATGTATATCTAAGGGCAAGAGCTCGCTTATGTTTGAACGCAGGTTAAGCCTCCAGAAGTGAATTGAATTGGCTTGGGTAGAGTCAACGCGAGCAGTGAGGCTGACGTTACATTGTTCATGAGTAATGGCATATTTCCCCAGTCTTTCACTGCATCTTGTGTGGGATCGATGCCCCGACAGGAGCGCTGCCTCTAATGACAACGCCATGTTAACGTAGAATTCAAATCAAAACATCACACAATGTGCGACTGCAAGTGACGACCGGCAGGATCAATATAGATGTTTCCAAACCCCAAGAACTCAATTCCAAATTGTAATAGTCCAGGAGGCAAATCAAGCTTTCAAAATGAAATGCTCAATATAACGGAAGCAACGTACATACATCCAGAGAGTGATTTGGCACAATATCACGATACCAGACCCAAGAAGTCAAATACCATATCCTGACATCATTCGAGAACTTGTTAAAAGTTGTTTCCCAGTGTCTGAGACGACCGGGGAAAAGACATCACATTGATGACAAACTCTAGACATAGGCCAGAAAGACTTGAGGGACTACAACACCTTGGGAACACGTATATTTGTTCAACTCGGAGGAGCACTACCTCGCACGTTCAAACCAAATTCATTAAACGCTCAAATGGAAGAGCTATAATACGAGTCGAAATCCAAAGATCTATTTATTCTGGCACATGGTTGCGGACACCACAAAATCACATGCCACATCGTTCCCAGCAAAAGTAACGATTAAACTCTTCATGCATTTCTGCGTCTTCTTACAACTACAACATCATAACAAGTCATCAAGGTATCATCTCATATCTTCATCATCCCCCACTCCCACCTCCTTTTACACTTTTATTCCAAGTTCTTGCCCGCACCACAGTTCTGTCCGTGGTGTGCATGACCACCGTCGTCAAATCGTGCCATGAATCGCGAACTCTCAGCATTCCTCTTCCTGATTGTCGCATTCGCCCTCGGAATACCCTCAAAGCTCAGCGCATACTTAGCCACACTGTTCGCAATGCTTTGGGTGTTAAGCAGATAAGCGTCTTCCGCAAGATTGTTAATGTCGTCACACTTCTGGTGGTAGCACGCATCGAGCGGTGCGCCGGCCTCGCCGCCAAACATAACCGCCTCCTGTTCCGTCTTGAGGACCTCAGCGCCGGTGAACAGGCCACCGGATGGAATGCCGTTCTCGAGGAAAGCGGCGTAGTCGGAGCGCAGGGAGAAGAGCGAGGGCACGTGAGCTTGGCCACGGTTCTCGTAGAACTGCTCAAAGTCCTTCTCGATCTTGTCCGAGCCCGTGGGGCCGGAGAAGTTGAAGGCGCTGCCGTCGCCGTCGTAGATGCCGAGGACGTAGTTGGGCGAGGCGATCATGTCGAAGTTGAGGTATGCACGGATCTTGCTAGCTTCGGTGCTGTT
Source organism: Parastagonospora nodorum SN15 (assembly GCF_000146915.1). NCBI lineage: Eukaryota > Fungi > Ascomycota > Dothideomycetes > Pleosporales > Phaeosphaeriaceae > Parastagonospora > Parastagonospora nodorum. The sequence goes on along the minus strand of NW_001884561.1, from coordinate 637,965 downwards.
GCCGGAGAGAGTGCCGTTGAGCGTCTTGAGGTAGTAGAAGGAGCCGAGTTTGCCGAATTCTTCGGCGCCCCAGAAACCGAGGCGAACAGCGTTCTTGATCTTGTACTTTGCGAGGGCGAGGCCGACGACAAGGGAGCCGATGGTGCCGGAGCCGTCGTCGTTGATGCCAGGGCCAGCGTAGACAGAGTCGGAGTGGCCTCCAATCATGAGGACGTTCTCGTGGTCACCTTCCTTGGTTTCGGCGATGACGTTGTAGTTGGTGCGGTTCTCGCGGATGGCATCAACGAAAAGGTTTGCTTGGACAGTACCGTTGCCAATCTGAGAGAGGAGAGCGTTTCCTGCCTCCTGAGTCATACCAACGACGGGTGCATAGTCGCCGTCACCACCAAGGGTACCAGAAAGAGGGGTGGCAGCTACGTTGTTGTATATGACAGCTCCAGCAGCTCCGGCAGTCTTCGCGTTGGCGGCCTTGATGGCGAAAGTGCATTCGCCACGAGAAATTACGGCAATGTTTCCAGAGACGGCCGATGGGTAGTCTGCAGCAGTGCATCCAAGGCTGCTAACTTTGACAAGAGTACCATTCACGGTGCCAGAAGGTCCATATGTGAGGTACTCAACCGGGACCGCCTCGCCGTTTGCAGAAAACGTGGTGGTGGCAGCCGTAAAGAGCTCTACGAATGGCTGCTTGTAGACATCGTAGGCGCCAGTTGCGAGCAGAGTCTGGTAGAGCCACTCAGTGGTAGCGTTGTGGCCGCCACCGCCGAAAGCACGGTTTCCGCCGTTGGCATCGGCAATATCCTGGAGCTTCTGAGATCCAGCAAGCAAGTCCTCAAGCTTGACGTCCTTGATCAAAGCGGCCTCGGAGATCAACGGCTTCTCACTTGGGGGAGAGACGACTGGTGGGTTGGGAGCGACACCATACTGTGCAAGAGATGGCGCAACAAGCGCAGCGGCAAGAAAAGCGTATCTCATATTGGCGGTTGAGATTTATGAGCGAGGAGACTGCTGCTGAATTCAAAAAACTCAGAGGATGAGCATGATATATACTTTACCTCGTATCCTTGCAGCAGTGCAACCAGAAAGGTCCCTTGCTGATCATCGATCGCGCACTGGTTGGTCTTAGCCCATAAAGGCAGCTGGCAATGTCGAAACGAAATTCAGGAACCACAGAGAACACGGGGATCACTATGCAGTCGACCGCTATCCGGGTGTTAGGTGCGGCGACAGATAGAAAGCATCTTGGCGAGGTTCTGCACTGTGATACATGGGGCAGGAGGTTATTTGGTGTCTTCGGGCGAGTCCTCATTGGGCAGGCGGACAAATTTATATTGGCCCAAGACTCATCCGCCGCTTGGCGGAAATGCGCCACAATGTGGACAGAGCAACTTCATTTGTGCTTCGTTCGCCACTTATGCCAGATCGCACTGAAGAGCCGCAGGTGGGGTAGGTGATGGCCAAGTTATGCATCGCGAGCTTGATAGGAATTCATCGCTGGAAGAGGCAGGCACAGTCTGCATAGGCCGAACGTTCCGCGGACTGCTTGGTCGGACCACTCGTCTGTATTCATCGACGTTACAAAAGCTGCGAGTAGGGCCAAGAAAAACAAACTGAATAGTTATGAAAGGTGTTGGTAGACGAAATGCTTGCTGTGATTAGCCTTAGGACCACTGCTTTTCGGTGTAATTCCACATGTTCTTAAGTGGAGGCCTGTACTGTCTCAGTTGAGTTTTGTTTCAAATTGCTGATTTGAAAAAGGCTCGAGGATATCCAGGATCCATTCAAAGTGAAATAAACACATAGAAAAGATTAATGGCTATCACAGATGAGAGTGGGGAATTTTCGTGGTCGTGGTCAAGCATCAATTATGTGTATTAGGTGACTGCAATTATGCAGAAAAGAGGCGCAGAAAGGTTCCGGGTACGATGCCATCGCTGTTAAACCAAACTTCTAGATGCCCTTGCCCTCCTGGAACTTGACGACGAATGCGCCACGCTCCATGGTGTTGATCAGAATGTGGCCACTCTTGAAGAGACCATAGCTCGACCAAGTGCCAACAAAGTCAACAGCGCCACCACCGGGCAGGTCGTCATCTTCAGGGTAGACGTCGAAAAATCCAATTTCCTTCACACCGTTACCAGTGGGGTCACTCGGGATGGATCGTACGTCCAATATGCGAAGACCGGTGCCATAGTTGGATTGGTATGCAAGTCCGTTGGCGACGTATTGGTTGTGGTCAACACCCTTGGCGCCCGATTTGTAAAGTCCAGTTTGCTTGGGTGCTCGGAGCGAAGAAATGTCCCAAATGTAGGTGATGGGGTTACCTGGAATTCCAGGGCCAACCTTGTCATACTCATCGTACTCGTCATCGAGGAGCAAGTACTTCTGGTTCATTGGGTCCAAGACAACACCTTGGTGAGTGTAGGCTGCGCCCTCGTAGGAGGTAATTGAGAGGACCTTCGATGCCTTCTTGTCGGTCACATCATAGATTGTGAGTGTGTCCTCGTTGTAGCCGTAGCAGATCTCACGTCCCTCGAACTCCTTGTCAGGTCCGCGGTAGATCAGGCACTGAGCATCGTGCACGTAACCATCCTGGGAAGCACTGCACTACGTTAGCAGCTGCAAAATAATTCGTCCTGGGGCATTGTAAGCTTACCATCCAGGGCTCGTAGGGTTAGCTGGGTCGGAGATGTCAATGAAGATGATTCCAGACTTGCAGGCCGAAGTCCTAGGCACCGCTCCAACTGAGTAGATGAAGTTTGTCTCCGGATTGGTGACAACGTTGTGGGTACGGCCGTTGGGAAGGCCCTTGTAATGACCCGCAAGATCCCTCTGGTTACTGAATGTCACAGGCTTTGCCGGATCGACGGTAAGCAGTTTCTGTTGGGCATTAGAAATGGCAAACAGCAACTGGGCTCGCATACAAACCTTCATGTCAAAGATCTGGATACCGTGGTCGACGGCCTCACTTCCAATGATCATGAGGTTGTTCTGACCACGGATTTCGCGCCACGTGCTGGGCGTGGAGTACTGAGGCAAGCGTCCCAAGTACGACAGCTTGCCTTCCTTGGTGATCTCAGCAAATGCAGCTCCGTCCTGCTGGCCGATGGCAACAAATTCGCGCCCATCATCAGAGGTCCATCCTGTTGATAGATTAGCCCGAAAAGTTCCATAGCACTATCGGCGCACACATACCCCATGACGAAGAGCCAACACCACGAGTGCTACCAAGTTCCGCGTGCGACAGGAAGTGGAGGAGATCGAGGTTGCTGCACTTGAACGTATCCGTGCTGGTAATAGCAGTGCCGTTGATACATTCGACCTTGTCCTTCACCTCCCTGTACTGCTCGGACCTGTAAGCACCGGCAGCCTCCTGGATGGCCCAATGCTCATGCTTGATGGCCATGTTGTTGGCGTGTCGGATGCCTGAGTCGTACAACTCAGCGGCCCTGAACTCATCCTTTGGCATTTCCTTCGCCGCCGCAAGGGCGGAAAGCGACAAAAGGGCACTTCGGATGAACATGTTGACAGACGTGGCGAGGTACTTGGGAGGTCGCGTAACCTTCAACACGCTCCTGAGGTGATCTCTTTATACCCATTTTGAGACATAAGAGATGCTCGCTGGTGTCGGATTCGCCCTACGGCTCAACCTGGCAGGTCGTCACGGTACCTTCCCCTTCTTGCCTGCATGCTCCACGCGGTGCTCCATCACTCAATGCATTGATTGGTACTCTGGGCATGTGTATGTAGAAGCCGACTGCCGTGGATACGGGAGACTGGGTATACTAAATTAATCAAATGCGATGACCGATGGAGTAGGCCACCGGATAGGCAGGAGGCTTCGGCGGCTACATTAAGCCTACTTGGCATCGGCGGAAGGAGGTTTTAATTCGACTGCCAACACATCGCCAAGCCTGATCGACGGGCAAACAAATACATCAAGGGAAATGGTGAGGATGATAAGCACTCCTGGGTGCATTCGCATCGTTGGCAGCTTCTGCATCTGTCAACTTTATTGCCAGAGTCGTGCTGTGTGACCCGGCATGATCCAGCTCTTAGATGTCGCATCGACACGATAGGACAAAAATTGCCCATTGGCATCCCGAAAGCGCGATTTTGCCATCCAGGCCTTATCAGGCCCAGTAGGGAGGTCCAATATCGATGAATTCATGCGTCGGATAACATCATTGCAGGGCTGTTTGGCGATTGTGGCACCCGTGGCCGGTCCGAACGGCAGCGTTGCACTTACAAGACTCAGCCGCAGCCACAAGACTTTGTTCCTGAGTAGCCAGCGATGGCACGATATTGGACACCCGGTGTACATGTACTGGGCATGGTAAAACACGTGAGTCGCGAATTCTGGTGTCGTTTGCTTGTAGAGCGGTAGCTGTCAGACGCCCTTACAGGTGTGGTGTACGGGTCCATGTCTTTGTGGCATCGCAATCATACCTGGCGTTGCACGCATGTCGAATTTTCGTTGTGATTCGCGACGATGCGTTCGTCGACACGGACGCGGAGTTTGGTGTGAGGGCGCGCGCGGTGGAGTCGCCCATTGTGCCCCGCCCGGCCAAAGCCGTTCCAGCCCAAGTGGACCCATGACATCAACCACAACAAACAGAGAGAAGCACAAGGAAAGCGCGATCGGGAGGAAACGTTGTGATCGGACAGGGCCAGAAGGATTTGATTCTAGTTTCTATCTGCTTACTCATGCCATTGTATAGGTCGTTCCACATGTCTCGTTATGCTTACCGCTGCCGCAAGCAAGCTCGTCAAATGTCCGTCCCCGAGAGTCTCAACAGACTGTCAGTAGCCATCTAGGACATGGTGGCCTCAACCTTCTTCAGGCAGTCCTGGAACTCCTTCCAGTCGTACATGATGGCAGCACACTTGGTCTCCTCGGTGAGAAGCTTGGCCATCTGCTCCATCTTCTCCTTGCCCTCCTCGATGCCGTAGATGCCGACGTAACCGATGCAGGGGATGCCAGCGCGCATGGCAGCAGTGGCACCGCTCTTGCTGTCCTCGACGGTGATAGCCTCAGAAGGCTTGACATGGAGCTGCTCAGCCGCGTAGAGGTAGATGGCGGGGTCAGGCTTGGAGCTGGGAGGGCTCAGGGAGGTGGCAGCCGAGTAGACGTGCTCTGGGGGGAAGAAGTGGGCGATGCCGGCCTTCTCGATGGAAGCAACGACACGGCTCTTGGCGGAGGTGCTGACAACGGACATTGGGTAGCCCTGCTCCTTCAGCTTGTTAAGCTCCGCGGTGACACCAGGGCACTCGACCGCCTTCTCGCTTAGCTTGCGGGTGACGGCGCCGAGCTCCTGCTGGACAAAGTCGTCCATCTCGTCGTCGGCCATGGTGAAGTTGTGCTTCTTCTGGAGGCCCTTGAGCATGCCACGGAAGTTGTGGCCAACAAAGTCCTCGAGCAGCGAGTCGGCTGTGTAGCGCTCCTTGATGTTGTGCTTCTCCATGACAATGTTGGTGAGGTCGGCGCACGCCTCAAAGGCGAAACGCTCCGACTGGACAAGCGTGTTGTCGCAGTCGAGCATGATGTACTTCGCCTGCCATGTGTGTTAGCGGGGTAGGTGGGGGAGTGTTTTGGTACGTACCTTGCCCATGGTTGCGGTCGGTGGGGGAATGTAGGTTGGTGGGGTGTTTGTTTGGTACAGTGATGTCAATTGACGGTGCAGAGGAGGCAGAGAAGAGTGGTAGAGATGGTAAGTGGGTGGTATCTCGGACTTGTTGGGGCCCAAGGTAAATAAAGCAACTCAGTAGCGTGCACTGAGCTGGCAGGAGCGCTACAGCATGGGGGAAGGCGGGGCGATCCCGGAGGTAGTCGCGCTACGTCATTGGTGCCAGCACTCCCCCTCCGCCTCTCTCACCACACCTTCTCCACAAAACCAAATGTCAGGCGTTGGGGCATTGCTTTTGCGGCATATCACTTCGCGTAGAGTGAGATGGTACGATCAATCGCCTCACCTTTATCTATTCCAAAGACTCAAAGTTTTGATGGCTTTACCCCAAACCTCACCAACCAATCGCGCTTACCCTTCTGAGTCGTGTACATTTTTCAGTTTCGCTCCGCCCTTCTGTCACTGCAATGGGCACTTGGACTAAAATCACGAGAACCACTCTTCCCCCGCACTGTCGAGTCGAGAACTGCCTCGACCTCAACCGCGGTGTGCTAACTGGGCGGGTCCTGCATATGGCTGTGATGCCGGTGCATTCCCCTGCATGTCATGGCGATGACCCCCGTTCCCCGCGTCGAGGACGGCCTGTCATCGAGGGGTCATGGCTTTTTCTACAACGCGCAATGGCCATGACATCTGTCATGTACAACGAACGCCAGGTATTACACTAACGCAATGCACACGTTCTCGGCTGTTTAGAGTTTGCGTTGGTTCAACAAATATTCATTGCGGAATCCTCGGCCGGGTTGGCCGGCAACATCAATCAAGTTTCACATGTGTTGCCCAGTAGAGTCGTCTAGAAGGTATCGTAAATTACCACCACCACGGTGAGTCTTCATACCGTCTCTTGTCGATGCCCATGTATCTGACCTCCACCTCAGCCCCACTACCAATGCCCAATTCCACTATCATTTCGTGCAACTGGCTCTCCACGTCCTCCGCTAACATTTCTCCCCTTTTCTTGTTGGGGTAAAAATATGTTGTTACCTCTCCACAAGCCTCTTTAATATTGTCCATAGTCTAGATCAGATCGAGCCTGAATGTCTGCAATGCAGGCAACCGCACAATGGTCTCCGCCCAAGCCGACACGACGAATCCAGACATTAGCCCGTTTTTGGGACCCCGACCATGGATTTCGAGGTGTGCGTTCAAACTTCTGCCCCTAGCTTCGCGCAAGTGCCAGCCATGGATCTGGATCCCAAGCTTGCGCATGCCTGTACAACTTCGAAGAAAGTTATGGAACTGTTCAGTCAACGGAAAAGAGCCCTGGTACCACATAAAACCCGCCAAATAAACGTCGCGCAGGACTCCGCGGCACTGTGGTCTAATCGAATCGAGCCACTGCAAGAATACTGTGAGATACTCGTATCCACAGGGCAGGACGATGAACTGTCTGGTGCCGTAGAAGAGAGTTCGAACTTCCTGGCGTATAGTACAACTGAATAGTTCAAGTGCCTGGAGTGCGCTTACGGCGTCGTACTGAGATTTCTCACTCCTTTCGCGAAGTTTGAATCTCCGTCTCGGACCCTGTGTTGCCTTAACGAAGAATGGGGAAGGAGAGTCAAAGATGACCGTGTAGATTGCATTCCTAGTTTCGGGAGGTAGGCTATCAAAGCTTGGGGTAGAACTGGAAATGTATGGTCTGAGAGCTTGTGTTTCAAACATATTGTAGGTCTAGTTGGAGGTAAGTATGTAGCACGAGGTTGAAGGTAGGAGCTTTCTGCTAACTCCAAGGTGTGGTAAACATGATTCTTCACAGTCACAATTGACTTATCAGCTATGATTCAAGATAGCTGACACTCACTATATCACCACTCACGATTGAGTCTAGCCTCCATGGTCCTACGATTCGAATGTCAGAAACTTTCAATCTGGTGGATAGCTTCGTGAAGTATCAAGACTCAAGAGACGAATTCAATCTCGACAATGATGTCTATCCAACCTCCATACCTCAACTATGATAAAATAAAGGTGAGTGACAGCTCTCTTCCCACAACTATGCTTTATGCTGCATCATACGCACGGTCGATGTATTGTCGTGCGTGCGCGGGGTCATGGAGTGCCGGGATCCTACAATTGATGTTACCACCGATCATCCATGAACCTGGTTTAACAGAACTTCGGAAACTCTGTCATGCTGAACATTTAGAGTGACAATTCTTCCCATTGGGCGAGCAGGGGGGCCGTTGCAGTGTAGAAAGACATCTTCCCGGTAGCGTATTGCGGACGGCTAAATTCCGTTTCCAAAAAGGCACAATGCAGGGAAGTCAGCGCTCCGGGCACTAAATCTGTCCACATGGTGTCTTTACGATCGATCTTAGTAATATGCTTGATGCACTAAATTAATGCTTATTTTGTTAGGTAGTACGCAAGAGGCGAATTGACGGATGCACATAAAGGACCTACAACGGCCACTATGCCACTTCGGAAGGTCAACTTCACATGTTCAAGATGATTCCCTTCACTTCATGGATACCGGTACTGGCCATTTTCGAGACAGCTCGTGCTGTGAGATATCTAGGACGTGTGAATCCAGCGACAAAAGAGTTGACGTGGTCGGCCACTGGTGTGTCCTTCACGTTTACAGGAGCGTCAGCGTCCATCGGTCTAGAAGGAGTGACTGGCACAAGCAGTGCAGATTTGATCATCGACGGGAAATCGACATACATCGCCGACGTCAAAGGCCCTTCCATCTCGACCCCAGCAAATCTCACCTACGGCAACCACACCGTCGAATTCCGCAAAAGCTCCGAGGCATTATGGGGCTCCATCTTCATCGGCAACATCACCACCGATGGCACCTTTGGCCCTGACATCCCCGTCTCAAACCGCAAAATAGAAGTCATCGGTGACTCCATCACTTCTGCATATGGCATTGGCGGCACACTCCCCTGCACCAACAGCGCCGCGCTCGAGATCATCTCAGAAGGATATAGCATCCTGACCGCCAGCGCGTTGAACGCAGACTACTCCCTCATCTCCTGGAGCGGCATCGGCATCATCCGCAACTACGCATCTGGCAAACCCGACCCCGATCCCATCATGCCAGTGCGCTACACACGCTACGGCGCCAACGACGCAGACAACACCTACACGTTCCCCAGCACCGACGCCCCGGACGCCGTAGTTTTCAATCTCGGAACCAACGACTTCGGCCACGGAGACGGGCGGCCCATCCTTCCTGCATCAAACTACACTGCCGCGGTAGTCAAGTTCGTCGAGTCCGTCAAGGCAAGTTATAAGAATGACCCGGCGTTCTTCCTCGTGACGAGTCCCATGTTGAGTGACGGTAATCCCACGGGCGAGATGGAGAAGAGCAAGCAGCGCAATGCGCTGAAGGATGCGGTGGGGTTGTTGAATGGGACGAGGGCGGTTGTCGTGGATTGGCCGGCTCAGGGGAGTGATTTGGGATGTGATTATCATCCGACGCCGGGGACGAATAAGATTGGCGCGGGTGTGCTAGTGGAGGCAATGAGGAGGGAGTTGGGGTGGTGATGAGGATTGTGTGAGGGATTCTATGTGGGTTTGAGGGAAGGATGGGAAGGGATGAGGGATCAGAAATGAATAGGGAGATGTGTGTGAGATGTCATGTCGATTTTGTGATATCTCGAGGACATTGGAATGCAGATGAGTGGCAAACGCACCTTCACAGTGAAAATGAAAGCCACCAGATTGTCAACCACGAAATCAAATCTTTTCAGGCACTCCCCCGTCTTCCCTCCAGTCCCACTCCTAATACCTACCTTCCCATACATACAAAGGACACATACAATACCACAACACCATGTACAACACCGCTATTAACGTGCCTCCGGGCTACTACACCACCGCCGCCATCATCAACCTCGCGACGGCGCACTTCCCAGGCGTCTACAATGCGCTCCTCGACCCCTCCTCGCTCGTCTGGGACACCACGAACATCCCCGGGTTCTACTACGACGCGCTGTTCGTCGGGTACATCAAGATCGACTGGGCCCTGCACAAGGTGCTGGCCTGTATGGCGGCAGTAGACGGCGCGGTGAGCTTCTTCACCAACAGCGGCTCGAAGCTGTCGCGCGGGGATAGAGGCTCAATGCAGCTCGTGGCGCCGTGGGCATACCTTGCGGAGCCTGGCATAGCACGCCCGCAGCTCGTCAATTTGGTGACTATGTTGCAGTTCTTCTTCGCCGCGAGCGGGGTTATTGGGGGTGTGATGGCGAAGAAGGGGTGGTTCAGGACGATGGAGGTTGGCTGTGAATTGGTGGGTGAGGGCATGGGGATACTGGGCGGTGGAGAGATCGTGCTGAGGGAGATTGGGGATGGAGGGTATGAGGGTGGTGACGAGGGAGCGGCACCTGGGATGCAGGTGGGCAAGAGCGCACGGATTGTGCAGCGCCTTGTGGGTATGGCGAAGAGGGTGAATGGGGATTGGGCGGCGCATGTTGAGCGGGAGTTGAAGGGTGCGTGGCCGGGGATGAAGAAGCACTGGAGGAAGTGAGGAGATGGGTGGTGTGGTAGAGTAGTGAGGAATGACAGCCGCGTGTACGACAGTTCTTAACGCACCCCGGAGATTGACTTACTGTGCCTATGCACTGGACAGCGCCTGAGATACCCGTGTACACAGTAGTAGTCTCAGACAGCAGTTGCTTTGCGCCCGCGTATACCATTGAACCTATCATCGCCATGACGTTGTTGTGGCCCACGTCAGCACATGGAGTGCTCCAAAATTAGTATGCATGACTTACCTGTCAACTACTAATACTGCTGTAGATAGATCTAGGCTAGTATGTATTTCAGATAATTCACAGTTCAAGCATCATTGGTAGATTGGCGTCGGCGATCTCTGTGAGTTAACTCCTAGGATCAAACCAGCCGGCGTTCGAGTCTCAGTGACGGAGGTGTTTGGCGGGTCCCTGTGGAGTTAACTCCTGGGATAATTATTTTGCATCTTTTTTGCACCTCTTTTGCCCTTTCACTGCGATAAATCTTACCCTCGCTTTGTATCTCATTTTTATTGCATCATGACAACTGAGAAGACAGAACAGGAGGGCCAGGGATAGAGCACACAAAGACTGCAGGATAGGATAGGACATGTAGGAGTTTATGATGAGCATTACAAGGGACTCAAGACGATCATCAAGGAGACGAGTTCAGAGTACAGGAGGACAGCTGGTCGAAAAGTCAACAAATGGTGCACGCTAGTGACCGAAGAAGCTAGCGCTGTCATCGCTAGTGTCTTTCCATGTTCCATCTTCATTAACACCCAGGCAGTCCTTGTCAACATCAACTTAGAGCAATATAATTCCTGGGCTCCTCTATGGATGTAACTGCATCATGGCCGACGAAGAAGATGCTGACACGCCAGTAATTCCGGATCTCTACAAACCACCAGCTCTCCTGCCTATTGCACAGCTCAAAGATCAACTTCTTTACACCATTGAGACATTCCCTGTGACCATAGTCGTCGGCGCAACAGGCAGCGGTAAAACAACTCAAATCCCAAGATTCTGCCTCGATGCAGGATGGTGCGCAGATGGCAAGCAAATCGCGGTCACGCAACCCCGACGAATTGCCGCTACGAGTGTCGCAGCGCGAGTTGCAGAAGAGCTAGGGACGCCATTGGGTCAAAGAGTTGGATACAGTATCAGATTTGAAGATGTGACGAGCGCGAATACGCAGGTAAAGTTCGTGACGGATGGATTGTTGTTGCGGGAGATGTTGGTTGATCCGCTGCTCAATCGATATTCCATTATCATGGTCGATGAGGCGCATGAGCGGAGTTTGTCGTCTGATATACTGCTATCACTACTTAAGAAGGTGCTGCGCAAGAGGTCTGATCTTCGAGTGGTCGTGAGCTCGGCGACCTTGGAGGCTGAGCGGTTTCTCGACTTCTTTGCGCCTGATGAGGGCGAGAAAGTCCATGGGAAGAGTAAGGAAGAGTTTGGCCAGATTGTGGGTATTGAAGGACGAACATATCCAGTTGAGATACAGTACATTGCAGAACCAACCAACAATTACGTCGAAGCTGCTGTGGAGGCAATCATGGACATCCACACCTCCGAGTCTGACGGCGATATTCTTGTGTTCCTCACCGGTCGTGAGGAAATCGACGACGCAATCGATTTGCTGGGGGATCGCATAGCTGACATGTCTTCGAAGCAACAGAAGCTCCTTACCTTGCCGCTATATGCTGGATTGTCAACCGAGGAGCAGATGTTCGTCTTTCAAAAAGCACCCACAAACACGCGCAAGGTCATTCTGAGCACCAACATCGCCGAAGCCAGCGTCACGATCGACCACATTGTATACGTTATCGACAGCGGCTATGTCAAGCTACGAACATACGACGCCCGTCTAGGCATCGAAACACTCAACGTCCTGCCCGTCTCCAAAGCCAGCGCAACCCAACGCGCAGGCCGCGCAGGCCGCACCCGGCCAGGAAAATGCTTTCGCCTCTACACCGAAGACGCATACAAATCACTCGAAGAGGCCACATTCCCCGAGATCCAGCGCTCGAACCTGGCACCCGTGATCCTCCAACTCCTCAACTTAGGCATAACCAACATCGTGCGCTTCGACTACCTCTCGCCTCCGCCGTCATCCCTCGTGACACGCGCCCTAGACCTACTCTTCTCCCTCGGCGCCCTCGACGAACATGCGCGCCTCACAAAACCCCTCGGCACACGCATGGCCGAACTCCCCCTCGAGCCCATGCTCTCCCGCGCGCTGCTCTCCTCCGCAAACCCCGATTTCAACTGCCTGAACGAAATGCTCAGCATCGCCGCTATGCTGACGCTGCAAGGCGCAGCCTTCATCTCGCACGACGGCGGCAAGAAAGCGCTCGACGCTGCGCGCCGCCGCTTCGCCGTCAGCGAGGGCGATCATCTGACGTTGTACAATGTGTACGAGGCGTTTCTCAAAGCGGGCATGAGCGTGCAGTTCTGCCGTGAAAACAGCCTCAACCACAAATCGCTGGTCAAAGCCGTGAGTGTGCGGAAACAACTCGCTGCCTATCTCGAGCGGTTCGGCATCGGCGTGTCGCCGCTCGCATCCTCGGACATCCTGCGCGTGGGTGGTAAGCCGCTTTCAGAACGTATATGTCGGTGTCTGGCGACGGGGTTCTTCGCCCATGTGGCGAGGATGAAGAGCGATGGGAGTTTTGCGACGGTAGATGGGAAGACGACGTTATGGGCGCATCCGAGTAGTGTGTTTTTCCATAGGAAGGTGGAGTGGGTTGTGTATACGGAGATTATGGAGACGAAGGGGAAGGTGTTTATTCGGGATTTGAGTGCGGTGGAGATGGATTGGTTGGTGGAGTATGCGCCGGGGTATTATAGGGTGAAGGAAGGGAGGAGGTGATGAGATGAGAAAGTTGCACTGTGCTAAGATCGAGGTATGGAAAATGCCAAAGTACTTCTGAGAAGAAGAGCAAATCGCACTGAATACAAGGTTCTACTGAACATGGGTATCTAGAGAAGTCGTCGCCTATTTGCATGCCTCGACAAATAACTCGCGCATGCCTTTCAAGAAGCTCGCCAGGTCTCTCGACTCGTTCAGCCTCTCGACGACCCTCTCAACCTCTTCCCGCTCCACCTTCGGCCTGACTTCCAGCACCTTGTAGTCGCGCTCGCTCGTGTCCAACTCGAACCAGGCCTCGCGCTCCCACTCGCGCTCATCCACGTTGGTGTATACAAACTTCAGTCTGTCGTCCTTGCCCAGGCCTTCAATGCGCAGGCCAAGGTAGTTCTCCCAAAAGTCCAGCTCCGGCTCGTTGTACCGAGACTGGCCATCGAGATAGCGGCGATGCTTGAGTTGCGCCTCCCTGCGGGCAGAGATGGATTTCTGCACTTCGGCAATCTGGGAACGAAGGGTGTCGCGGTGCGCAAGGCGCTCGTCACGCTGGAGGGTGAGGGCGCTGATGGCTTCCTGCATTTCGCTTGTCTCTTGCGACTCCTTGGCGATGCTCTGGCTGTGTTGTTGTTGTTTGAGTTCGAGGATCTCAATGTCGCGCTTCTTCATGCGCTGGTCCTCTGGGGTGCCGTTAGTATGCTATGCTGTGTGGATGGGACATGCGACAGCTTACCGTGAAGCTCTGCGACGTTCATGTGGAACTGGTTGCGCTCTTCCAGCACTCGGCGTCGCCCATTCTCAATAAAAGCATCGAAGCGCGCGGTGAACTGGTTCATGCGACTGCGCAGGTCGTCGAATCCGAAGTTGATGGAGGGCAGCTGATCGGCCATGGACGGCGCATCGTGGGAGGAAGCGCGCATCGTGGTGCTAAGTGACGGCTCGAAGGTAGTCATGGCGAAATCTGGGGCAGCGACAGTATATGATAGGGTTTGGTTGTGCGGTGCGTGTTGTGTCCGTGTGACGTGGTTTGCGACGAGTGGTGCTGGTGTTGTTGATGGTTGCTCTGTAAACAAACACTCCGCGCTAGCCTCAATGGACCTGATGCGGGGCGCCAAAGCACGTGAACATGCGTTATGCGCTAGCGGAACTTTTGCTTGTGCCTGCCTGCGTCTTCACGTTCACCGTTTTGCAGCCGAAGACGCGTCGCAGCACAAACATAGCCGCGTAGCAAACACTGCTCGAACTATGCTTCACCGCAAACACGCAACGAACTATCGCGAACTTTTTCTTTACCCAGATGGCTGACAGCACGTTGAGCCATCTCAACTATGGCCATGCTGGAACATCTACATTTGATATCGATACACAAAACTGGGCGTTTGCTCGTCAGTTCACTGCGACAACACTGAAGCAGATCGGAATACGTGATCGAAACTCCATCGACGCCATACGGGCACCTGTGCAGCTTGCGAATACTGGAACCACGACTCGGCAGACTGACGCCAAACACAATGCGAAAGCCCTCTTTCGCAACTACCCTCAGCTCACCCCAGCAAATGACCTGCTACCAGACCTTGCTGCTACCTCGGCTGCTGTACTATCCGCGACATACAAGTACGACCCACTGGTTGGCAGTCTGTACTCCACGGGCTCGATCACCTATACCGACAGTAGATCGTACAAATGGGACAATCCTCGTCGCATCGCAGCCACAGTCTCTGGTGAGGCTGGAAACATCTTGCGCATCGCTTTCCTCTATCAGGAGGCAATGGGCTGGGGAAACGACAAAAGTGTCTGGATTAGAGGCGACACGCTGAGGAATACCGAAACCGGGTACTGGAACGAGCAAGCAGCGCCGATACAGCAGGTTTGCTTTTCGCAGTCAGAAGACAGAAGCACGTTGCTTGCTGTCCGAATGCTCACCAAAACGATCATCTTCCGACCCTTCTATTCGCAACGACCCCAGCCTGCTGCGAATTCACAATACTACCACCTCCCACCCTCGCTCATCAACGCGCATCCAATCTTGACTCTGGAGAACGAAGAGACAGGGGGTACACCCCATGTGGATGTTACATTCAATCCCGACTTTCAGCTGCAGTTCGCTGTCGTCGACCAGAACCACGTCTGGAGCGTCTGGGACATTGATCAGAAGCGGAAAAGCACCGAATACAAGCTATCATGCTTAATACAGGGCACTATCGCACCGGCAGACGACGAAGAGATGGTAGCAGAGGATGGCTGGGCAAGGATACTCTGGGTTGGAGATGTTAATACCGTCCTGGTGTGCAATCGAAGGCAACTCAGCATAATTGGAATCGAGGGCACTTCTTTCGCATACCTTCCGTGCCCTTCCGTGATCTCTCCACGATCAAATGACTGGATATTGGACGCCAAGAAACACCCATTGTTACGTGGTCGCTTCTTCATCCTCACATCAACCGAATTGTGCCTGATGGCAGTGACCACACCAAGCGAAGCAGTAGATTTGGCTGTTGGTCCAGTGGGCGCCCGCGTCCTTCTCTCTTGGCGGCATTACAGAGGGGCTGAGGATTTTACACTCAATATCAGCCTCTCAATGCTGAATGATGACGGTTCGTGTGTTGTCTCTCTTTGGGTCAGCCCAGAATAACAGTGTTGCAGATTTGTGTGTGCTCTTGCATTCTCGACTAAATGATCTTACACAGACATACATCGTCGACAATGCGACCTCTAGCTCTGGAGTGCTTGGCTCGAGCTTTGATCCCACCTATCTTGACCTTGCCGTGGACGGACCCGGTCATACTCTACAAGTTACTATGGAGCCTTGTCGGTTTCAAGGTGATATTTCTTCGAGCACACAAGGTCAAGGGCGCACATACCTTGCTCAAGGCTTCACATTCTACAAATTGTTCATGCTTCGATCTGACCTGAGCGTGCATGAGTCGATCATATATGCTGCATCATCGGCAGGCAGTAGCACGGTTGAGAATGATCATACTGTGGAAGATCTGATCTGGACTAGAATCTATCGGCCCAGGAAGGATGTGCGGACGATAGGAGGCATCCAAGAGATGGACGATTTTCTTGAACCCGAGGGCATTGAAGCAACAGAGGAGCCTGTGTCAAAACTTCGATTACAGGTACCGACCTTAAACAATGGCAAGCAAGCAGATTTCGCCAATCGTGCAGTGGATCACAGATCACTTTACGATGCGTTGACTGGGAACGACATTGGTGAGGAGGAGAACGGAGGGGCTGTGGACGTTCCGAGCGTGGTCATTCAACATCAGGGAATGGTCATAAGCTCCACTAATATTCCACAAGTGCCACTTGGGACTCTGTAAGTATTCCGAGAGCACGCATGCTGCGCCACGGAAGCTAACATGACATAGCCTCGAGATTGCTGACAACAAGCTCAACGTGTCCGATGTTGATGAGGCTTCCTCATCGTTACAGCAGTACCTGGACATAGAAGCGCCTGGTGCCGAAGTCGAAGTGCGCTTCGTCGCCAGTACCCACCTGCTACAGCTTGGTGAGGGTCAACAGCCTACTATCTCAACCTTATATGATGTGATCCTCCAGAATTGGATCGCACCGCTGCCTCCACACGTGCCTAAGCGCGTGCGCCAACATAAAGAACGACTCGCCCGACGCGTCGCGGCGGAGGTGATGCTAGCTAGCACGCGCACTTTTCAACGAGAGACAGAGACTACGGCCGAAGAAACCCAACCAGCTCTCAACCTAGACAATGGACTAGCCCTACCAATACTGTCCTCCCAACCTGTTGGAGGCAGCTCTCAAGAGTGGGCATCTTCGCAACCACTGCTTACACCACCACCCTCACAACCGCAGCCTTCGCAGTCGCAAACAACCACGCCATCTTCTCAACACTTGGCTTCGCAAAATCCTTCTTCTTTTACAATTTCCACCGTGGCTGATCCGCTAAACCGCTTGCGCAAGCATCTGAAGTTCAATGCGGATGCAATCCCAGAAGATGCCATGCCAGACGGCGTGAATCGCTTGTTGTCCCAATGGCAGCCCGGTGCCGACCCACGAACATACGACTGGGACGCCTCTGAACGCGCAACTCGCCTCGAGACAGCTGATGGTGACGACCCAGAACAACTAGAAAAAGCACGAAGGAGGAAAGAACGTCGCGAAAGAATGCAGAAGCGTCAAAATGAGCTCGCACAGGCGCAGGTCTCAAGTCAACCCTTCAGCCAGCCGTTCACCTTTGTCAAGCCCACTGTATTTTCTAAAAGCTCTCCAGGCCCCATGCGCGAAGCCACAAGTCAGCATGTTCCGCTCCCAGGTGCAAGTTCTCAGAGTCAAGGATTTGGCACGTTTCCGTTTCCAATGCAGAGTCAGGTGGAGCCAGGCAAATTTGGCGGAAGACTAGACAAGAAGAAGAAGAAGAAAAATGGGAGAGTCAGTGGCTTCTAGCAGCGGTTTACGATATGTTGCGCCAGCAATGCGACGAGCTGTGTAATCTTTGTAGTCGTCATCGGAACGGGAGGAAGGAACGGGTGGGGCGCGAGGCGGGGTAGCTTCACTGTTAGTTACAGCTTCGAGCTTGGAATTGCGGATGCGGAACCTCACCGCGAATATCAAATACCAACTATCGGATCAAGACACATATATCTCAACCCAATCTTTCAAAATCTCAATCCCATCACACAATCCTTCACCATGCCATCAGATTTCCCCACCCTCCAGCCCGCCTTCACAGTCCGCGTCACCATCGACGCGCCCATGTCTGTGGGCGGACAAGCTGGCTCCCAGCTTGTCATCGTGCCGATGGTCAGCGGGACAGTCAAGAGCGAAGATGGCTTCGAGCCGAAACTGAACGGAGAATTGTACGTCATTCAGTGTGAGAGGGAAAGTAGTTGTTAACCCCCACCCAGACACGGCGTAGGATACGATTACATCCAGAACGACGCATCGGGCTCACACATGCGTCTCGACGTGCGATCTCAGGTCAAGTAAGTATAGCGCCAGTTTGTCATTGACACATTGTTGGAGCAGCACATCCTTTGCCTCACCAACTAACCCGGCCCCAGAACCGATGACAACACCATCCTGGCAATGTACTACAAAGGCAATGTCAAGCTGACTGAGGGCGTCAAAGCCATCTTGTCTGCCTCCCCTGACGCCAAGACTACGGAGTTTGGAGATAGCTTTGTGACATTTAGCTTTGAGACGGGGAGTGAGAAGTACAAAGATTTGCAGAATGGGACGTATGTGGCGGCGGGCAGGTTTGTTGTCGGGGAGGGCGAGGGGACGGTGGTGGAGTATAAGGTTAGCCGGGTTGGGGCTTAGGATGGGGGAAGTGTGTATGAAGGTATCTATATATACTCATTTCGCTGATTTTTAGCGAGTGCTTTCGTTTGCAGCTCTGCTCTTGCTATCCACGTGCTGTACGGTTGCCTTCACCGCCACGAGCGTTTGTCCTCGGTGTATCGTAGCTCCAGTACCGTGGTGTTGTGAAGACAAGTTCTCTCTGTCTTCACTTCTTAACACTAGCACACTCACGTTCAACTCGCGTCTTTGCGCGTTAGCTTCGCGTTTGACACCACCTTTTCTAATTTTCAAACATCGACTGAGTTTGTTTCGCGCTTGTTCGACTCCTACGCGGCGCTGCGCAAGTCGAGTACGACACTCCTCCATCTAGTGAGATCACGCTAAAATCATCTAGCTCTTCCAACCTTCCAGTTGCCATGGTGTACCCAGAGCAATACGTATTGAACGACTTCAACAGCCATGCAGAATCCCGGTATCAAGCTCAGTTCAGCATCATGGCCAACAGCGGTCTCTACACAGTCGAGAGTATAACATACACGAATGTGAACAAGCAAAGGCATCAAGCCGATATGCTTCTCATCGGCCGCTACTACCTGAATCCTGGACCACCTGTATGGGCGCATGGCAACGGACATCACATCGAATACTACATGGGTCAGCCTACCGACATGTGCGAGCCGGTTCTGGAGAACCACATATCACGAATCTACTACTTTACACCATTCCGCCTGATGGGATCGACACAGGGCTCCTCAAAGTCCAAGCGCACGCGTCATACAACTTTCAATTTCGAGGCGGAGGTATTTGAGACGGTTGTCAACTTCGTTCTTCTTCTCACTGGTCGACTTGATCACGCCCACAATTCTCGGGGAATAGATATGGCCGGGAAACTGCAGTTTGCATGCCTCGCCTTCGAGAAGAACCACAATGCTGAGGAAGCTGGGAAGCTTGCATTCCAGGAGAACAGACTGTCTTTCCAAGAGCATTCCGGCAATCAGCACACCCAGCGCTCATCCGAGCTCGCCCTGCGCGGCGTCAGACTCAGTGAAGCATGTGAAAGTTCCACAGCTGAGATCACACCTACGAAGCTCCCACGCACAGTCGTGAACAGCACCTCTTTTCGTGTTCAAGCGAGGTGTAAGTCACCTTTTACCCCTCAGCTGTATCTCAAATTGACTCAACATTTCAGATGGCACGCAGCCTGCATCCATGAAGGTGAGACCAGTCCCGATTACCCTCCTCATCTTCTATCCTATTCACTAACGATGACTAGGGCCAAGTCCTACGTTTCCAATCCGATGTCGATGTCGAACTCGCACAAGTTCGAGCTGCTCACCAAGAAGAGATGAAGAATCTTCAAGCCCAGCTCACTGCGCAGGATAATAAGACCAAGGCCGCGAAAGCCAAGACAGTTGGATCGAAGAAGAAACTCAAAGCTGTCAAGCAAGAGAACAAGGAATTGAAGGATAGGTCTTCAGTACAGGAGACCAAGTCTCAGAATATGATCGGAAAATATGGCAGACTGAAGGAAAGGTATCGTCGAGCCAAGACGATGTTGAGGATCAAGAGGGAGAGGAGCGACGACTAGTGGATCTTTTTGGGTTGGATGAGTGATTTTTGATGGATAAGCCTGTAGGCTACAAAATGTTTCGTTTCAGGAAACTGGAAGCTCAAAATTCATGAGGACAATCAGGCTGCCATATTGGAATCTGAGGAGCGTTGACATACACGTGCTAGTTTGTTCCCAGGTTGTTGAGAAAGAGGATCAAAACACATTATAGGCACCATTGACAGAATGTTGCTATATGATCTGGATCGCGAATTTGCAAATGAATACGCGCTTCATAACATGTAATCGCAGTGCGATGAAAGAAAATTATGGGGAATATTGTGCTTCAATTGACTACTCAAGGTCGGTCACTGCTGTGGACCCCTCACAACTACCTATATCTGAAGCACTCATACTCTCTATTATTTCCACGATGTCTCCCACTATTGTCGCTGAGTTCATCCCAATTGAAATGAGAGTGCACAGGAAGGGCCGATGCCAGCGTTCTAGTGGCATCTAGCGCGACGCCTTCTCAAGCTTTCTCGGAACCGTTCGGTGTCCTTGGCATTTCCGATCTCCTTCGACATCTCGCAAGCTGATCTACTTTCAGTATTCTACATGGCTTTACCCTGCCTTGATAGCCTTATAGCATGCTGCCATCGTAGCTAATGCGCAAGTCTCGCAGCCTAACCGCTTCGATCACGGGAGTGTCGTCAGCCTTGCGAGACCACTCCACGCTCCTTTGGACACTCCCAGTCTAACGCTCCAACGCGTTAGGGTTGCGAGTTGACAGCTTGATCGGACATTCACCATCCCAATCATAATATTGTTGCCAGCCGGGATCTCCCAAACATCTAGCCACAGACTAACCGGTAAACGGCGGACACGGAACATCCCCACGAAACATCGCGCGTAGACTACTTACATCGGCCGACCCGCCTCTGTGCTAGGTTCTATATGCGAGTGGTACCTGAGATTGTCCATGGTGTGCACCACATTCCCGATGAGGAACATTGTACACGAGGCCTTTGGGGGCTAAACATAGATCAACAATTCCGTCAAGGACCATGGTTATCATGGCAATACGACCGAGGTATACCCTAGATATCTGACGTCTGTCCTTAGGGTGTATATAAGAGGAGACATTTGCAGATGCTCTCAGCGGCCATCAGCTCTTCACTTAGAACATTAGCCGTATCTACTATACCTTCCTATCGTTCACTTCCAGTATGGCTCGCATCACCGGCTTCCTTGCCGTTCGGACCGCCATTACTCTTCTAATTGCTTCCCCCTCTATCGTCTCAGCAGCAGCCGTCCCAGAGTCTGTCGATGTCGTCGTCGTAGGCGCTGGTCTTGCTGGCCTCACCGCGGCACGAGATCTCCTGGCTGCAGGCAAGACGGTGAGGGTCCTCGAAGCTCGCGATCGAGTCGGCGGCAAAGTCCACAACGCAAAGTTGAAGAATGGTGGTGTCACTGAAGTTGGTGCAGAATTTGTTGGTCCCACCCAGGATCATGTTTTCAAGATGATCTCAGACTTGGGTCTGGAGACGTTCAAGACTTACAGTGAGGGTGATTCGGTCTTGTGGCGCAATGGCACGCGACTGGTATACACACCAGACCCAGCTCTTGGCGGCTCACCGCCTGTTGCACAAGAGGCACTAATCCAGATCGCGGGTGTGCAGCAAAAACTCAACGAATGGACCGGCAAGATCGATGTCAATGCTCCATGGAACGATTCCAATGCCGCCGAATGGGACAAGATGTCCTTCCAAGACTTCCTCAACGCAAACGCACCTCATCCGGATGCACAACTGGTCCTGACTTCCGCATGCAAAGGCATCTTCTCCGCCGAACCTCGCGACATTTCCCTACTTTATCTCATCGCCTACATTGCATCTGGTGGTAATGAGACCACAAGGGGAACCCTCGCATCGGTTATCGCTGTCCAAAATGGTGCTCAAGAGTCTCGTGTTGTGGGCGGCACAGGACTGATTCCCGAGCGTCTCGCTGAAAAGGTCGGCAGCAAACATATCACACTCAACGCTGCAGTCTCCAGCATCAAGAAGACGCCCACAGGCTATGTTGTCGAATCATGCGCGGGTAGTGTGCAGGCCAACAGGGTGGTCGTCGCCATGCCTCCGCCACTACTCAAGCGTATCGCTTTCTCTCCTGCCCTTCCCCAAGCTCGACAAAACCTCATCGACGGTCTCAAGCTTCCTGCAATCGGCAAGGGAATCGCAGTTTACAAGACCCCTTTCTGGCGCACCACCGAGAAGCTTGATGGCCAAGTCGTATCAGATAGCGGCTCCGTCAAGGTCACATTCGATAGCTCAGAATCCGACGGCAAATTTGGCGCCATCCTGGGATTCATTCTCGGTGACGAGATGCGTGCGCTTGACAAACTACCTGCTGAGCAAGCGCAAAAGATGATTACCTCAGACTACGTCAGATACTTTGGCTCACAGGCAGCAGACACAACTGAGTTTGTGCTGCAGCGCTGGGACTTGGAGGAATTCAGCAAGGGTGGACCGGTTGCGGTCGCACCGCCAGGTGGTGTGCTGAGCAAGAATGGGCATGCACTGCGCGAGGCAGTTGATGGCATTCACTTTGCGGGAACTGAGACGAGCGTTTACTGGACCGGGTATATGGATGGTGCTATTCGTAGTGGTGAGCGAGTTGCAAAGGAGATCTTGGGACACTGAGAAGAAGTATGAAGTGAATTTTGAGGCTGTACATGAGACCTGATTCTGTCTCTCACATTGTACCAGTATTGAATAGTAAGTTATCTAGACGCAACAATTAATTGTGAATTAAATCTTCAATACAACATTAATTGCTCATACTGCCTTGCCTCTACGGGGAAAACGCAAGCATCATCAAGGAAACAATGTATCAAAAAGGGAAAGGCCATCAAGCATTCGAAACTTGCTGTTCATCAGACTGTATCTCGGGCTGATGCAGTAGAGTATCAGTTTAGGGAGCGAGAGGGGCCATGTACGTTGAAGGTGGCATCCAGTACGCGCACGCAGCATCAGGCAGAAGACGCTAGGCTTGTCTCGGCCTAATTTCAACAGGACCCAGTCTACTACTCCACCTCCCCACCTCAACTTACATCACACGTGCCGTGTGTGCCTGATGAAGATCAGCAATCAGACTCAATAGTTCCAACGACACCTTCCTTTGAGTCTTATAGAACCACATACTCCGTCAACCCCACAGCAACTCTGAACAATGGCCGACGACTACCCACGTCCAGACTTCGTTCGCGAGAGCGTCCAATGGCGTTCTCTCGACGGCCCGTGGTCCTTTCTCTTCGATGATAACGATGTCGGATTGTCGCAGTCCTGGCACCTCAAAGGTCTCCCGCAAGAAATCACGGTGAACCCCACCAACACAAACAGTTCGGACAAGTCCGGAGCACCAGACATTGTCGCCAAGATTGCTGCGGGAACACAAGAGCTATTGAAAGACAACATCTTTAAGGGTCATGAAGCTGTCGTCAACAAGAAGCGAGACATCCAAGTTCCCTATGTTTTCCAATGTCCTGCATCTGGCATTAATGAGTTAGGGGTGCACGAGGTTTTGTGGTACGAGAGAGAGGTTGAAGACTTGAGATCCGAAGAACAGAAGCTCGCCGGTCATCGTGTTGTCATCAGATTTGGAGCCGTCGATTATGAGGCCAAAGTGTGGGTTGGCGGACAATTCTTTGGCGGACATCGAGGCGGTCATGTACCATTCGATATCGATATCACAGATGCTTTTGTATCTGGCAAGACCCAGAGGCTTGCGCTGCGAGTCTTCGACTCAGCACACGATCTGACTCAGCCAAGAGGAAAGCAATATTGGAAGGCACAGCCTGAAAGCATCTTTTACACACCAAGCGGAGGTATCTGGCAGACTGTGTGGCTGGAAAGTGTGCCCACAGTCAGAATTGGAGATGCGAGCACGGGGACAGTCTTAAAGAGCAACGACATCGAAAGTGGCAAGCTTGTGGGGGAAATCAAGGTACTAGGTCGTCCAGCTGGCCATGCGTTCGGTGTCGAGATCGAAGCCAGTCTAGAGGGTGTTGCAATTGGCAAGACAGAGAGACTAGAGCTACCACGTGACTCGGATATAGTCTCCATCGAAACAAACATGAAGCTGTCCAAAACCCAGCAAGAAGAAGTAACGAAATCAGCACCGTATCTTGCCAGCGGCAAGTGCTGGCACAACGGTGTGGCCTTGTGGTCTCCCGAGCATCCCACGCTCTACGACATCACCATCCGCCTCTACTCCTCCTCCTCCGCCCTCATAGACACCATCCACACAACAACTGGCATGCGCTCCCTCTCCTGGTCCACCGCCGATGGCACGTTCCGCCTCAACAACCAGCCCTACTTCCAAGCCCTCTTCCTCGACCAAGGCTACTGGCCCGACACATTCATGACGCCCCCATCCACCTCCGCACTTAAAATCGACATCGAGCTCAGCAAGAAGATGGGCTTCAACGGCTGCCGCAAGCACCAAAAAGTCGAAGACCCGCGCTTCCTCTACTGGGCCGATCGGCTCGGCTTCCTTGTGTGGGGCGAGATGGCAAATGCATATGCGTTTAGCGCGGAGTATGTCGAGCGCTTCGACCAAGAGTGGCGCGAGGCGGTTATGCGCGATATCAACCATCCGAGTGTGATTGCATGGACGCCGGTGAATGAGAGCTGGGCATATACGGATCTGCAAGGAGACGTGCGGCAGCGCAATCATATTCGCAGCTTGTATTATGCGACGAAGACGATGGATCCGACGAGGCCTGTGAATGATAATTGTGGATGGGAGCATGTGAAGACGGATTTGACGACATTCCATGACTATGCGGATGCGGATGCGCTGATGGAGACGTGTAAGACCATGGATGGGATTTTGGGAGCGCATGGTGGGCGCCCGCTATTCTTAGATGCGACTGGTGACGATCCGGGCTCGTCGCATATGAGCAATGCGCCGGTCATTTGCACGGAGTTTGGTGGTATCAACATTGCGCGCTCGGCGGTAGAAGCGGGTGGACAGCGAGACTGGGGGTATACGACTGCGACAGATCCGAAGGACTTGCTGAAGAGGATTGAGAAGATGATGATGGGCATCGTCGATGGAGGACATATTGGCGGCTTTGTTTACACACAATTGACGGATATTGAGCAAGAGGTGAATGGGCTGTACACGCTAGACAGGAAGGAGAAGCTCGACTCGACTGAGGTCAGGAAGATCGTCGAGCACGTGAAGGAAAGGTACAGGACGATGCACAAGTAGAGTAAGCTTCGCCAGGTACAGCGAGCGATAAAGTCAATGAACTACATTAGGTACGCTACTAAAATATACACGTACGCTAGTGTGCTAAAATATAGCAGCTCGTCGATTATTATCTCCTCCAACCAACTATCTTCTCCGACCCAAGTCTAATGCATCGGCCAATACTCATGCACCTCCCTCTGCGTTTTCCACCTCTGGAACCAACAACAGACGGGAAAGAACGCAGTATTAACCCCTGCCCACGCGAACAAAATACCAAAATCAAGTCCAATCCTCGAATGCAGACCGAACAATATCTGCCGGCTGCCCTCCACAATCGAATGCAACGGCCAAGCATACCCCCACCTGTAGAAAGTGGGCGCGATCTCGATGTCGTAGAAAGATGTTGATACATTGGTAATAACCCAGAAAATCAGGAACAGGCCCATCCAGGGCTGTCCGACGACCATTGCCATGTTTTCGCATGCGAGGCCGAGAGCGATCATGCCGACGAAGTTGAGCATCCAGTATACGGGGAATGTGCCGTGGCCGTAGGCGACGGGGTTACCTGAAAAAGTGTGAGCATGTAAAAAATTCAAGATGGACTCGTGCCTCGTACGGTATTCTATCATAGTAACCTGAGTCTCGGACGTGACGGGGTTCGTGCCGAAGAAATTGATCTGGAATGCCATAGACACGAAGCTATACGCAAGCGACAAGAAAACGTAAGCGGTAATAGTCGCAGCCCAGCGCCACGCAATGAGTTGCGGGAATTTGAGCGGAGGATGCCCCTTGGGCGACATGTACTGCATGTGGATGGGCATGTAGAAGGAGAAGCTGAAGAAAGAAATAATGATCAGGTCTAAAAGGTTTTGTCAGCTCTAGTGGTCAACATTGTCAAAGTTGAACATCACAACTTACAGATAAGACCAATAGACACAGCGGGAATGCTAGTGTAAGGAAAAAATGGGCGCAAGTTGAACTCTGAGAACCCGATGGCCGGGTTAATCGCCTGTGGAACGGCCTGAATATTCGTCAAGGCAGCAGGGTCGCTCGCGTTTTGCAACACCATGCGCGCCCATCGCTGGCCGACCTGACTTTGCGCCTGCGTCATGAACGAGTTGATGAAGGGGGACATGAAGTCGTTCCAATTGGTGCTGTCCCTGGAATCTTGGTACACCAGCTGGCATGCACCGAGCGGATCATAGCTCGTGTTTCCAGTAGCTACAGCTTGGTACAATAGCGCCGTCGCGTTGGGGTTGATGATGATGGCAGCCCAGGCGTCCCAATCATACACAGCTTGTCGCACCTCCACCGGATCGTTATTGAACTCGGATCCAGATCGGACACTCCATCCAAGTGTGGGCTTGCCGCTGTTCAACTGCATTTCAACGAGCTCGGTGATAGTTGGTCCAACGAAAGGCCGAGCTCCAGTGTTGGCATAGGGTGCAGCGCCATCCATGTCTACCACATAGACGAACAAATGGTTCAAGCGGTTTTCGACCTTGAAGAATACTCCCCAGTATATCGAAAGAACAGCCAGGATGAATGCCATCAGGAACGCGGTCGTTACAATCCATTTTGCAAAGGCGCGATTCCTGACTTTGCGAAGCTCAGGATGCCAGAATCCGACGGGAGTATTATGCGTCTCATGGTCCGGATGAATTGTCGTGCCACTCTCCGGCTCGTTGGGTCTTATCTTGACCTTCTCCGCCGGGCCATCAGGGTGTATTTCGCTTTTATTGTAAAACGGACGGCGTAGCCGCTGGGGGATTTTCATAATGAAACAATGCAAAAAATTACGCTAGAGATTACTAAGCTTTGCAAGAGATTTGGGATTGACTGAAAGGAAGAACGGCATTTACTGGGCATGCATGGCGTATATGCTTTTCAATTAATTTCATTTCACGACGACGCATTGTTTAGCGCGATCGAACATGACGTAAATAAACGTCGAAATCTAAGCGTCATGGCTTTGTCGTTGGCGCTAGAGCGGCGGCGGACCGCCCGGCTTTGTAGATCGACTGCGATTACTCAGGAACACCTAATTCATGCCCGTTAGCGTACTCATGGGCGAATCTAGACTGGGTGCACATGAGCTTCCGAGGGTGGCACTGAGAAGATGCCCACCTGGGCAGCATTCGAGGTTCAATAACGCAAACAAGCAATGTGCAAATAGTGACTTGTATTTGGACAAATCAATGCCAGTGACATCGAAATAAGCCAGAAGTCGACATGCTGCTACGGTATCTCCACAGTTGACATGTTCTCGTATGCCAATTTCTACCTCCATTTCTCAAGACCGTAAACCTCCAACTTTCATATGTCTTCGTAAAGCCGATCCGAGCGATGCGACACAATGAAACATGTCAGATGTGCAAAGCAGCTATGCAAAGCGTATGAGACCGAAGAACGGGTGTTCTTCTGATGCAAACAAACACAATGAAAAGGGTATCGTCCAAAAGGAAACCGTAAAACTCCGCAAGCAAGAGTGAAGACGCCTTTCAATGCAGGTCAGGGCCACCATAATGCAGCCCACTTCTCGCGTATCTGACACCAGTCCCATCAACAGGTCGGTGGTGCTGTTCAGCTCTCAAAGGCACGTAGTCACGAACTGGTGGAGCCCGACCCGCGAACACGCCACTGCCAGTATTGAAGGCGCGAGGCGGTTCACCCGGGTGCATCTGGTATTGATTCCTCTCGTCGCGCACCGGCACTTGGTGGGTAGGAACGGGAACATACGACATCCTGCGAGAGTCTGAATCTGCAATTGTATGAGGTACATTGTACCTGTGCTCTCCGTTGGTGACGGGTCGATGAGGACTAGATGTTAGATCAATATACTCCTGTGGTGGTTGCGCCCTAGGCCGGGTTCGCGACTCCATGGATTGATGGTTGCTTGGTGGTGGAGGTGGCGGACGCGACAGATGCGCATGTTCAGCACGATGGGCCATACCCTCATCAAAGCATGTGGGTCTGACACGTTTGTGATCTGGCCCAGTATAATCTCTGTCGTCTGGAACATAAGGAAAAGATCTACGCTTTGGTGGCATGGTCGTATAGTCTCCGACTGGGCGGGGTTCCGAATGCAAATATTGGTCAGTGGGGTGGCGTCGCGGGGACGTCAAATCCACTTGCTCACGCTCAACGGACGGTAGTACGACATCTTGTTCTGACGGGCGTCGAGAATGCACCGGTCGTCGTCCTGCTGATGCGTTGGCTGCTGGGGGAATGTGCATGTACTCATCTTGTGAATAACGAGGCGGAGCCTGAACTGGTGGGTGGCGCTGAGGCCTTGGAGGTGGTGGAGATTCTCTGATGGGCTCGAGCTACAAATGTTAGTTCCAAACAAGGAGGGGAAAGGAAATACCTCTGTGCCGAGCTCATGTGGCTCGACAAAATCTACACTCACATGATACAATTGCCCGTCTATTTCCTGCACAAGAGGTTGGGCTCTTGGGACAGGATGAGTGGTTGGGGGTCTGCTTCGTCTGCGCAGGTCAGCGATGTGTTGTGTTACGAGTGCGCGCTCACTTACGCCTCGATAGGTCGGCTGTGTGCTGCTGCGAATGCCTGGTTTCGGGATGGTGGGCGATTGTCTGACATTGGAGCATAGTGTCGTGGCTGTTGATGTGAAGGTGGTGGAGGAGCAGAATATTGAGGATGATACGGCTGGACCACAATTGTCCGTCTCGGCGCTCTTCGCATGCCATGAATATCCATGCGAGGACCGGCATATCTCTCAGGCTGAAGATCTCTTGCGGTCGCGCGGCTAGACACTATTTCCATGGACTGTTCACGCTCATCAGGTGTTGCCTGTGATCCTGCGTCACTTGATTCATCGTCATCGTCGTCTAAAACAATGACCTCTCGGAACGTATCCTCGATTTCATTACTCGCTTCGCCGGCTTCATCTCGCCACTCTTTGAGCTTGGCAAGGGAAACGTGCTCGACACTCTGTCGGGCCTGCATCCAGGATCCAGTCTTAAGCATCTTGTCGTAGTCTGTGTACACATGACGGATATGAGCGACGACAGCTAGCTGTACGCGACGAGCCAAGGACAGCTCCTTTGCGTTACCTACACGGTTGGTTCCCTACCAGGTGTGAGTAATACTTTTATGATTCAATGTCATGATTTTACCTCTTCGAAAGCATGGTTGACAATCGAGTTAAGATCTGCCTCTGGTATTTTTGGAAACATCTCGCGGACAGCCCCACGAGTGTGCTCCTTGGACTCCTTCTCGGTGCTAGGGCGCCCGTGGAGTTGTTGCCGCGACGAGTAGTCCTCGATACCGCGAGCAATCCAATTTGTCCGGTCACGCGAGTTATCCTTTTGGAGCCCATGTGCTTCGTCGTACATATAGCCGAATTTGCTACACGCCAAGTTTACGATTTCGATGGGAAAGTGGTGCCCGACTCGGTGGACGTGGTGTGACAACTTTTCGGGGTCAGCGTGCATCTTGTTCTTCGGCTTGGCCTATGGAAGAGTCAGTATAGTGCTCGCGGTGTTGGATCGATGGTTGCGGACCGAAACAATGTGGACATCGAGATTGCGCTGGCGGCACTGCTCCTTGCACCATTCTGTGAATTCCGGGTGTCCAGCTGGGATGAAACCAAATCCTTTGGGCGCATTGGAAGCGTAGGTGAGCTAGGGGAGGGTTAGTACAAATCCCATGGAGCGAATAGTTGGCGACGGACAATAGAGTGCAGCTTCTTCTTCTCCTGCGTAACGGCTTCAAGCACGATCTTGTACGGCTTTTTCTTCTTGGCGACTGCTCTCGGCTGATCAAGTATCGTACTGCGATTTGTCGCGTGCTGTGGGCGCGCGTGATGTACTCGTGTCATAGTGCAAGTATCCTGCTCTCATAGATCCAGAGTTGAGCTGAGGGGGGTAACTGCGTGGTCGCTTTGTCCAACAAATAGTTAGTGATTATTCACAAATCGCAGTGCTCTATAAAGATGCGCAACCGTTGCGCGCTGCTGATGAGGATTCTACAAGCCCTGGTCGCTGCAAAACGAGCAAGTGGGGTGTTGGTGTGAGGTGACGGTGATGGGATGGCCGGAGGTGATCGATGGCGTCGCGCGCTTGGGGCCGGCTGAACGATTCTCCGGAGACCCAATCATGTCATCGCGACGCGCGACATTCACAATTCGCGACAATGTCAAGAGAAGCTGTGATTCACGCGTACAGGCACGTCCTTCGCCATAGCCTGCGGGCCATTCAATTCTCGAAGCCTGCGCGCTACACTCTTCGCGATCGTTTGCGCCTGGCGTTCCGCAAAGGCTCGGTAACTGACTTCGAGCCACTCAAGATCAAGAACACAGTCGAGTTCCTGCATTATGCAACACGCGAGAATGGCATAGAGCATAGAATTGTAAAGAACCTTCTGTTCGTATGGTGGATGCAGGCAAAGGGAGGTCGTGGAAAGCCTAGACACAAAGCTCCGTGAGTAGCCCACAAGCTGCACTTCCACCCTTCGTCTGCTAATGACTTGCAGTACTCGTGAAGAGCTCGAGATTAAAACGACAGCTTATGATACCTTCAATCATAATATTCGCATGCTGAACGAGAGCATGGGTCTGTGTCTTCCAGCTATGACCGTCCGCGATCCCAACTAAGCTCCGCACTTCGAACCGAAGCTGTTCCTGAACGCCGTTCGCTATGAGAAACAATGGCACATGATGGGTAGGCCTAGACATGCCCTAGCCTTGCGACAACCATGAAGACTGAAGTCGGACTTGTGGTGGACATGGATTACATAAAGTCGTCCAAGAAGTCTTCATCGCGATCCTGGTTGCTCGACTCCGCAAGGTTGTCCTCAGTCATGATGTCGTCGTACGCATGATCTCTGCGGTATGCAAGCTCTTTACGCTCCTTGGCAATGCGAGCTTCCTCCTTTCGCTAAGATCTTGTTAGCTCGATTGTACGTGTGTTATGACCAAGGCACGAGCCGGGTGATTCCCTGGTCGATAGAATTGGGATTTGGAGAAATGAAAATCGGACAGAAGAAGAAGGGCCATAGGATACGAAGAGATGATACACCGCCTTCCAGAGGAGGAAGCATGAACCAAAGACAAAAGAACAGAGCATAGAAACAGATATTCAAAACTTACTCGTGCCTGTAATTCGCCCTGATCCCTCTTCCTCAGCTCCTTCAACCTCGCCTCCTTCTCCTCCCTCAGATCAGGATACTTCTCCGTCTTCGTCTTGTTCAGCCGATTAACAATCGGGTTCTCCCTCTTCTCAACATGTATGCGCTTGACCTACACCATAATCAGCAAACCCCCCAAACCAACACGCCCACAAACCCATCACATACCTTCCGCTGATCCTTGAACCCCACCTGCCCAACAGCCATGCTCCCATCCTTCTTCAAATTGGCCCAAGGCGTGTAAACAATTGTGACGTTATCTTTCTTGTTCCCCTCGATACTGTTCGCCTTGGTCAATTGCGCACAGTCCACTAATAGCTCTTTCGTCATCTTCTCCCAATCCTCGCCCTCGGGGAGGCGCACGTAGACGTGAGCGGACGACAAGTTGTCGACGTGGAACCAGATGTCTTCGTCCCAGCCATGTTTGATCAAGTCCTCATCTAGCATGCTAGTAAGTTTTTGGGGGTTGCGACGCGACAATTTTATTGTTTTTACTGACTCTCGACTTTGTCTTTGCCCATGTAGATATAGGCGGATGGCGACGTCGTGTTGGACGTGAAATAGTACACCATTTTGAGTGCTGGGTTGAGGAGATGGGAGGCTTATGCAGGGATGTAATTGGGCAAAGCGAGATGTTGGAGGTGAAATTGAAGAGCACGTGTGGGGTTAGCGGGGTAAAGCCACAGTTGGCGTACAGCCTCAGGGTTCACGAATGACAACATCACCATGATTGACCCAAAAGGATGAAGTAAGACTTCAAAAGATGGAGTAAACTAGGACTATCGAACGTCTTCATACGGTTGATAAATCTTATCTGTGTTCTTGATAGGCTCAACATACTCATTTAGTCCTCTATTCTCAAATGACTTACTATACGCTGCACTCCAGTGTCGCCAGGTATTGTGCTGACTGTGGTCGTCATTTCTTCAAGACTTCCCGAAGTGTGTCTGGCGTCACTGTGATATGCTAAAAGATCAATGTATAAAAGTCTCTAAGTATCAGCGAGTAATGTAGCTTTGATTTGACGAAGACAAACTCTGCCGCAAGCTCGCGAGCGAATTTACGGTATGATCACCGCACACTATGATCCTTATTGTCGTTGATGTTTCTCAAGCGTGATGACAACCCTCGTGATGTACCTAGGTATCACAAGAAACATTTCACACCTCACGTCCAAATCGAG
Organism: Parastagonospora nodorum SN15; assembly: GCF_000146915.1. Classification (NCBI taxonomy): domain Eukaryota; kingdom Fungi; phylum Ascomycota; class Dothideomycetes; order Pleosporales; family Phaeosphaeriaceae; genus Parastagonospora; species Parastagonospora nodorum. Next base: position 605,531 of record NW_001884561.1, on the reverse strand, counting down.
AAGTCATCTATTCAGGGTCTCACACGGGCCACATGGAGGGGCACCTGGGCAGCAGCCAAGCACCAAACACGTGCAACCAACGCGTCCCAACGCGACTCGAAGAAGACAACTAAACATCCAGAATCAGCACATCTCCCAAACATGCCAGCAGAATCCACCTCCGCCGATGCGCGCCGCCGCGCCGCCCGCGAAGTCATCGACATCCTCCACGAAATCGCAACATTGCTGGTATACACCACCACCATCTAAACCCAACACAACCGCCAATCTAATATGTCCAGAACACCCACCTAGACCGCCAACAACTTTCTTACTGCGTGTCTCTGATCGAGAACGGCGCGAATCCCGAAGCTCTAGCCGTACGTTCCCGCTCGAACTTTACTTTCATGTTGCAGTGAGGCACAGCTCAGCTCAGGCGGTTCCGCACCTCACGCGCGGTTCGCAAGGCAGTTTTTGAGTTTGGTTTGATTAAGAAAATGTTGGGATGTTCGGAATGCTAATTATGGTTTGTGTGGCACAGAAAGTCATCCAGCAGTTGAGGGAAGAATATCCGGCGGAGTCGGTCGATGGCGATGCAGATGATGCAGGCGCAGGCGCGCGCTGACGGAGACCGACCGAAGATGCGTTGTGCGGGCGCGTACTGAATCTGTCTGTGGCACGGCGGTCTATCTTGAGAGCAAAGGGGGTAGGACGACGATCATGGACTTTTCCCGTCAGAGTTACACAGACGCTGTGACAGGCAAACTTGGCGCCTCGGACTTTTTTTTGGGTGTAAGACGGCGTTCCGGCGACATTGGCAGCCCGCGACGACATGCCCCCTTGGCACACGAAGCTTACTGTATCCGATGCTGCATGCATGAGGGGTACAACATACGCGGGGCATTCCGACCTGTCGCATTCACGCGCCAAGCTGCTGATATCAGTTCTTCATGCAGCGTTATCAGTATAATCCAGGATGGCAACAAGACACCTTATCGCGTCATCGTAGAGTTACCCAACAGTCCCAGGATGGACGCATGCGTTGGGGTGTAGTGTCAAGTTAGGGAAATAGTCGTCTAGTATGACGGAATGTTAGGCATAACAGCGCGGCTACACGGGCAACGATATTAAAGATTAATCTATGTGAGCGTTGGTAGCGAGTGCCGGAGCTTGACGAGCTGTGTGGCACATCACCAGGTCACCGGGTATATCTGCATACTAAGCACGACTAGTCGCTTGGTGATATCGTCATGGGACAGTACGACACTTCAGCCCGTAGATCGAAGATGAGAAACAAGGAAAATACATGCAGCAAGCCTGCCGCTTGTGAGATAAGAAAATCTTTGGCTACATGAGCATCGATAGCGATTGGATCGATGCGTGGGGTATCTTTGAGTGTGAACAAACGAAGGGATTTGGGTATCGTCCAAAGGAAGTTTGTTTCGAATGGAAACCTGAACGCCGCCCCCCTCCTGTAGAAGAAATGTTCTATGTCTTATCGGCTGCCCCAAGTGGGAGAGCTCTGACGTTGTCTAAAGTTGCCTTTGTCGTCGGCGACCTTCTTGAGTGCCTTTTCAGCTTTCGCTTCTTGCTTGTCGAGGAAGCTGTTGAAGATGGTGGGAAGAATGCGTTTTGAGTCTCGAGGATAGTTAGATTGTGAAATTGAATGCTGCTGTGATCGTGACTTACTGGCATGGTCGGCGTCAAAGACGATACCGTCTGCGCCCCTCTCTCCAGCAACCTTGACCGCCTCTTCCAATAGACCTTCGCCAACGCCCTTGCCACGGTACTTCAGCTTGACAGTCCATGCACGAATGACTGCCTTGCCGCGTCTTCTCCTGCCACGCTTCTTTGCGGCATCATTGTCTGCCCACCCCAACACCAATGCACCAATAATGTCTTCACCCCACTTCACCACAATGAGCCTGTCATCGCCCAGCCAGTTCATATCGATGTCTTCCGCAATGCCAATGTATTCGCCCGTCATCCAGCGGATGAAGATCAAGAAGGTCATGGCAATGCCTCCGACGGTAGTGCCAACCATAAGCCAGTCGTTGTAAGACTTGAGCATCCATTGAGTAGCAACGGCGCTGATCAGACCAAACACGGCGAGGGTGATGGGATGGAAGATCAGCATCTTGCTGGAGACCTGGCGCTGCTGCGCAACAGAGTCGGCAACCAGGCGCAATCCTTCAATGCGGTCATCTTCAGATTCGGCTGTGTAAGTAGCCAATTGCGGTATCTCATCCGCGGCTGGCTTGAGGGGCGCAATGGGTTCGGTGGACGACATGATCTTGGTCTCGGCAGGCGATGGGTATGGGTTGTGCGGTGCAGGAAGCGAGGAGAAGGATAGTGGTGTTGGTGGGAGGGGCTGGTGAGAATAGCTGGTATGGCGGAAGGTGGTTGGTGTGCCCAATGGCGAAGGCAGGTCAGGATCAATTCTAAGGTTTGCGCTCAAACTTGTGAAGAATGCTGTAATGAATTATCAGCGAACAGTTCTCGTGGAGAAATGAAGTCGTCGAGTCGTGGTGTAAGTTCGCGTAGTATCGCGTTAAAAGTACGGGTCACACGACCACCAACCTAAACAAGAGTAGAAAAAAACTTACCAGCGCTTGTCCTGAATCCAGGCAAAGAAGGAATCGCCGGAATCGCTTTTTCAAATCCCGAATAATGATTTACAATCACCGTCGATTCACCCAGAAAATGTCGTTGCGGAAAGGCCTGGGGACCTGGTGGAACAAGCAACTTGCTCGGAGGAAGTTGGCGACGCATGGCTAACTCTTTATAAAGAAGTAAAAATCCTAATTACATAAACGGAATAGGGTCCGGTCCAGCCACTGATCCAAAGAAGCGTAGGGTGCGTAACACGGGAAATATTAAATAAAACAAATTCAGGTAGCCTTGATGGGGAGAATGGGACTGGTAGTGCTTAGGAAGGGAAAAAGAGTAGCTCAGCACAGAGCAGCAGGGAAGAATATGATGCAGCGGTGGGAGAACGTGCGTCTAAGTATTGGCTCTCGGCCAAGCCCTTGAAGGATGCCACAATAATGGAGCGGGCTACGCTTGGGACTAGGGGCCTGTCTTGTTCTCTTGTCCGTCAAGGCTTTTCCCGGGGGGCGCGATCTTCACAGGCCCTTTTTTCTGCATCCCGTGCCGCCAGCTAAGGTTGTGCTGCAGTTGGCAAGCTGGATAGTCTCATTGGCTGCGCCGCCGCTGAGATAAGAGCTTGTGCTCACTCAACGACCACCCAGACCGATCCATTCACATGCCTCTCCAGCACGACAGCGGAGTCCCGAATCGCATGGATTCGCAGCAACGAAGAGATGGTTGGCAAGTGCAAGCGGTGTCGTCCAGCTCATAGTTACACACATCATGCGGACGTGCAAAACAGTCTGGATCGGCGACTAGACCCTCCACATTCGTCAACGACCTGTCATCCTAACCAGTCCGTCGCAGCGCCTTCAAATCCACAAACATGCACCCATCATGCGTGATGCGCCGTACAAGCAAGCGCAAGCGACACTTTTCCGACAAGCCTTTTTGCACCCTGCCATCCCTGTACGATTAACCTCAAACTTGCGCCTGGTCTTGCACGCACGCGACTGGCTGGGACGTGAAACGAACTACTGTACAAACACCAGGCCACACGTTCTCTGTCTCACGCTTGCCTCTCCCTGCGTGAGCATCGAAGCAGCGATTGACGCCGTCCCAAAAACATCCCGTGTATCGAGAACTCTCAGCCACATTCCAAGAAACCGCTACCGCTGTGTATAGGCATTGTGCCTCAATTTCGGTTTCCGGTGCGGCGAGTCGCGTGCAACGGAGATGAGGCTTGGTCTTGCAAAACAACGCCGCATCTCCCAAACCTATCCATCTCTCCGTAGATGCGCCTCGTAAGTTGCCTGACCCGACTGCTTCCAAACGTTTTTGTTCCCAGTGAACCAGAAACCCTGTCAGCTTTCGCGCCAACCCCATCTTACGTGTACCCATCTCCACTCTATGACGAGCATTTGCATGCGACAATCGGTCCATACCCTAAATCCACCGATGCACTTGCACCCAGCTTCCTTCCCCTCACTTCTCACGTCCGGCCCCAGAGCACAAATGCGGTAGTAGACACGCGTCGCAATGGCTGATCTGGCATGTTTGAGCAAAATGCACACAGGCAAATAGTTGAAACGATGCCCAGATGTCGCTTGTTTCAAAGGTGGATGCGGGGATTTGTACAAGCGAACATCTGGCGAACTTCCGAAGCTTGCACCTACCGAGGTGGTCTCATCCATGGAAAACGTCAAGGATGGGATATGTACGCCAAGTGTGGAATATAAAATCTGGTTGGGATCATGTTTCCCCGTGACCGAGGTGGCATTGAGGTCGATAGTAAATGGTATAAAGCAGGAGGGATGTCCTTGAATTCTCCGAAGGTAAATCGACGATCTCCCATGCGCATGATTACGATGGTCACTTTATACCTTATTGCACCAAGCAATCAATTTCGTCGCAACAATTGCATGCTTTTATATAGTGAAGGCGCCGCACGTGCGCCGACAAAGGTATCTACATCCAACAACAACCCGGCCGTCGCCTGGACGAATGCCGCTTTTCCAATCGTTTCGCATTTCCAGAGTCAATCTACATTACAAGAAGAATATGGGGCATTTACGCAAGGGAGGATAAGTAAGGGAAAAAATAAGAAGCGGTTACCCCACAGTCTATCCGAAGCCGCTCCATGACGTGAGAAGCGATTATGCCTGAACGCCGATCTGCCGCATGTAAATGAGATGAGAGAAAGCAGATGACCAACACCGCACGATGCAGTGAGCGTCAAGTCGTGAAGAGAGTCAAACAGTCCGTCTTGCCTGGCCAATTTCAGCTCCCACGGCTCAGCAAGGCGACCTACTGGCCGCTATTGGCTAAGGCTTTGGAGCCGAACGCCTATGGCTTGTTCTTCAACGTCCCGTATCTTCTATACATTGCGTCCAGCTCATTTCTTCTGTTGCGTATTGGGGGCGGAAGCGGTGCCGGCACCAGGCTCGAGCGTATGTTCGTGGGAACCAGCCCGAAGCACCTGGCCACCCTCTTCTTGCGAGCAAACGTAGCTACCAGTCACCCATTTGTCCTCAATGATCTCATCAAGCGTGGCTCGCTTCTTTGGGTCGACCTCTAGCATTCTCCCGATGATATGCGCCTACTCTCTCGGGGGAGCAAGCGCAACAATCGCCATGGACCCTTAATCACTTGCGGCGTTTGACTGGTGGAAGTCGTGGAGTTGCGATGGTCGTTCTGATGATCGCCACTCTGATGTCGGGAGACAGGCTCCGACTGTGCGCCGGGCTGACGTCGATCGTCGCCTTCATGCTGAAGATCGGTGGCTGATTTGGACGGACCCGTGATTGATTTCGGTCCGTCATTTGGAGGTGATACAAACAGCTTGTATGAATTGTCAGATACCCTTGGAGCTTTCCACGGGAATCTTCGCAGCGTCATGCAGCAGAATATAATTGCGAGGGACCAGATATCTGTGGGTTGCGGATCGTACTTGGAGAGATCGTATACCTCTGGAGCAAGGTAGGGATCGGAGCCGACAATGCCTAGATGGTGTTAGCCGCTTACTGCGTGCGGGATTAAACCGTTGAACTGGTACATACCACTTGCTAGGACAGTTTCATCCTCGAACGGATATCGGAAGACAGCAGCACTTCCAAAGTCGATAATCTTCATGATGCCATGCTCGTTCACGACCACATTGTCCAACTTCAGATCGCGGTGAGCCAGACCCATGTTGTGGAGGTAAGTCACTCCGTTCAATATTTGAAGTGTGCAGCAGCTGACTTCCTCGCGGCTCATCTTCCGCAGTCATAACAATGGCAAAGAGGTCATACGGAGCGTACTCCATGACTACAAAATAGCTGCCTTTCTCATTTACCAGATCCATGGTTTCGATGATGTTGCCATGGTGCAGTGTTGATCCTATGCAGAACTCGGCCGTGACTTTCTTGTTGTAGTCCTTCTCAGATTCGTACGAATGTCTTGCTCGGAATTGCTTCACGGCGAACGTCACTCCATCACTGCTCCGCTTCATCAATCGGACTGAGCCTCCAGCACCAGACCCAAGAACTTTTCCGAACTTTCCATACTTGCTTTGGAGACCGTGGTCGTCCGCGAAGGGAATGTGGAAAGAACCGCCACCAGTCAGAGGTGGGGTCATGGTGCCGGATTTGCTAGACTTGCTTTGCTTCTCACGCTTGATGGATGGGGCGGGAGACTCCTTGCGCTTTTCCTTGTCTTTGTCCTTGTTTCTGTGCCCGATCTTGAAGAAGCGCTTGAGTTCAGACATGGATCCATGACCCTGCTTGCCAGCGGCGGCCTTTGCCTCGCTGGTCCCATCATTGGAGTTGTGGCGGCTAGAGGATTTTCCGTTGCCGCCAAAGAAGCTCGATCTCTTGCTTTCCTCCTTCTCGGCACCACCCCGCGATCGTGGCAGAAGAGAAGCAGATGACGATGATTGACCATGTCGACCCTCGGGGCCACCAAAAATATATCTAGCTTCCACCGAATCTAGATTCCTGGCCTGCGCCGCACGTTTCGAGCGAGTGTATGGGTTGTCGCCGGCTGGCGTGTGAGGCCGGCTACCTGAAGTTGGTGTGGAGGTACCGGAACCGCGATGGCCGCCAGATCCGGAAGGGCTAACATCTCTTGAGACGGGTAGAGAATCTCCAGCCGGACCGACGGTGAAGGATGGTCCATGCTTCGGATGAGGCTGAACTACTCCCGGAAGATCAGTTGCAGATGCTGGCTGAGGTCGTGAAGATAGTCTCGGAGAACGCGGAACAGCGAGCGATTGTTGACTGGCTTCGGCACTTTGCACCGATGAGTCCATCGATGTTGGAGGAGTTTCGTGTGGGGGAGACACCTGCGGAGTCATCATGGCGGGGTCGCTCGACTGCTTCCTGTGGCTATCCGCCCCTCCCGCCTTGTCTTCACGCGACGATGTGCCCGCAGGTGTCAGAGGCGGCGAGTGCATTGCGGAGGCAGGAGACGAGGGAGTCGTGCCAAGAGACGATGGTTGGTAAGAATGGCCAGAAGTTGTGCGAGAGGCAGGAGACGGCGAGGGAGCCTTGTGGGAGTTAGCTGTTTGCCATTGGTTATGCGTCTGGCACTCTACATACTCTTGATGGCGGCAGTGAGACGGGCTCAAACGAAAAGTTCTCCATGCGTTTGGCCTGGCAGCGGGACTTCTGCAGTGTTGTCGACAGATTACGCAGCTCTTCTTCGGCCTCAGGGCTCATTGGGCCATCGCGGGCACCTTTTCCGGACCCTGTGAGGTCGCATAGCGGTTCAACGGCCTTCTCAGGCTCGATTTCTTGGTTGACATCGCTGAAGCGTACCGACTGCGACTGTTCCTGGGCCGGCGACGCCATGGTGGGGTGAGGGAAAGTGAATGAGTGGATGACGATGTTAGCTCGAATAGCTTACGATGCTTGGTGGTTGTATATTAGTCAGGCCTCTGATCCCGTCATAGGCACACTAGCTCCGATCGAGACCCTCGGAGTGCGCGGATAAGGGACGAAAGGCAGTCCGCAAACTGAGCGCAAACGGCGCGGACGAAGTTTGTTGCTAAGAAAGCACTGCGATAGTTGCAGCCCAGCTCGGCGGATGCGCGGGGCTTCTTTTCACCGATGGCATATGACGTCGACGTTGGTGCAGAGCATACGGAAGCGGAAGAGAGACGAGAGGCTGGTGAAGTGCGCAGACATGTAAGATACGAGCAGAAAGCCCCCCGGGAGTGTGGCGGCAGGACGGCTTTGAGGCACACCAAGATTTGCTTGTGAGTGATCGGGATCTGCGGGAGGGGTGCTGGTGGGCGATTGAAGACTCGGATTACTCGTTTCGCTGGTGGCTAGACTATTCCCGGCGAGAGCAGGCGCGCCTCTCGTCGCCGCAGGATGCCGAGCTATGTCCATCGTGCCGTGGACTCGCTGCTGGACTGACAAACAAACATCTCAACCATCCTCACGTCTCAGCAGTGTTGGGCTTGTGCAATCCTACAAGACACCCCGCCGACTCTCGACGTCAGCCACAACACGCTACCTCCAGCCAACCGCATCTGTCGCCGCTGCACCTCGCATCTGACCGCCAGTCCCGCGTTGCTGAACTTGCGCGACCTTGTGACTATCACCAGAAAATCTCGAATTTGTTGAAGAAGAAAATTCAAGAGTTTTTCTCTGCCGTCCCCAAGACCCTACTACCGCTTTGACTTACGCATAATTTTGGTTAGTGCGCAGACCCACGCGGAAAATGTTCAACTGGGCAAAGTCGACGTGAGTCCTCCCGTTTCGCCGCCTTCACGTGCTCGCGCGACAGCGGTACGCGCTTGATAGCAGCATACTCACACAAGCACAGGTTGGCCGCTGTTGCCGGCACCCAGGAGCCTGAATATGGCCCAGATGCCATCCAGCCTGTTGGAAAGAACGCCGGCGATCCCGCATTCACCGAGTTGACCAAGAAGGACCTCAAGTGGGCTACACTGGACTACACCAATGTCGAGTCGCAGACCTTTTATCTGTTTACAGACGAGGGCCACGTGGGGTTCCTCCAGCTTATCTACAGCAACGTAGCGTATGTTTGTCCTTGAGCATAATGCTGTTCGGAATGCTGACATCAAATAGTGGCATGCGTGTCACTGTCCAATTTACCTGCAGGCTCTTCTACCCCAACAACTCCAAGCCCGGCCTTTGGGCTACGGACCCCCTCAGCAACTACGGCTTCGACGAGGAACAGCATTCTTTCTATGCCGACGGCGTTTCCATCGAGCTCTCCGAAGATGGCTCGTACTACACAATCAAAGCGGCGGTAAATGAGAACAGCATGGTCAACGTCAAGTTCTCGAGGACTGCACCTGGCTTCATGGGAGGAAAGAACGGCACAAGCAACTTTGGCACAGACCCGAAGGCTCCGTGGGGTTCCATGTACCACCACTTCTGGCCCAGAGCCAAGGTGGAGGGCAGTATCATCACAAAGGATGGCGAGATCAATGTCAACGGCCGGGGCATGTTCAGCCATGCGCTGCAGGGAATGAAGCCACACCATGCTGGTCAGTACCGACACCTGCACGATACATTCCACACTAACATCTCCAGCTGCTCGTTGGAATTTCGTAAACTTCCAGTCACCCTCCTACTCCGCCATCCTGATGGAGTTCACCACGCCCGCCTCATACGCCTCTACTGTCGTACGAGTCAGCGGCATCGCTACGGATGATAAGCTGCTTATCGCGGGCACCGACGGAGAAGCCAAGCACACCGCGACCAAGCAGGATTCGGACAACGATTGGCCGGAGCCGACCGCAGCTAGCTACCACTGGGTGGGCAAGACAGCGGACGGCCAGGACGTTACGGCCGAGCTCTCTGGTTCTTTGGGAGAGAAGTTCGATCGTGTCGATGTGATGGCGGAAGTGCCGGGTTTCGTCAAGGCTATTGTCGCCAGTGCGGCGGGCACGAAGCCCTACATTTACCAGTACGCACCGAAGATGACGATCAAGGTAAAGGTGGGCGATGAGGTCAAGGAGGAGGAGGGCACTCTCTACACAGAGGCAACCTTCATCTCCTAAGTGCTTGGATACGACTCTCCTCTCAATCATGACTACCCTAGCCCTAATAATCAAGCTCAGGACAGGAACCTGAGCCTAATGAATAACGTTTACTACATTGGTTTTTCGATTGCTATGATTTGGCTTCCAAGACGCATAGACCGGAGTTTGTACGAGCAACAAGCCACAGCTTGGCATGGTCGATTGTCTTACGTTGCCCCGCTATTCACCTCACCTGACACCGCGAAGCGCAAACGCGTCTACGCGCCGGTAAGCTGCATCACACTGGCCCGTGCACAGGTGCGTCTTACACTGTCGCCACACCTTTGCACCATCACCGAAACTACTACCAAGCTGCACCGCGCAAGTATGGTCAACGAGCGACCACGCCAGTTCAGCGGTGTTAGTCGCTTTGCCGGGCCTTCGCGACCCGGTGTTCCGCATCCGTCATCATCCGCAACAGCATCTCTTTCGGGCACGCCAAACCAAAGCCGGGCGAAGGTTTTAGGCTTGGGTTTAGGCAAGGGCAGTGGCGGGCTCGGCAAAGGGAAGGGCAAGGGACTGAAGAGACATATGTAAGTTCTGTGCGAGGTTCAATGTCAGGCGGGCTAACATGCATGTAGGAAGATTCAACGAGATACCATTTACGGAGTTACGAAGGGAGACATCAGGTAAGTCATTCCGCTACATACAAACTGTGGCAAGAGCAGCATTCCTGCGCTGCAATATGCGCGCATAATTCAGCGTTACATCTTACCAACATCCTTCTCCAGACGTCTAGCCCGCCGTGGCGGTGTTAAGCGCATAGCAGCGACCATCTACGACGACATTCGACAAGCTCTGAATGACCGCCTCCGATCTGTAAGTTCCCTTTCTTGCTAGGCAGATAAAAGCTGACGATGATTAGATCCTCAAAGACGCCATCGCTGTCGTCGAGTGCAGTGGGCGCAAGACAATCAGCGTAACAGACATTATCTTCGTGCTCAACAGGGTAAGCTATACACTGTCTCTGTCACGCAATGGCAAATTCTAATACTCATGATAGCAAGGTCGCCAGCTGTATGGCTTTGATCCTTCGTTCAATGGCGTTCGTTAGGGACAAATGTTCGTCACCGGATCAACACACGATTACCCATCGCAACTCTTTTGAGAAAACATCATGATTTTACGACAGGAGAGTGGAGGTAGAACGTTTACTTTTGGCGTTTACGGATTTCGTATGAGATTCACGAGAGGCGAGGTTGGGTAATGCGTGCTAAACGACCATCACTGGATGTGCTCCCTGTCACATGATACCCATAGCTCTGCATTTGAGACATCTTTTTGGCCTTTGGATCATTACAAGCAGTCACAAGGTCACCCACAGTCTACAATGACATTGAATTAACTCGGGCAAAGCTCTACCATCTGTTCACAACTTCCTTCAATTTAGTCATCTCAGATGCCCACATCTTTGCCAGATCTTCCGAACCATCAACTGCCGCCCGCGCAAAAGCATTATCCAAATCATCCAAAAACTTCAACGCTTCTTCCCTACCCTTCCCCTTCACTTTATCCCTCTTCCACGCCCTTGCCACACCCCCCATCCCCAACACCCCCACCTCCTCGCTCAAAAATCTCCATACCGTCTCTGCCTGCCCGCACTGATCCCAAATACTCCTCTGCGCCCCACAATCCACTTCATACCTCCACCTCATGCCCCTATACATCATCGCATTACAATGAAACCACCCCAGCAGCCTACAAAACAGCAAAAACTTCACCCTCGCCCCCTCCCCCTTCACTGCATACAAATTCCCCAGTCCCGCACACGCCCCCCAATGATCTTGCAGCCACCCATCCAACACCCAGCCCGGCGGCGGATACGTGTGACTCGGCCGCAACCCTGGCATCATCCTAATCCTCAAGTTTCGATTGCGGGTTAGGAGCGCGCGATGCCCTGCTGGTAGCTGGGTTAACCACGCGACCACACTCGTGCCGAAATCTAAATTCCGAACACTGAATGTGAAGGGCGTGGTGGTGTAGAATTCGTACGCGGCTTCGATGCGGATTGCGCGGCTGATGTGCAGGAGGGGAGGGAATATGTAGCATGTTTTGCGCAGACGTGGATTATGTATGTAGCGTGGCTGTTGGACTGCGAGGTCTGGAGCAAGGATGTATTGGTAGATGGTAGTGCGCAGCTCGGAGGGGAGGAGGGCGAGAGGGCTTGGTTTGTTGGGGTTGAGGGGGAGGATGGGGTACAGGTCGGACTTGTAGGATATGCTGAGGCGGTGGGAGGGGGTCAGTGTGGAGGGGCGTTTCAATCTTCTCGGAGTTGATGGTGATGAAGAGTTGTCTTTAGATTTTGATGCGAGTGGTGAATTGGGGGTGCTCGTGGCTTTCGAGGATGATGAGGTTGTTGCGCGGGCGTACGAGGGAGTGGGCATTGCTTATGCGTTTGCATAAGATTGAGGATTTCTTGTCCTTTTGTGTCGTCCGAAATTGTATGCGAGGAGAAGGAGTGCAGATGCGATGTCAAGACTGACGAAGTTGGATGGGAAAGTAGTTGAGCACGTGAACACGCGCAAGTGGGGCGCGTCATCGTCCTTCTGTGTTCCGAAAGCGCTGCATCTCAGCGCAAGCAACGCCACCACGACGTTGGTGCTCAGCTATCCACCTAGCAATGGTTCAGGAGATGGACATCTCACCCTCGTCACCGCCCCGTGGTACGAAGCGAAAAGGCGATGATAGCCTCCTGCTTCCTGCACCACGCCGAATCAAAGCGCTTGCGCAAGATGTTGTGAACAAAATCGCCGCTGGGGAAATCATTGTCGCACCAGTGCACGCACTGAAAGAGTTGATCGAGAATGCTGTCGATGCAGGATCGACCGCGTTGGAAGTGGTGGTCAAAGATGGTGGTCTGAAGCTACTCCAGATCACGGATAACGGTCATGGCATCGACGTGAGCATCACCATAAAATGTTCTTCGCAACCTGCTGACAAGGCCCAGAAAGAAGACTTGCCAATTCTTTGCGAGCGTTTCACGACGTCAAAGCTAAAAGCTTTTGAAGATCTGACCTCTATCGGTACTTATGGCTTCCGTGGTGAGGCGCTGGCAAGTATCAGTCACATCGCCCATCTCAGGGTCACTACGCGAACGAAAGAGTCGAGCTGTGCATGGGAAGCGCACTATGCGGGCGGCAAACTGGCGAGCCCCAAGCCCGGCCAGACTGCAGAGCCAAAACCAAAAGCTGGTCGACAGGGAACTCAAATCACTGTGGAGGACCTATTCTACAACGTGCCTTCACGACGTCGGGCCTTTCGATCCGCGAGTGAGGAATACGCCAAGATCCTCGAGCTCGTTGGAAAGTATGCCGTACATTGCCTGGGCGTATCCTTCTCGTGCAAGAAGGCCGGTGACAACTCTGGAAGTAGTGTCTCCGTGCCTGCATCTGCGACTGTCAAAGACCGTATCCGGCAGATACACGGTGGCGCGGTAGCAAACGAGCTTGTGGAGCTCAAGTCTGAAGACGATCGATGGGGCTTCAAGTGCGAAGGATGGATCAGCAGTGCAAACTACAGCGCGAAACGCACATCCATGCTGCTCTTCATAAACCATCGCGCCGTCGATTCTGCGATAATTAAGAAGAGCGTCGAGCAGACGTATGCAGCCTTCTTACCCAAGGGCAACCATCCATTCTTCTATTTGAGCCTGGAGATCGAGCCAGCACGAGTAGATGTGAATGTCCATCCTACCAAGCGCGAGGTCCACTTCCTGAATGAAGATGAGATCGTTGCAATGATTTGCGATGAGATTCGAAGCAGCTTGAGCAAGGTCGATACGAGCAGATCGTTCATGACACAATCACTGCTCTCAAACCCCAAGGTCCCCTTTGCCACGCCTATGAAGCAAATACCTCTCGCCACGACTACACCTGCCACAGACGATGTGTCTGATCGCAGTGCATCAAGAGCTCCCAAGACTGCCACAAGAAGGGAGAACAATCTGGTTCGGACCGATGCGTCTGCACGCAAGATCACGTCAATGCTACAGCCACAGCGCTCCGTGGAGGAAGCTGCAAATGAAGACGAGGAGATAGAGTATGAGTTTACGGAGAAAGAGCCTATGGCATGTCGACTCACATCCGTGAAAGAGCTTCGTGCCGAGGTTCGAGATGCCATGCACAACGAGCTGACAGACATCTTTTCAACGCATACCTTCGTTGGTATTGTTGATGAGCAGAAGAGAATAGCAGCCATACAAGGTGGTGTCAAACTCTTTCTTGTCGATTATGGCATGCTTTGTAACGAGTACTTCTACCAAGTCGGCCTCACAGACTTTGCAAACTACGGAACAATTCGCTTCAACCCTCCATTGCCGCTGGAAGACCTCCTCAAAGTGGGAGCAGAGCAGGAGCGCAAGAATGCTGGCGATGAAGCTGACGAACTGGATTGGGACGAAGTCGTAGAAACCGTCAAAGAGACACTCATTGGCAAAGCCGCCCTACTTCAAGAATACTTCTCTATGGAGATTACACCTGAAGGAGAATTGTGCTCAATCCCGCTGCTGCTGAAGGGTTACACACCTTCTATGGCGAAGCTGCCTCAGTTCTTATTACGCCTCGGACCCCATGTCAACTGGAACGAAGAGAAGGGGTGTTTCCAGACCTTGTTGCGCGAGCTTGCATCGTTCTACGTGCCAGAAAGTTTACCGCTTCCACCAACTGCGACCCCGGATGCTAACGGAAAGGGTAAAGGAAGGGTAGCAGAAGAGGATGATGCAGAGATCGCTGCAAGGAGAGCTAAAGTGAGGAAAGCAGTCGAGCATGTCATCTTTCCGGCTTGTAAAGCAAGGCTTGCGGCGACGAAAGGTCTCCTCAAAGGAGTGATGGAAATTGCGAACCTCAAGGGATTGTACAGGGTCTTTGAGCGATGCTAGGTTCTCTCGGAAGCAACGCTCATATCACGTTCCGAGCTGCATTGCTTATTTGACATCTCGCCAGTCGCGATTTTCCTTAAATCCGGGACGTGTGTCTTGGCTGCGCTGACCAACGTCAAGTGGATACTCCACCTGAACGTCTTACATAATTTACGCCTTTACTACAGTACCATAAAGTACTATAGCTAAATGTATACTTCCAGCATGTACGAGAGTTTGTAAAATGTGTCAGGAGGAATTGTCATTCGGCATGCATCTAACACCGAAGTGACCTACGTCATCTGTACGCGTTGGTCCACCATCGTTGTCATACATAATCTGCAACTCTGCACTATCATCATCCAATTCAACAGCACAACCTCACTCACCTTCTATAATAAACATAACAACCAGCAACCATGTCCACTTCCTCAACAAACTACCACCTCCTCGCCATCCCAGCCTACTACATCTTCTCCATCGCCCCGCACATCTACGCCCAATCCATCCTCACAGCATCAGGCTACAAAGTCAACAATGCCAATCCCAAAGCTTCTCTCTCGCCTGATTCCGTGAAGGGCAAGGTGCCAGATGCCGTGTACGTCCCTCAACCCCCCAAGCCATCACTCAATCTAACTCCCAACCCAGCTTCCAAAAATATCAACGCGCCGAGAACGCGCAATCCAACAACATCGAGCAAATGCCCTTATTCGCTGTGGCGATTCTGGCGTCGATCATGGCGGAGCGCAGCACTGTCACGGGTTTGGGGCGCGCGGTGGTCGATGGAGATGCCACGGGTCTGACGACGTTTGTTGCGGCATGGTTTGCGGTCAGGGCGGCGTATGATGTGGCGTATGTGGCTATTGCGGATCATGAGAAGAGTTTTATTAGGAGTACGTTGTATGCGGTGGGGTCGGGGTTGGCGGGGTGGCAGATTTGGAAGGCGGCGGCGCTATTGGGTTAAGAGAGGGAGTGACTGGAGGAGAGGAGTTGTATGGGGGGTGGAGCTTGTGGCTTGGTAGAGTAGTCGGATCTGTATGAGTCTTTTAAAATGCGTCTGAGAATTATGGCAGTCGAAGAAAAAAGAACTCTTTCACTTCTGCAACATTCCACCAAAGCCCATTTTGCACGCGGCGCACAAAACACTACAAAACTGATATCCCCCAAACTCACCACAGACTATACTATATATCCCCTCTAATTCCCCATCATCCCATCGAACAAACATCAAACACCCAATGGCTCAGATTCACGGCTTACCGTGGATCTACCCTCTCACCCCACAGCGGGTATTGAGGTTTAGCTAGGCCGGGGTTCGAATACTTCTCAAAGCTCTCCTCAGGTGGCCATTAGCCTAGGAGGAGAAGTGAAAGAGGCTGGATGGAGGAGTAAAGATTGGGGTCAGGCAATGTTTAATAGAAGAAAATTAAGATGTTTCTTCGCGCCTGCGAAAGCGGGGTTTTCTTTTGCATCTTTTTTGCGCATTCTTTTTTAGGGGGAAGGTGTGTGTGTGAGTTGTTTAGGCGCAGGTGTCATATGCACATGGGGTCCTGTGTGCCTCCAGATCCCTTGAGGTGGATAGTCATTCGTTGTAATTGAGTATCAACTATAGTCTACTTTCGTTAGATTCAGTAAGGACGTGTCAGTTATAACATAAGCCCTCACAAGAACACCATATTTGCTGAAATGGCGAGTCACCGTCTCAATGCGCCAAAGAGATACGTCCAAAACGATACCTTTTCACTATCGTCGAGCGATGACCGTAAGAGATACCCGCCCACTCGGGCTTTGAACGAGCAGCCCTGACTCTGCACACGTGTTTGTAAGTCACTAGACGTACCGTGCTCATGCTACCGGTGTCTGCAGGACTGCCACCCCAATCACGCGCAGCGGCCAGAATGAGCGTGACTGTAAACGGCTGCTGTGAAAATCCACAAGGATGGCGTGCTCTGGCTGACGACGGGCAAGCGCGAAAGGCTTGGGAGGAGGTGTGGAAGGAGTATTGGGTTGTGAGAATTCTGGGGCTAGCGAGAAAATTGAACATTAATGTGGGCTTTGGGGTAGTGTACATCAATACGAGCTGGAGGAGACGACGTTTCGAGTTGGATCGGAGGCGGAGATGAACGCTGGAGACAAGGTAGATTTAACCAGTAGGAAGAGGGAGAAGGAATGAGAGATTGGAGTAGCTAGAGAACGTTCGTGGTCGTTGTGGATGGAGGAGATGATTGCGCGCGGTAGATCGAGTAATAAGTAAAGTGGGTGTCCGTTGTAGCTGATTAGTCTCGAAAGATTTGAGGAATGTGCAAGTCTCGCATTGCGAATTTTATTTATTACGAATTCACTTGATTCATTTGATTTGATTCAGCCAACTATGCGTTTCATGCGACTCAACCTATCGCCTTGATCTTCTCTATCAATAGCAGCAGCGCAAGGCACTGTCCATCCTCGCCCACCATCTCAAAAACAAAGGAAAAAAGGCCATCGCTACAATCTGAACCCTACCGAAGCGCAAGGCAGTGAAGCATTCTGTGGGTATCGTGGGTATAATCGCAAAATTACGCAACTCCGTGCTCTCTTCGAATCGTCAAATAATCGTGTCGTGCCTCTCGTGTTATTCCTCCTCTTCATTATGTCGTTTGTCGTGTCCATCCTTCATCATGCTCATTCTTCATCGTATCCATTCATCGTTGTGTCTACGTGAGATTCTCAAAATGCTCATAGGTCTGGGTCCGTCTCTGTCAGGAGGTCCGGCTCGGGAATCATCTCCTTGAGCTGCATCATGCGGTTGCGGCAGTGCGTGACGAAGATGGCCATGGCGAGAGCGTGCCAGACGTCGTAACCTTCGTGCTTGAAGTTGAACATGGCGATCAGCCTGAGCTGCGGCTGCTCTTGCTCTTCTGTCGGAGGCGCATAGCTGACGAAAGCCATGACGGTGTGCGACGCGGTCACTCCGTAGAGAGTAGGGACCTCGGGCACGACCATGTCCCCGCGCTCTTCGGCTTGATCGATGCCGAGGGCATGGTGCCATTGGTTGTAGAGATCGCCGAGTTTCTGTAGCATCATGCGCTCACCGACGCTGGAGTGGACTTTCTTGGGCCATGTGACTGTCTTGAAAAGTGGCAGTTCAGGCCAGAGTTGGTCAACCCCGCCGTCTTTGATAGCCCAGGTGGTGTATTTTTGCACGGCGCGCTTGACGTGGTATTCTGGTCTGCGCTTCTGCGCCTTGGTGACTTTCGCATCGCGGACACGGCCGCCAAGATCAAAGAGGTTGCTGAGCGCTTGTTGGGCTGTTGGTTCATTAGCTTTGCACAGGCGTGCCGTTTGATACCGAGTACTCACCACGGAAGCCACTGCCGTGTGCGGGGCGCAAGAAAGCCTTATCTACCCTTGCAGTGAAGAGATCCTCTGGTAGCGTCTCGAGGTCATCGATCCACTCGATTGGCAGCAGTGGTTCGAAGCCGCGCATCCCCAGCTTTTGGAACAGGAATACGGCGTCCTCAGACCAGCCAGCAGCTCGGAGCTGACGGCCTTGGTTCTCTCGCCTCTCCCTCTCCTTGTCGACATCGATGGACTGGCCCATGTAGTTTCCGTCCTCGACAAGTATCGTATCCTCATTTGCATCCACCTCATCGTCCGATGACGCTGCCTTTGTGTTTTCGGCACCCGGGGAAGCGACCATTGTGTCGCCCTCGAGATCGTCCATCTGTTTTGTCGAGGCAGGGGGCGACGGCGGCAGCAGCGTCTGGTCGATATCCATGTTGCCGTCGAACTCGCTCTGCGGACTCGGGGTGCGTACGGTCCAGACCTTGACGCGCGACTTTGGGCTCATGTCGCGCGACTCTGGTGTCGCGACCTGCTTCTTCAGCGGCGTGGGTCTGATTGGAACAGCGGGGACCTTGAACTCCTTGTCTCGCCGTTGTTGTGTTTTGCGCGGGCTCACATAGTTCCAAAAGCGGTCGGAAACGTCGCGGAGGAACGCCATGTTGTTGTGGTTCGCAGAGGAACGCAGGTTCGTGGAGAGTGGTGCGTCGATTGGTTTGGTAGATGCAGGTACGAAAGGATAAGCGTTCTAGGCGTAGTGCTGCAGGGGAACCCTCCAAGTGGGTCGAGGCGGTGAAGGTGAAGGTGGACGTGGCATAGGGCGCCCCTCACCATGTGCAGTGGGCCGGCTTTGTTAAAGTGGGCCGTCTTTGAGCGCTCGAGCATCAAAGAAGTCGAGGTCGCGGAGTCATTGTTGTTACGCAAGCCTGGACCCTTGACGGAAGTGGCTGGTACGCCGTCACGCATTCACGTGTGAGTCAGAGAGTATGCGGTTAGCGCAGGATTCAATCTGATTAGATTAGATCAGCACCCCACTAATCCCCGCGCCAAAAAAGTTCAGGCAAGAGTCCGGGTCATCCATTGTGCAGCCGTGAAGTCACAAACCTCAAATTTTTTCTATCACCAAAATGGCAGTCACCGAGCAGGACACTCAGGTCCCCACCCTTCGCAAGATCGTCACCTCCGAGTCGGAGCCTCTTGCGCGCCGTTTTCGCGCCCTCTTCTCGCTGAAGCACCTTGCTTCCCTCCAACCACCCACCGAGCAGACCGTGCCTGCGATCGAGGCCATTGCTGCAGCATTCAGCTCCCCATCCGCTCTGCTCAAGCATGAGTTGGCTTACTGTCTGGGCCAGTCAGGGCATGACGCAGCCATTGCGCCTCTGCGCGGTGTGCTAGAGGACAAGGATGAGGATTCCATGTGCAGACATGAAGCTGCTGAAGCACTGGGCGCCTTGAGCGATAAAGGCAGCCTGGAGCTACTGAAGAAGATGAGGGATGACGCGAACGAGGTGGATGTTGTACGGGAGACGTGCGACATTGCCGTCGATCGCATCGAGTGGGAGCATGGGCTGCAGAAGGGCACGGAGAAGCTGAAGAAGAGGTATGCTTCAAAACTACAGGTGATATCTGGATGCCGGGCTCACAAAGCACAGCGACTTCACCTCCGTTGATCCTGCACCGCCAATGCCCGAGAGCAACGAAGCGCCCTCTATCCCAGCCCTTGAGAAGACGCTCCTCGACACAACTCTGCCCCTCTTCCAGCGCTACCGGGCCATGTTCGCGCTCCGCGATCTCTCCTCACCGCCTGATCTGCCAACGGCTGTTCCGGCTGTGCATGCGCTTGCCCGTGGCTTCGGCGATCCATCTGCCCTGTTCCGCCACGAAATCGCATTCGTCTTCGGTCAACTATCGCATCCCGCATCGATTCCCAGCCTGACGGAGGCACTGAGCAACACAAAGGAGGCGAGCATGGTTCGACACGAGGCCGCAGAAGCACTTGGAAGTCTAGGAGACGAGGAGGGTGTTGAAGAGACGCTCAAAAAGTTCTTGAATGACCCGGAGCAGGTGGTACGGGATAGCGTGATTGTTGCGCTTGACATGGCCGAGTTCGAGAAGAACGGCGAGGTGGAGTATGCCATTGTGCCACAGGCGCAGGCAATCGCGGCCTAAGGTTGAAGGACAATCGCATGTACACGGCGTTTTGGTTTCAATAGAAGTCCTCCTATCTCCCCTTCAGTTGTTCGTATTCCACCTGTAGAATAGTTTTAGCAGAAGTCTGATGGTGTATGTGCCGAGGCCAACGTACTTGTGACCGCAATCGCACTCGTAGAAGACAGTGGTGCCTTCGTCTGCGCTCCGCAGCTGCTGCGTGTAGTAGCGAACTTCCTCGCGACCGCACTTTTCGCATGTCTGCCGAATGACGACGCTCGTCTGCACATCGTCGTCGTTGATGGCCTGCACTTCAGATCGCTTTGTGCGCAAGGAGGATGGAAAGGCTGTGGGCTTGGAGTGCGTGACGACGGTTTTGGAGGACGTGTCTGTATGCACATCAGATTAGTACATGTCTATGCGACCACTCTGAGAGGGCGCACCTTTGCATGTAGCACCACAGATGGCGCACGTCAAGGTCACATTTTTCTTCCCAGCGCTGCCGTCGAGCAGGTTGCCGCAGTCGTTGCAGAAGATGAGGGAGCCGATTGCGGACATGGTGGGAGATTTGATTGTCGCCGTGTGATGTGAAGGTAAGCTGGCTGGGTTCAGAAAAAAAGTGACAGGGAATCGCGAACTTTCGGGTTGCGGAGAGCAGGCACTCCCGCGGCTGCGGCGCTAGATGCAAGCGGAAGGCGGTCAGACGCGTCAGAATTGTGCCATGCAGCCAGTACGTGAAGCCAAACGTATCGCATTCACTGTACTACAACGGGGAAGGAGCTGCCTATCCGAAGAGCGCGTTACCTACATTCGCGGGGCCTACAACCTGCGACCATGCGCCAGTCCCGGCCGCCATAGTGAGCCCTCAACCCCATCCCGGGCAAACCTCATCGCATCCCCCAGCAGCACACACGTCCACATCCGCCCCGCCAGCGCTGCACGCTCCCGGCGGCCACCATGGCTGGACACGCAAATGGCAGCAACTGGCACAATGCCAATGGAGGGGGTCTGGCATACCGGCCGCCGCCCACGGTGGATGAAGCGGCCATGTACTCGCCGTTTGTCTCCATCATCCCATTCTCGCCCGGTCAGTGGCCCGCCTTCACCTGCAGACGAGCGCCCACGCTGCGCTCTATCACTTGCCTCAGAGTAGTAGCCTAACTGCCCACAGAAGTCATTCCCTTTCCCGCAGCCGAACCGCCCACGCCGCCCTCAACCCTCACTCCAGACCAACACAACGCTGCGAAGCGAGCAGTGGGCATATTGAACGACGAAATCAAGGGCCAAACCACCGCACAGCACCTGCACGACACGCTCCGCCAGCTCCAGCGTTTATTGCATCGCGACAAGCTCCCCGAATAGTAGAGCCCGGCCCCTTCCACACTGACCGCGGAGACTGACAAAGTACAGCAACTTCAAGCCAATGCCACAACTCGCAACGCCCCCTCCAGACAGCCCCGCCAAAGAACACAATGGAACTGCTGCGAGCGATACACCGGCTCTTAGCCCCTTTGCGAGCATGCTCCTGCGGCAGACGGACGTGAGCTTCACGCGTACGTCTCTTTGTCCGCCGTCTTTGCTACCCTACTGACAAAGCCAGCAAACGGAGTCCTCCCGCCTGAGCCACGCCAGCTCGCAACTCCAGCACGGCCAGCTGCGACCCCTTCCCAGACGAGGACGCCCTCGCTTCCTCAGGTCGAAACGCCTAATGGCACCGCACACGCACAAACCGGCCACCTTCCGTTTCCCTCCAGCGCTCTTTCCTCTGTTCCAAATAGCACGCCACCTCGACCTGGTCCGGCTGTAGTGGTCAAGCCCATCAGTGGTCGCCGTGAAGAGTACCAACGCTACGACGACGTCGTCGACGCCACGCCAAGCTTGCCGCAGAAGAGGCAAGAACAGACCGACCGAGGCCTTGCGGCTCTCAAACCACACGAGCGGGAGATTGCCGACCGAAAGATTGAAGAGCTTCGGGATCTCGTTGCATCGTTGACTGATGACAAGGACGACCTTGAAGGATCAGACAGCTTCCGGACCGTGTCAACGCTCGACGCTGATTTCACAGTCATGCGATCCAGAGCAATGGACAATCTCTCCGACAAGATGTCCAATATCATCAACCTCGGCCGCTTCTCCGCCTTGCCTGTAGACATGGTCATGGACATTCAATCCCTTTTGCAGCCTGGCGTTACTTCAACTATCAAAAATGATCTGTTCAAGCAAGCAGAAGAGACCATCGAATGGTCCGACAGCATAGAGGCAGCCAAGTTCGCACTCAAGGCCGCTAAGATGATTCTGGACACCATGATCGAAGGTCGTGACGATTACCGCATGCGACGCGAAGAGATGATTGATACCATCATCGACCTCATCAAATTCATCAAGGATGCCTGCATCGTCCCTATCCTTCAAGCTCGTCGTTCTGGCTCCACAGAAGATGTCTTCATCTCCGCCACCGGCCAAAAGAGAGAGCTGCAGACTGTTCTCCGGCTTTGCGGGAGCGTCATGTCTCGATGTGCGATGCTGATTGGCAAGTACAATCTCTCCGACAGGGCACTCAATGGTCTGGAATATCTGGCATTAGAGCTTGTCATGGAACAGAACAGCGACTCTGAAAAGGACTCTATCTTCACGATTCAGAAATTTGAGCAGTTTCGTCAAAAGGCTGTGGACGTTCTGGCCGAGATTTTTGCTCGACATGCGGAACAGCAGAACTCTATCCTAAACGGTGTTCTGAGCAATCTGGAAAAGCTGCCTGACAAGAAGGCCAGCGCGCGGCAGTTCAAGTCAGCGAGAGACGTGCCCATCATGACCATTTCTGCGCTATTCATGCGCTTTGTTCAGGTAGCTGCAACGAACAGAGAGTCGCAGACCAAGACTGCTGCCTCGAACAACAACGAGAATTCTTCCGATGAGGACGCGAGCGATTATGATCCAGGAACCAGCAGTACGAAGAAGAGGAAGAAGCGCAACGATGCCCCAGCTCAGACTGCGCAGCTTCTTTTCAAAAGAGCGAAAACCATAGCGTACACAATCGCCGCGTTTCTCGTCGACCGGGCATCCAATGTATCCAAGACTAGCGATAAGCCTTTTCGCAATCTTCTTGATCTATTCATTGAGGACTTTTGTAATGTTCTTGGCTCACCCGAATGGCCCGGTGCAGAGTTGCTTCTGGAGCAGGTAATGAGAAAGATGAACGCGTTGCTACAAGCCGAGCAGACGGCAAAGACAACCGTTAACGACAAGGATATGGCCCTCTCAGTCATGTCCCGCATAGGCTGTGGGATCCTCGATTTCAAGCATCGACTGAAGAAGCTGAAGCGCGAGAAGCTAGATGTCTCCCAGTCCAACATCTCTTCCAAATTAGACCGACTCCTTGACGAGGCGATGAGCGATAACGCCAAAGAAGGAGTTAACGACCTAGACCTACTCGCTTTCGACGGCCCTTATCGGATGGTGATCGAATCGTTACCCGACTACCTTGATTTGCATTCAAGTCAGGATGATCCGCGTCTGCAGTCCGTCAGTGGTTGCCATGTCACTTTGTGGCTAGCTGCATTCCTACGAGCCTTTCCAGCCGATGCGGGTGATGCTGATGCTCGCCCTCTCGCTGTCGCGCAACTTCGTGAGCGTCTGGACCTCATGATCATGGATCACAAGTGGCTTTCTCAGAAGTTGTACGTAAATAATAACTGCTACTTGTTCTTCTTCTTTGCTAACATATTCTTAGCAAATTTCAATCCATATCTGAAGTCCAGAGCAAACTTGCGGCCGGAATTATAACCATGCAGAATAACGTCTGCAAGTATGTCCCCTATATCGTGGCGTTGATGCTGGAAAAGACACTCGACAAGAACTCATCCAAGCTTCGCTCTCGAGGAATGACGGGTCTGGAACAGCTTATTCACAAAGACCCTCGTGTCTTCACGGAGAGGAACGTCAAGGATATGATATCAGCCTTCTCCGATACATCGCCTATGGTCCGGGAGTCTACACTTTCGCTGGTATCGACCTGCCTGGAGCATCAACCCTCGCTTCAGCAACACTTCCTGTCTAGCATTCTGCAATTGGCCAACGACCCTTCGAATGGACCGAAGAAGAAGGCAATCAAGCTTTTGAAGGACATCTATAACGGTCCGTCCTCTATGGATGACAAACTGAGAATTATTGCTGCCCTGCTCCTACCTTCCCAGGACGACGAGAAGACAATCTCCGAGCTTGCGCGCAACGTACTTGAAGAGATCATACTGGTGCACAATAAGCCGAATGCGAGACTGGATGAGAGCCAGCTTAAATTAGAACGCTCTAAGCGATCTTTGCTCATCATCAACACTGTCCAGCATATCCATGCTACTCCAAAGACCGTGGAAGCTTTCGAAAAGCTTTTTGCGCACGCGCTATCACCCGGATCCGCAAACATTGAGATCTGCAAAGAACTCGTTGCAGACATGGTCGATCAAATCATCAGCCCCGAAACCGGCTCCGACACGCAATCGCAGGCACGTATCATGACAGCGTTGAGCATATTTGCCAAAGTCGAACCCAGCCTATTTACCGTTGATCAGCTGCAACTGCTCAAATTGTACATAAAAGTACTCACTACCACGGAGGACCTCGCCCTTGTGCGGCCAACAGTCATCATTTTCCGCTATGTATTTACGACCCTGAGCACCCTACAGGTGACTTTTGCGGAAGAAGTACGCGCAAGCCTAATGAGCAACGTATCAAAGCTGGCAACTTTGGCAGTCCAAAAGCCTGAAAGTCGAGAAACGCTTGTTGACATTGCTCACTGCTTGTGGGCCTTGACGCCAATGGCTGATCAAGGTCTGAAAAAGCTCTGCACCCTCATCTTGTCCGTCATTTGTCAATTGCGGCCACTTTCAGAATGCACGAAGGAAGAAGCGACCAAGAACCAGAAGAAAATCCAGTCGTACGCAATACTGCTTGGAACGTTCGGCAAAGTCTGCAGCTTCGACAAGAACATAGAGGTCTTCCGAGAGACCCTTAAAGAACAAGCACGCAAAAACCGGGTTGCACAGACAATCAAGCTCTCGGGAGATTCCAAGACTGCCGTTTCCCTTCTTTTGCTCAACACAGTCCGACCATTCACATCGCAAGCTTGGGATATGAGTGTACGTGTACAAGCTTTGAAGAGTGTGGGGGACATATGTCAAGGTTCACCGAGCCTCTTCATGCGCGCCGAGATCGAGAAAGTCTTCAAGCTTGTCTTCATCAATGGCGACAACGATCTCTTGCGACAGGCAGCCCTGGTTTCATTCAGAGAGTACTTCACTTTCGCAGAGCGTCGGTCAGAATCGGGCGCAGAAATTGCCGTTGGCAAAGGAGCTGTGACTGGCAACGCACGACTAGAGACGTCATTCGTCGCCAACGAAAACGACAGTGCGACCCTTCATATAGCTCAGAGGTTCTTGCAGAACTTTGTGGACACTGCACTCAAGTACAACAATGACCTGGGGGTTTCGGCGACCTTTGTCATTGCCAGCATCAGTCGCCAAGGTTTAGTCCATCCCAAAGAATGTGGCGCTGCGCTTGTTGCTCTGGGCACTTCTCCCATCGACATCATATCACAGACGGCTTCAGTTGAACACAAGCGAATCCACGAGAAGCAGGAGTCATATCTAGAGAAAGAGTACATGCAGTCGGTACGCATGGCTTATGATTATCAGGTGGACGTCTTTGGTGACTCTCACGGAATGCGCGAGGCCACTTACGGTGCTAAGCTCGGCAAGCTCTTCGAGGCATTGAAGAGTGGAAAGAAAGTCACTTTCAAGAAGTTTATCAACAACCTCTGCAAGCAGGTGGACTTCAACTTTGCCAAGCTTGATGCGAGTGGTGAACCGCCTTCATCAGTACTGTTCGCTCGCTTCTGTCTTGAGAACCTGGCCCTTATCGACTTGGCAACTCTTGAAGAAGTGGCCATGTGTTTGAGTGCTTTGGAAGCTATCGTGCTCAAAAATACCGGACCCACTGTGGCATTGGCAATAGAGACGGAGATGCCCAAGCGTTTTGTCAATGTGCAGCAACAATCCGGGCATGGAGACTTCCAGCAGCACTTGGGATTGGGAGATGCCGCTGGGTTCCAAGCACCGATTACCATGTCACAACTCGAACAGCCTACAATCAACGACACTCGTCTACGTCAGATCACGGCAGCTTGTATGATCCTGAGGATGGTATGGGAGACACGAGCCTTCATCCGCCGCTGCTACAATGTGCAGAAGACCAAGGGCGGTATTCCGCAGAAAGATTACATCAAACCCGCGCA
Organism: Parastagonospora nodorum SN15; assembly: GCF_000146915.1. Lineage (NCBI taxonomy): Eukaryota > Fungi > Ascomycota > Dothideomycetes > Pleosporales > Phaeosphaeriaceae > Parastagonospora > Parastagonospora nodorum. The sequence continues at coordinate 579,311 of NW_001884561.1, read as the reverse complement.
ACGCAACAATTTTGTATCTGGTAAGGAACTCTGGGAGAGTCTCTTACCTGTTATGCATGCACTCGACAGTCGCGAGACCATGATCAAGGCATGCTACGATTTTGCCGACATCCTGGACGTAGATCGGGAAGCCCAGATCGGCGAGGACGGAGAAGACGACGATCTTGGGGCCGGCTACGAGACTCCAGATGAAGGTGATGTCACGACCCCTTTCCCAACCAGTGGACGTGGCCGCAAGAGGAAGAGCAACATGAGCCTCGGCAACACACCAAAAAAGGCACGCGGTAGGCCCACGGGCGGGAAGAACAAGAAGAGGAGCTCGAAAACTCCTGATGCTGATGGCGATTCGGACTAGAAGCCCTGATTGCATCAACCTCGGGACGCGTGAGGAAGCGAACGTGTTAACTTGATGTGACACTGCACACATCACTATCCGTTACGCCAGTGCGACGCAACCGAAGTCAAAAGCGTGTACATTTTCTCAGCATTTTATGGAGTTATGGTGGGAATTTAGTGCAAAGATACCCCTTAGCGTCACGGGCAGGGCAGGCGCATGCTTCATGGCACTCTTTGTGAGAGCCTTTAAGCTGGATTTTTGGGAACCGACACGTAGTTTACTGTGCACTATCATGGATGTGCACATTGATATACCTAGCATTTACGCAGCATATCTTACTAAGCTACACTATTTGCCTTGTCTTGTGATGTTTTTGACCTGACGACTGGCGTGAGAATAGCGAAAGTCATTACAGCAACTGGGCCACCTTGATCTAAACAGCAGATGTAGATGGTATGATATAAATTTAGATGACTTGAAGTCACGCAACCCAAGGAATGCATGATGGTATAACCCAACAGCTTTTGATTCTATGTGTGCAGCCCCGAAATTGGCAGTAATACAAGCCCAAACAACTCCTATAATCTCTTTATCCTTGATCCCTACTCTATCCCGTACAAGTACAAAATCATATATCCACCAGCCGCGCCACACTCAAATCTTCACAAACGGACTCCTCTCGCCCACCCCAAACTCCTCCTCGCTATCACTAGCCCCATCCCCGCCCTTGCCAAATTCCTCCCCCCGCACTCCACGCTGTCCAACCGCCGTGCGCTCCGCGCCCCCAACAGTCTTGACCTCGCGAAACCCCTCGCTCAAGCTCATCGTCCGCGGCGTCTCGACCCCAGCCTCCCACGCAAACTCGAGATTCAGCGTCATCATGCTCTCGCGCCCGCGCGGCGGCAGGCGGTCGAACAGCGCGGAATGCTCCGTCGTCTGGCTGCTCGCGCTGCTGAAACTGAGTCTGCGCGCGGGAGAGCGGGAGCGGGACGTGTGTTTCATGCCCGGCATGCGCGCGGCGGGCGGAGAGGAGTCGGCGTGCTTGTGGCGGGGCGGTGTTGGGAGGATGCTGGGCAGGTCTTTGGAGGCGGCGTTTAGCAGGGGGGACGAGGGTTCGTGGGATGTCCGGGGCGTGGAGTGTGTTGGGGTATGTGATCCTGTGGGCGAGGGCGGTGAGGTGTGGGGGATACTGAGTAGGCGGATGGTGTCGCTGGAGGCTTTTTCGCGGAGGAATTTGCGTTGGGAGTCGGTGAGGTTGGGGAGGGCCGAGGAGATGGAGACTTTGCGGACGTTGGTAGGGGAGCCCTAGGGAGGTTAGGAGTGGGTTTGGAGGGTGGTTGAATGGGGCGTGTGATACTTACGATGTCCAGTTGCTTGTGCTCGTTGCAGCAGAGCAGTGTCCGTCGGACCTTCATGATGAATGTGTTGAAGACCATGATTAGAGGCGTATGGAGGTGGTATGTGGTTGGTTGAGAGAGTGTTGAGAACAAGGTTTCGTTGGAGCGACGATGGAAATGAATGTAAAACAATATATGTGAAGCAAATAGCGAGAATGATTCTTTCCCAACATACACAACGCACGAATCACGCGCAAGACAACGGCGTGAAAGGAACAACGCTAACAGAGCAAAATGACCGAAACAAGTGGGAGTGCAAGACCACAAAGTTGGGTGGGCATGAAGGTGGTGACTGGCGGGTAGGGAGTCCGGGCAATGCAAACTAATAAAGGTCCGGGCAAGACGAAACCGTTTCCTAAGCGACTCTCCTTGCGAAGTTGTTCCTGAGAATACCGCGTGGCGTATGGCTGGCTCATCCCTTGCAGTTGCCTTTCATTGTCCGTAATGGCATTCCATCCACCCAAATTTGCGGTGCGGAACGTCGAGCCGATTGCGCTGGAATGCGTACTGTATAAACGGGCCTTGCTTGAAAGAGGAAGACGTTGAAGAACAAAGCGACAGCCTCTGGTCAGCGGCCTTTTCAAAGCACCAGAAACCATCGTCAGGAGACGTTGTGCTTGTTAAATACTTCGAGAACAAAACGACGAGTACGAAAGTGAGTACGTGACGTTGAACTTCGAAACACGTATTACCGAAAACGGACTCGCGGCATCCTCGCGTCTTGTACCACAGACCTTGCAGAGCTTGCAGCGCGCATTTCTGGTTCAGGTACCAGCAAGTGCCTATTTCGGGTCTCATATCGCGAGGTAGCATGTTTCACGTCTGCGAATGAACGATCGACATGTCGTGATGATGTTGCACGGATTCGTAGTACACATCTGAACACGCCAAGTCAGGCGTACCTTTGTACTGCAGCAAATTCCCTCCGGTCCATGCATGGCTCGACAAATACGAAGTGAACATCTTTGCAAGGAGAAACCTGTTCAATGACCGTCATATTACGAGTCGTACTGACCTGTCTTGTACGACACTATCTATTTCGGATAGTCCTTGACGTGGTAGCTCTTGAGCTTGACGAACTGGTCGAACCCAAATTTGCTCAAAGTCTGTCCTCGTCCAGAGTCCTTCCATCCAACCCACGCCAGATCCTATTCCTAATCAGTAATGTCCTCATCGATATTATAGTGGCTAACTTACTGGTGCTGGATAGTCGCAGCGATTGACAAAGACGGTACCTGCCTCGACATCGTCAATCAGCTCGTGACCCTTGCCGACATCCTTGGTCCAGATGCTGGCCGTCAAGCCAAATTGGCTGTCGTTCATTAGTTTGATCGCCTCCTCGTCGTTCTTGACCTTCATCACTGGGATGACTGGACCGAACGTTTCTTCAGTCATGACTGCCATGTCATGCGTGACACCAGTCAGAAGAGTGGGAGCTACGTAATTGCCATCGGCGGGCGGGTTCTTGAACGTATCGTTGTCTGGCGTGGCGTTCTTGGCTCCCTTGTCCAGAGCATCCTTGATATGGGACTGGATAGTCTCGACGGAGCGCTTGGAGACCACGGGACCGATGTTCGTATCCTTATCGAGAGGATCGCCAAGCTTGTAACCTTTGAGGACATCCTGGACAGCCGATACGAACTCATCGTGTATTTTCTCGTCGACGTACACGCGCTCCACGCTACAGCAGCTTTGGCCTGAGTTGAAGACAGAGCCATCCACGATCTCCTCCGCGGCCCATTTGATATCCACGTCTGCACGTACATATGCGGGATCCTTGCCACCCAATTCAAGACCAATGCGGAGAGGGACTCGGTCGTTCGCCGCATTCTGAACGGCCAGGCCATTGGCTACCGATCCAGTAAAGCAGACCAATTGAATGTGCGGCGATCGAGCTATGGCCTCAATCTGAGTGATGGACCCACTATGAAATATTTGAAGCACACCATCAGGCAGTCCGGCTTCCTTGAAGATTTGTTGAATCTGCTCGGCACTGGTAGGCGTCTGCGGAGAAGGCTTCAAGATCACCGAGTTGCCAGAAAGCAGAGCCGGCACAAGCGAGTTGACGAGTGTCAAGTACGGGTACTGCATGTGATTTTAGTATGTAAGCAAGTAGTCCAGCCGTTGGCCATACGCACGTTCCATGGGAAGAGAATCAAGACTGGCCCAAGTGGAACCTTCTTGATGTATCGCTTGAAGCCCTTCTCTGGCTCGCCTGCCGTATCTTTGAGTGTTTCTTCGCTTATCTTTAGCAAGTACTCGCCACGCATGACAGCCGTTGTGACCTCTTTTGGCGTGTATGCAATGGGCCGACCCATCTGCTCAGTGATTTCCTTGCCCAAGGCATCCTGACGCTCATCAAGCAGCTTCAAGGCTTTCTTGACGATCTTCTGTCTATCAGAAAGCGATGTGCGTCTGAAAGATTCGAAGGCTTTGACAGCCGTCTCCGGTATGGTCTGGAGATCCGCATCGGAGAGACCGTTGCGAGTTAGGACTGGCTTGTTGGTAATGGGCGAGATAGTAGTGATCTTCTCCAGCGACATGATGGCGAGTGGAGCAGTGGTGTGACCTCGTGAATAGATTAATTGAAATGTACGCTGATTATAGTGCGCCACCAAATCGTCGTTGCCGTCTTGATGGGATAGTCAATTTTTGAGGCGGGCGGGCAACCTATGACGTATCCGGCACGCTAGCGCAGATGGCTTGGCAATCTGTTTTTTTTTGCACGTGCAACATCCTTCACATCTTGCAGACAACTACACCATTCAGAACAACTCCTATTCGCATAACGATTAGCACTGTAGTCGAATCTCGGTAGCTGTTGATGAAACGCTCATCCAAGGATGTGGCAATGTACGTTTCTAGGCACAGACCGGGCTGTTCGTTCCTTGCCGTACACCACACAAGCCCTGGAGTTGGGTCCACCCGATAGCTACATCGGTACCAGACTTTGTCACTGGGCAGAGATTGCCAACACCCAAATGGCGGCCTAGGTTGAATGAGGTTGGCAATCCTTGTCCCCAAAACCAGGCCAGCCCAAGCAGCTTCCCGCAAGCAACAAAGGCAGTCTCGATGCTGCCAGCGACTTGAAATTGCGCATTGAGAGCTGCATTAGGATCATCTCTGAAGTATGGTACTTTTATATTGCTTGCGGGTTCTCGCAGTGAAGCATCGAAACTACCAACGCAAAATTCGCACTGTTGCTATTGGTCGCCAGTCTCGTGCACTCCTCCTCGACACACGCGTGTTGAGCTCGATGGCACGGATCACCTTGATTTTGTAATCCATACGCGAGAATGGGTATAACTCACAGGTCACATGGCAATCCGAAGGCGGACACAAGGCCGCACTGGATGACACTTCCTTTCTCTTCATACATCTTACTATCCAGACTGCTCAAGCATGTCCACTATGGCTTCTGACCTGTATATAAATCTAGACCGTTGCATTTGGGACCCGTCTCATGAAGGGGCGTAAGGGATCGCTATCTGAGTGCGCGCGCTTGGCCCCATCTCTCGCTGTATGTGCCACAAGTGCGGACGGGTTGTTTGGGCAGGGCTTCCGAAGAAGGCTGCTTTCGATCCACCTTTGCGTCTACCCAGCGCCTCTGAAAATACGCTCGTCCATCGTTCTCGCCGCATATAGGTCTGAGGCCTCAAGCTAAAATAAGGACACGCAAGTCAGCTCACTCTGCGTTGCGCCCTGGAGGACCACATATGCACATCTTGTCCTTATGCCTCCTTCCGTCTGCATAGATCCACATGTCAATCCACATAACGGCACTCATCACTGCACGAGCAATTTGTGGATATTCACCGAACCAAGTTTGAGTCGGGCCTGACGAGCCGTGGACAGTCATGAGCGCGTCTCCCTTGTGTAGCCAAACTCGCATGATCCACGGCAGCTGGCGCTGCCTAGCAAGTGCCGATACAATGCTCAGCGACGTCTCCATCCACTGTCAACAGCGATGTTACTGATACATTAAGCTGTGGTTCGAGCTCGCAATATCGCCGCGCTAGCTTGGACTTTGCAGTTGACATTGTGTATTCGACCGACTCATCATTCCTGTTCCGGCTCTTCTCCACCAACACGTCACGCCTGACACGAGAGACGATGATGAAGCATACTGCAAGGGCAATGCAGCCCCTGGAGCTAAATACCAAGTACGTCGTCTCAGCAGTGCAGTGTACATAGGCTCTTCTGCATCAATGCAATTCTCTCACGACACGTGAGACTGTACATATTCAGGAGCTCAGTGTCTTCCAGCAATTCGGGGCTTTCCCCATGATCTTAAGAGAGCTATTAATGTCAATCCCGCCCCACAGCCTTAGCTCCTTGCACAGCCTTCCCGGGTCCACCGAACGACCTATCCAAAGGAGCTTTTAATGTGGTATTGATCAGGAGTCGGTGCAAGGCAATGGCCCCGACAAGCTGTCAGTCGGGCTCACTCTCCACTTCGGGTCTGCGTCAATCGGCACCCGGGCAGCGTCCACAGTCCCTGGAGTGATCTAATGAGCCGTCATATTCGGTCGTACTGCTCAAACATTAGTTTCGCTGAGTGAGATGATGGTTCAAACACGATGAGTTGCTTGAAACGAGCTGGAATAGGCAAAAACAATTCCAGACACCGACCATTATTCCAAAATTGCCATTGGCTCACAATTAATGCAGTACATACTTAAGACATATTCATGACAAACTACTGCCGCTGCTAGACGCGCAGCCCTGTCGCGCCTCCACATTTTCAGTTGCAGTGCATACCTAACAGACTCGAGACCAGGCGCCTGCGTCCACGCCACGACATCTCGCGGCGAGGAAGACTAAAACGTACATCGTGCGATGCGGTGGCGCCTAAAGCATCGTGAGCCATTCCCACGTCATAAAACACCCATCTTACAGGCGCTGAAAAGCCAGGAGCAGAAAGTCGGGATGGACCTATTGAGGATTCAGGTGCTCTTCTTGGTCCTCGAGCCGCGTGTTGTCGCGGAGTCTCCCGCATGTGGAGCTCGAGATCAACGCTCCGAACCCTGGCTTGCACCGTGCTAATATTCTTGGCAACTGTTAACCCGAGCATGCCCATTCCTCCCCTATGCGTAATCGTAGAGAGATGTCCTAATGTCTCATCATTCAATTAGCTTATCGCTCATTGACTAGGGTTGACAACAATCTCATCACCGACCGCGGTGTATTCGGCACATTTGAAGCTCCTCTGCAAAAGACTGCTGAATATTCTGTAACAACGATAGAGAGTTGGATTGACCTGTCGGAACGTTGTAACGAGCAAAAGACGCAAGTGGCTAGCCCTTGAGGAACGCAGATGTCGGCTGCAGCGCGACTTTGCTTTTGACGGTTGAGATCGGTTAACGGCCTCGAATCTAGAGGCGTAGGTGGCTTTGCGCTATCGATTCGATCGAGGCCCACAACAAGGCAGCGAACCGAGCATCTTGCGCTGGTCGACCATGATCGCTGACCATCTTTCTGGGAGTGCGGAGCAAGCTGTCCGTTGTAAAAATGATAGGGACAATCCTTTCATACATCGCACACAACACAGTCCTCTGCGCTGGCGTCGGCGCCAATCGCCTTTCTAGGTCCGCTGACCTGCCTCCTTTCATGCTGTAGCCTGGTATTATGGATTGACTATCATAACATCGTGTTTTATAGACAATAGTCCACACACACGTCAGTAGGATTTCGTAACACGAATTAACGAGCTTCATATTGGGACATTTAATATGTGAGGGTCGTCCAGATCTGGGATTGACGCAAGCGATTGTTTCTGGGGTAGCCGATTGATGTTTGGTACCAAACTGATCAGCCAGTTTCAGGATCGATGTGTTTCGGAATTCCGAAGACCAGATAATTACAGCATAATTCATGCCACCCGGCTGAACATCTGGTAAAGTATGGGCTGGCTGCGGATCGTCACAGGCGGACAACGGAAGGCAGGCCATTGTGGTTAGCCGTTATGCACCCGGGTTGGATATGACGGCCAGTGTAGCGGCCAACAGCGTGACATGCTGAGTGTCAAAAGCCAGGTTAACGCATCAGGGACTCGACATGCCTGGCTAGTCGCGTAAAGTTGTGTACTGTATGATGGCGGGTGGATTCAGGTCCCGTCACCCGTGTTGTCAGCTGCTAGTAGCGGGCGGCGGTCGCCAATCAAGCAGGGTTCTGTGATCGCTCAGCAACGCCGAACGGGCAGCAGGGTTGTGTGGTAGGCCCTGGACGTTGGGGTACAAAAAGATACTTGTGAGCCGGCATCGGTACGGCGCCAATCTTAACGTGGGCCGGATATAGGGCTAGGATGGCACCGATCAGCCAATATCGTTTTTGATTGCGGTTCGACTTGCGGCGAGCAGCTTGCGGTGCGTCCGTTCAAGCTCATGGCACTGACGATCCAGCGGCTTCGTGGACTGTGCTCAACGTGGTATGCTTGGGTGTGCTGCAGCATCCCGGGTCGCGCAGGGGGTGAAATGGTGACTGGGGGGAACGGAAGGCACCTCGACTCCTGCGCACGCACGAACCTGCAGGGCCTGCTGCCCATCTCGTTTGCAGCATGTGGTCCAGAGACTGTCCTGACGCACGATGCAGCTCGACCCGGAGGCAGGACTGTCTCCCCATGTCTGCCCTTCCGGTATTGGGCCACCCTCTGTGCTATACCCCGCGGACATCCACTAAGATCCAGTGTCGAGGCGAAGACAGCAGCTGCCGCCAGCTATATGGGTACCCTGGTGCACCGCAGTGGTCAAAAGAAGACCGTTGGACAACTGACCTGCATAACTTTTTGACATCTTCGACGACATATCTCCATCCCAGTGTTGAGCATCTTCGACGTGCCAACCTTGCCTTTTGCCACCGCCTGACACATTTTCCCAAGGCCCTCGCTTCAGTTGCGACTCCTCTGCCGCTGTTGAGCTTCTGTATCTGCTGTTGAAAGAGTGTTCTGCGGTGGAGACGACGACCGCGGGCATCCGATCCAAATTCCACCAGTCACAGCCATGATGTCGACAAGTCTGCACCAGTATCCGTCGGGATTCAGTCATCTCCCCGCGCCGAACATGGTCGATCACCAGCAACATCACCACCATCTTGCTTCCCAGCATTTAGGGCCATCTCCACTCGAAGCTCTCGCCCATACATCTCAATACGCGGCACTACAATATCATCAAAATCGACATGTATTGCCGAATGGCAAGGCGATTGTCAAGACTCATCGCTTGCCGTACGCCACTGGTCCAATAGCGCCGCGCAACCAACGCGACATGCTCCACGAGCGGTCGAGTCGCAGCAGTGCCACCTCGGGACCAGTACGACGTAGAATCAGCCGAGCTTGCGACCAATGTAACCAATTGAGGACTAAATGTGACGGACGACAAAGGTTAGTATTTCCCGCTGGGAACTTTAGCATGAGCTTTGGTACTAACAGGGGCAGCTGCGCGCATTGTATAGGTACGTTTATCAAGTTCTATCGAGGAGAGGCCCAAGACTTCATCTCGGAATGCATTCGGTTGGCTCTTTCGTTACATCAGCTCTTGTTGTTGAACCTGGAGGGGCCGGCCGCCCGAGGCTGGGTCAAACCCGCTTGTCGTCCTTTGTCATCCACGTGTGACCTTGCATGACAGAAAAGCTAACATTACCCTAGAATTTGGTCTGACGTGTGAATATATTCGCGAACGAAAGAAGCGCGGAAAGGCGTCAAGGAAAGACATTGCGCAACAACAAGCTGCTGCAGCCGGCAAAGGCAGCCAACCATCAGAAGACTCCACCGCTGGATCTCCTCAATCACAGAGCAAGACGGCCGAATCTCTTCCAAACAGTAGTCCGCGACTGCCAGAAGGACAGCGGCCACTTCCGGATCTACCAAGCCGCTCAGCTAGCATGACAATGGGAAGAGAAATGGAACCGAACCCATCCTACCAGAGCAGAACAATGAGCATGAGCGCCGTCGATACTATTGCTGAACATGACTCTCACCACCAACTGGTAGACGGCATGCATCCTATGCATCCCATGCAACCGCCACGGATACAAACCCAGGGACTAGCGATGCACAGCGCTGGCCCAGAATATACATCGATGGACGACTATCATCGTAACCTTACGTACCATTCTCCTCACCCAATAATGCGGAGTGGTATGCATCCAATCGTCCCATCTCACGGCATGGAGTACTCTGGAAGCCCGTATAGCATGATGAGTCCGCAGAGTGCACATGCTCAAGCGCCACCCAATCCGTTTCGACTATCTGACGAAGCCGCTAATATTGGTTACATTAGCCAATCCCCGGTTCCAGGATCTCCGGGGTGGATGCTGCCCTCCCCATCGACCACTATGTACTCAGGTGCACCGCAACATAATCCTTCTCAACAATTGAGGTATCCAGTTCTGCAACCACTGGTACCACATCTCGCAAGTATCATGCCGGTATCGCTAGCATGCGATCTCTTGGAGCTGTACTTCCAAAGCTCTTCCTCCGCGTTTATGCAACCTGTCTCCCCTTATGTGCTCGGTTACGTGTTCCGAAAGCGTTCGTTTCTACGATCACACAACCCACGCATGTGCAGCCCGGCACTTTTGGCTAGTATGCTGTGGATCGGGTGTCTGACCAGCGAGTCACCATATCTGTCCTCCTCACCATCAGCCAGGAGCCAGCTATCAGAGAAGCTCATCAACCTAACCATTAGCCTTCTCAAGCCTCTCGTGCACCAGACGCATGGCGACATAGATCCAAATGCCGCAAGCTTCGCTGACAGCGGACTGGTCAATGGCGTAACAATGGGCGGCTTTGGTATGCCAGCCCAAGACTCCGAAATCGGCCTACGTAAGTGTTCATATTTATGTACAACACGCACTTGACATCTTCAACTAACTTCGGTGACTAGCGGGAGCACCCGGAGGCCTCGACGATGTGGCAACATACATGCATCTAGCCATTGTAATTTCGGCTAGCGAGTACAAGGCCGCTTCCCTACGATGGTGGAACGCTGCATGGTCACTCGCCAGGGAACTCAAGCTCGGCAAGGAAGTGCCTGTGACACCTCCACCCGAGGCAAATGATGACGATGCCCAAGGAGAGCTCGACATGGAACATATGGGTGGACACCCGAATTGTCCTAGTAGCCCTGTGGATTTTACCGAAGAGCAACGTGAAGAGCGCCGACGCATATGGTGGCTCCTGTACACCGTCGACCGGTAAGTCCCGTGTCTGTTTATTTCGCACAGCAAGCTACGCAGACACTGAGCCATGCCTAGTCACCTCGCCCTTTGTTACAACCGACCTCTCTCGTTGCTAGATGTAGAATGCGCTGGCCTTTTGCAGCCTCTTGACGATAACGTATGGCAAGCTGGCGATTTCTTCGTGGACTCCGCTCAACCGTTGCCAGATTCCACACTTCGCCGAAGAGGTCCTCCCTTTGAGTGCACCGGGCACTCCATTTTCGGATTTTTCCTTCCTCTGATGACTATACTCGGAGAGATCGTCGATCTGAACTACGCAAGAAATCACCCAAGATTTGGCACAAAGACTGATTGGGACGAGCACGCTCGCGAGATCAGTCGACAACTAGTCTTATATGGACAGTCCTTACAAGAGCTTCGGAATCGCGCCGTCAACGAGGCAAATGCGGAAACTCTCGAGCCAGTGCACCCCGGTACACCGTCTGCTAGGTCGGTTGCTTCCAGTATATCAAGGGCGCAAGAGTCTTTGATGCATGCTAAGATTGTAGAGGCCTATGGTACGCATCTGATGCATACGCTACACATCCTCTTGAACGGAAAATGGGATCCCATCTCACTCCTAGATGACAATGACCTCTGGATATCTTCGCAAAGTTTTGTGAATGCAACGGGTCACGCAGTTTCCGCTGCTGAAGCACTGAACGAAATTCTGGAATATGACCCCGACCTGAGTTTCATGCCATTCTTCTTCGGCATATACCTTCTGCAGGGAAGCTTCCTTTTACTTCTTATCGCCGACAAATTGCAAGGAGAAGCAAACCCGAACATTGTAAGAGCATGTGAAGTTATCGTTAGGGCGCATGAAGCCTGCATCGTCACTCTCAACACAGAATATCAGGTAAGTAAGCTCCCTTTGTCTCGGATGTTTTCTCTCATCCAGTTGAAACGATTATGCTAACAGCATATTGTAGCGGAATTTTCGGAAAGTCATGCGCTCAGCATTACAACAAGTGCGTGGTCGCGGCGTCGACGAGCATGTGGCACAACAACACCGCCGCGAAATGCTAAGCCTTTACCGCTGGAGTGGTGACGGCTGTGGTCTTGCGCTATAAGCACGCCTGTTGGCAAATCACCTGGTAATGCTTCGCCTCCATCCAGATGGCATGCACGCAGCAAGACCGCGAACCACTGAATAGCTGCTTACACCACGCCACGTCGAAGTTTTCTAGTTCTTTCCCCTCTCTAGGGCATCGCATCTTTCCCTTTCTGCAGGTTCCACAAGTCATGATTATCTTTGGTGGGATGATGTCTTGGCGTTCTCGATGTTGGGCGCTCGATATGCACGCATGGGTGTGCGGTTCCCACATATGTTCCGGGCGTTTCTCCACATACCATGTCTCCCGTGTCACCACCCGTGGACGGCTCCCCCGGCTTGCCGGCGCGCCTGTCGCGAAGTGGCTTTCCGATTTAAAAGTCTTTCCGACATGTATCTTCCGATCTACATCTATGTGTCGCTATCACCAAGTAATGTTTTGAGCAAAGGTCTTTCTTAGCGAGCATATTGCGTTAAAAAGCGAACCGGCAATCTCCGGTACAACTATATCAGTCGCGTAATATATTCATCTGGGCTCCTCTACTGTTCTAGACGGACATTATGAAAGAGTGGAGACGACATGGCTCGGGGCGAAGCCTCCACCTCGGCTACACGGTCGTAGCACCAAAACAAGCCATTTTCATCCAATAATGTGGCAAGTAAGCCAATAAGATGAGGTTACATTTTTATTCTCTCTTAGCATAAGCACCAACGCGTGAAGAAATAGCGCCACGAGTAAGTGCGCGAACCGTCCGTCCCGAAGGCTGCAGTACATGATCGCGTAGCATCCGCCGCCAACATTGCCACTTTTGCTTCAGCGCCGCGTTACCACAGTAATATACCCTAGGGTCAAAGTTTCAGGCATCTCCTCCTCCTTTTTTATTGCGATCGAGTCTTCGTTCAGTCTCTGTTAGCTTGTCTACGTGACGGCACCTCAGCCGCAATGCTGTATGACGGTACAATATTTTACCGCATGATCGAGGCGCAAAACGTGCGCGCTGCTTCGTTGAGGGCGAAGTTGTGAGCACGCACATGGATTGGTGGATGGGCGCAAGGTGCATGCACACATTGCGTGCTTGCGTCTGTGCCTTAGTGATAGCTGGCCGCTGATAATGAGGGGAATTATTGATATGGTGGGCTTAGCGATATGCGTAGGGCCGGGGAGATTTACATCTGTTACCTGTTCGGTACCTTGACTCCGGATTGCCATCGTCTTTCCAGCCAACGGCTTTCCCATCGCTGCAATGACGCGCATTCGGAGCTCGACAGAATCCAAAGGGGCAGGGTTTTATGCGATTTTTTCCTTACATCACAAGGCCTATCTTACAACACGTGAGAGGCGCATACAACAGGGGTCCATGAAGTACTGGCACATGTCAGCTCTTCCAGTGTTGCTACATGGCTGACTTCCCCGAATCAGCATGGGGCCGTTACTCCTGAATTGTATCGCTATCTTATGGCAGACACGACAGCCCGGTTGCCCTGTTGCTTCTCAAACGATTTTTTTTATCTGGATCTGGAGTCCTGTGGGCCGCTCGATACCAACGTTGGTATTGTTCTCGATCCCCCGGCTTCACTCCAAGTCAAAGCAAAGGTTTCGGTGGTCCAGGATGCAACCTAGGCCAAAATTGAGCCTACACATGAAATTCTCCGACAGCGCGCTGTCTGGTCGAGACTAAGCACTGTCGAAAAGCGAGCATCTGCACGGAGCCATGCTTAAAGTAGCGGCTGGCAGCAAACTCAGAAGCGATGCATGAGGAATGGATGCAAAAAGCTTGGTTCGCTATGCACCCCAGATCTGTTGAGGCCTAGAGGGCGCTGCTGTTGGTTGTTTCCTCACTGAGACAACAGTCTCCGCCCACTTAGGACGCAGGAGTCCAGATCAAGCAGCACCGACACTACCAGGCAGGGATGGTAACGCCAGACATCACGTCGGGATCTTCAAGGTCTTCAGGCTATCGGTTATTTCGCTTGTTCAGATCATTTTTACGCAGCCTGGACCGCAGACTGCAAGCACGCTTCAATGTCACAGCTGCAAAAAAACGGGGTTATATGCCAGCTTCACTACACAATGGTGGTAAACGCTAGCCATTCGAGGTAGCGACTGCCAATGCAGCTTACCTGCCTATTCCAATAGTTCCTTTCAGGGTGTCAAGGTCTTTGCGGGAAGGTGAGCTCATGAACATGGGGGCGGGACGATCATGAGGAGAGGGGTTGCCAGTGCTGTCAGCAACATTGGATCCATCTTAGCAAAACCATTAAGGTTCATGACCAGCATGACATGCTCCTGAAGATCACAGTGACAACGCCGTGCGCATGTGCATTGCACGCTACAGCACATCCAGCAGCAGTGTAGCATCATAGCGCCGGAATGAGCTCCCTATTTTCCGCTACAAAGACGCAGGGGACATCCTACCAAGAGAGAGATCCAGGTTCAACACGCTTCTCGTGGTGCCACAGCAGGTCCTGGCGGCAGTGGTCCCATCAGCTACCGGTCTACCTGGTCCACCCACCAGCAGGCCTGCAGTGTGTATCTGTGACCGCCGCCACAACCTCAACAAAGCCTCTCCACATTTTGGGGCTTCCAAAAGCCTTCGACAAATTGAGGGGCTCATCTCCTTAGATGAAGGAGACGACTCGTCCCTGGATGAGATAGATTGACCCCACAACATCCCTGCACAAGGGCAACGGGGCACAGTATGAGCGAACAGAAGCTGAGGGAGCCGGGTAGTAGAAGAGCGTGTATCATACATGTGCGGGTCGCTGTGGGCGTCTGCCGTTGGGTGTGTGTATCGATCTGAGAGCTTCTGCTAAAGGCTGAGGCCAACGATATTTCAACTTCTAGAACGGATTTAAGTACGATCGAGTCAAGGGAAGCCTGTGAAAGATCGTATGGCACTCGTTATTTCGTCACATCGATCAGCCCCCAAGATAGTTGCGATATCGGCTACCTTCGTAATGCAAATTCACGGAAGTCTGTGCATTCGATGGCTGATCTAAGTTCGTGGTGGACTTGGTGGTGGGCAGACATCCGTAAGTCAAACCCGAAAGCTGGGACATATGACGGCTGCCACGCTCAAAAATAAGCGACGCAATACAAGTTGGGGCCGACACGAGGACAAAACGCATGTCCAGCCGACTGCATGCGGGATCCGCGACTGGAGAATGTGGGGAACTACCAGGGTTGCCATCCTCAACGTTGCCCGCACCCGCATGTTGTACCGATAAGTACCTGTCGAAGGTTACGCGCTCGCATATTATTCGCCAAACGTCGATCAAGTACATGATCGAGATTGACAGTCCAAGAAAGGACAGCTTCACAAATCGACCGAAGCGTAGACTGACTGACCGCTTCGGGCTGCGCCTTTGTTTAGCCTAATAAGCCGCGGAGCAGGTCTTGGTGTAGATGAAAGGCGTCAGCCACGATGATATAATAGACTCTGATATAGGTAGGTGCCTTTCCCGCATAGGCGCGCCGGGGCGAACAGAACATAATCGAGGTTCGGCTGGCGTGATGTTGAGGTTAACGTAGTCGAAGTGGCTGCAGTTCACGGACAAGAGCGCAAGTCCGTCGCCATGGCTGGAGGGCCGTTCCGTTGAGACGTGGCTTACTCTGTGATGTCAGCCCAGAAACCGGTGTGGACGTGTAATTCGTTTAAGGCTTGCAAACTCTGTGGCGCCTGTAAACGCTGAGCACACATCTTTATATTGTCGCATTACTGGACGCAAAAACTATCTGACAGCGTCATGGCGTGGAATCACGAATGTAAGGCGCCTGTGCGGTGCGGACTGACTATTAATCCGGGTGCGTAACAGCCGTCATAGTTGAACCGACAGGAGCGCCATGACAAGCCGGCCTTTCAAAAGAAACGCAAGCTAACGCATGGTCGTTGGATTCGCTCCCACCGGCTAGATTTCCGAGACATGATCAGGGTGAAGGGTGTTCGAGCCATCGAGCTGAGATGGCCAGGAAGAAACACGGTCGCTACCCCGGATAACACCCTGTCTGGGGTACCTGGGGTAGAAGCTAGGGTTGCGGTTAGCACAACACGCAATCGCGGTTTGAATACAGTAGGTACCACACGGTACTTGAGACCCTGAAAATATACGATCCTGAACCTTGCCCATGCTCTCCTCCACCCCAAGTCCTGGATCTCAGAAAGCACTCACTAGTGCGGTATACGTGCTAGCTTCAAAAGAACTTGATAGCGCACAGCCTAATCATGTACCAAGTACTGAAGGTATGTGATATCCATGAATGGGTGACGCGTGACTACCAGACTTTGGATAGGAGCTGCGGCAAATCTGGCAGGTCTCTCTGTACATAGACCATACCTTCTTGGACATCGGGTCACTCTAGCGATATGAGACCTGTTACGTACGTGTACATGCAAGTCAGACAGCATCTGGACGGTCTACTCGCATGACATGTCAAACACCAGCATACATTTTTCATAAGTCAAAAGTTTTGAAAAGAGGTCGGCTAAGTTTATACCTGTCGCAAGTAATTGCTGCCACAGTCCATGGCCGCCAAGGGTCAGTGCACGGCTAGTGTCATGTGTTTGACAGCGTGAAGACAGGAACACATTGCGGAAATTTGAAGGTATCCGCTGCATTCCGAATTCCAACGGCTCGTGTGGTTCGTGCTGAGCCAACCGCTTTGTCTGGTTCCGAAGTTGCCACGTGGGCATATCCTCATGGGCATCATAAAAGCGCTGCAATAAGCGGGCAGGATATTGGAGCACCGGCCCTAAGAGCCCTAGGCAATCTAAGACATTCGAGAAGCCTTCCGCATTGATAGTTTCTGCTGTTATTACCGCTTGGCTCCTCTGGTCAAGGTGTTAAGCACAAACCGCAACCTTGAGTTCGTGCTTGTTTTGTGGGCTGATTATACCTCAGGGTCTCGAAAGAAGTGTTTCATCTCGTCCGGGACTTTTATTGAATTCGTAATCCTCGCACACAAAACGGCAACAGGCCAGCATCCTAAGAGCCGAGACAGAATGGCGGTAGCTAATCCGCTTAGTGCTGTGCATACAAGCGGCACCAGGCAGTATGCAACAAGCGTCGTGCCTGATGTAGTCTGCCGAAGCACAAGGGTACTTTCGACAGCACCGGTATGAGCAAGGAGTCGTGAAACAAGTCTGCCTTCTACGGTAGACTTGGCCACGTATCGTTCGACTACCGCATGAACATGCTAGCGAAGGGGTCGCGCCGGCTGCGCAATGCGTCAATAGCGTCGATTGCAATGGTGGCAGAGATTCGCATGCGGAGCATACGAGGCCTTAGCTCGCATCGGCATGACAAGGGGATGATTCCGGGGGATCTCCATGTTCCGGGAAAAGGTGAATCTGTTCCTGGTAAGTATCGCAAGTTTACCGCAATATGCATAGTATAGTTTCTCCGCATTCTGTATGCATGAGGTGCAGCAACTGCAACGTGACTGTTACGCTCGGTCCGACGACTAGATAACAGCCGTAGTCCTCAGTCCAGCGCAGATGCCTCAACTAAGATCCTTTAGCAACACAGCTATAGGTGTATATGTGAGCAAATAAGCAATAAGACCATGAAATTCTGCTGCTCACCATCATCTGTTAACCCAAATAGGCCTTCACTAAGACGGAGACCAACGTCCCAACGTGTCGATTGTGTAATCTTTTGTTTGCTCTGCGGCACAGGAAGAGTCCTTATATCTGCATTAGTCTGTAAGACAATGCTGGCAGGTATAAGCCGTACTGAGTACGAACGGTGGTACATCGGTAGAGCATTGTTCGGGGCGCTGCCCTCATATGTCCACAAGCCGAAGGGCGTTCTCTGAGGACCATACGGAGAGTGTGCGACTGGACGCCATCGCTCGATAACTACATCTTTGCATTCCTCGGTCCATTATTTGATACTCAGATGAACATGGATCCTACAGTTCATGTGCCTGCTTTCGTCAAGTTCCTGGAAGGCCGAGAGTACGGTCAGAGATCCAGATCCAACGAAATCGCTAAGTGTATGCCAGTTTGACCTCATGCTTCATTGATGGCTCATTGTAACTCCAGGGAGTGGTTAATAGCAGCTGCAGCAGCCTCAATGATACAGTAGTCGGGTCGGAAAAGGGGGGGTGCTGCATATGCTGAGACTGTCTTGAGAACTGCCGGTGACTTGAGTCCCTGTGACTCCTGGTGCATATCTTTTGTAGGAGTATCATCGTACATGGTTGCTGCTTGAATGTAACCAGCTTCTGCAGAAGTCTCAACCATGCCCCGCCGGTCTCTACATAGCTGACGTCCTTGGGCTGCA
Source organism: Parastagonospora nodorum SN15 (assembly GCF_000146915.1). Classification (NCBI taxonomy): domain Eukaryota; kingdom Fungi; phylum Ascomycota; class Dothideomycetes; order Pleosporales; family Phaeosphaeriaceae; genus Parastagonospora; species Parastagonospora nodorum. The sequence goes on along the minus strand of NW_001884561.1, from coordinate 561,022 downwards.
TAGCTTCGCGACGTGCCGTATCACGTCGTTTCGAGCGGTGGTCCCTGGGAATGCAACAGTAGATCCTCATGGTGGCAAGATGCGACGTCTCCGTACGCTGCGCTAAATTGGCAAAGCCCGCTCGGTGTCGAAACAGTGATGCCCCTGATCGATTTGACTGATTGGAGGGCTGATATCGGGAGCATCACAAATCCATGATTATACGGAGCGGTTTGGATAATCCTACGGAGGATTTCCCCACCATTTGCGATGGCTTGCGTACCGCACGCTAAGCATATGCTTCACCACTTAGGCCTGAAGTGCCCTGAACAGCCCAAGCAAGCTCGAGAAAAGAATACCGGAACCCGAACGTCACAAACCGAGTCACTAGCTCTTGCACACACATGCGTGTCTTTCACGAAAGTAACAGTGGCCGTAAGAGTCGATATGAGAACGATAGCACCGACGACCATGTGCTGTCAGTACCCCTTTTTCTGGTGTCGAGACATGATTTATACGTTGGCTCTTGTTTTCCACAGCTCCTCAAGGTGTATACTGTGTAGTTCAGACACATGTTCAATCCTCCGGGTGGCGTGAAGTTTGCGCGAGCATAAGAGCCGATGCGTTGATGTTATGAAAGTCGATGCGAGGTCGTCGTGTAGATGACGGGAAGCTTGGGCCAAATTCCAGATATGACGTCAATTCCTTCCTCGCGCCACAAGTACCAGCTCTTGTCTTTTCTAACATCATGTTCGCTTCTTCCCATGCACCTTGTCCCGATCAACTTTACTCAATCATCTCTTCGTTCTTGGGGACTGTTGGTAAGATTTCAAAAGAACTTCGTCTGGTTCCACGAGCCTCCAGAATCTTGATCGTCCAGTCTTACGCTTACGGTGAGGTAAAAGAAGATTCCTAGGTACAACAAGCTGCGCAAGCGCTTCGCAAACCAGTCCAGGTGGTAGTCGCCGGATGTACACTGCATGATGATAGGGAGCTTGGTCGACAGATATCTACATCGACTGTCCTTCCCATGCCTTCTAAATTGCTTCCACTCAGTCTGCCTTTTTATCTCCTTCTCATTTGTACATTGCGTGGCGGTTACGTTTCTGTCTTCTAGAAGTTATTCGCCATCAAATTCTTTACTTTCAACCTAAGTCCTTCTCTCGCTCCTCTTCCCTCAAACAGTCCGCATCGCCTCAGATGTGCCCCGTTTCGAGGGTTTCCCTTCCGTCTCTCGCCGCGGTTCTATCCCCATTTCGACACCAAGGCATCCTAGCAACAGCATGGCAGGGACAAGCCCATAATTTGTGTCCACCCGGCGCTTTCATGTGCTTCACAAACCTCGGCATTCCCCACGCTCCCGACGCCACACGCATTGAGCATCTCATTTATCCGCCAATAACACGACAGCACCACCACCACTTCTGCACCTTCAACCCTCATCAAGCCACATAAAGCTTTTTATAGCCTATGGACCGTGCTTGATGGGTGCATTTGAATACGCGCACTGATGATGCTTCGGCAAGCGCATCCGTGTGTGCTGGGCTGACAGCAATGTCTCCCGCAAGATCTCTCGAGGCCTGACGCGGGTCGAGGCGAACCGTATGTTGCGTTTCTGCAGAGACGGAGACTGGGGTGAGAAGGGGCTAGAGGGTGAGTAAACGATAGTGTAAGGGAGATCTACAACAGACGAAAAGCTAAAGCTCACTACAAGTCGTCCTCGGTCAAGTAATGACCGTGTGTGGTCAGAAACCGGTCTTTTCTACACACATTCTTCCCAATATAGGATTCAGGATTTGAGCGTTACATCAGACTACCAATATCTTCAAAGCAACAATATGTGGTCTCCAAGCTGAGTTGAAGGACACAAATGTCCCGACAAGCATGGCATGTACCAACGACGATCCATGTAATTTCTGCATATGAGAAGGAGACGAAGCAGGCATCCTCGCCCGCGCATCTCGAGGTCGGAGACCTTGGCCGGTTGGGAGGGTAGCTCACATCCTGACAACCGAAATCACATGACCAAATCATTCTTCGCCCCTTTAGCCCAACTCACTACTGCATCTTAGCCCAGGCAGCAGCGCTCATATGCAAACCCGTGTCTAACGATGTATTGCACCTACATGGCACCTGAGCATTTCAAAAACGAGATCATCGAGTATATGTACCGTATTATCCTGCATTATCAGCAGGAAAGTAGCTGCAAAACACTTTACTACCTGCACTGGACAAAGTCCACCTTTCCTTTTTGCCTTCTGCTCCAGTCTACTAATCAGGTTGCAGAGAGGGGCCTGGGTTCGAATACACTTCGCGCCAATATGCACTATCTTTTTATGTCAAACAAGTAGACTAGTGCTTAAACATCACTTCACTAGGTATCAACTCTCCACACCATTGCGTGACGAACATGCACATAACATTATTACTGGATCAGCCGCTATCCTCAACCCAAATTAAACTCATCCGCCATACCAGCATGCCTCATAAACTTCTCCCTCGCCCTGACCGCCTTGCGCATCTTCGCCGCCTCCTCCGTATCCTTCGCGTCGGGAATATCCAAATCGACCGCCTTCTTCGCAGCAGGCGCTGAACCGATCTTTGCTGCATTTGCCCCGCGAATCTTCGCCGGCGTGCGATCATTCCGACCAGCTCCCGTGCGCAGTCCGGGAGCTTTCATCCCTGATGGGCGCTCGCGCAGCGCAAATGCTTTGGCCAAGTGCCCGAGGTGCAACGATTTAATGTCGAAGTACTTGCGCTCGTCGGCCACGTGGGTAGCGTAGGCGCGGATGTGGCTCTGGAAAGCGCGGCGGGCGGACTCGAGGCGTGCGGGCGAGGCGAGGGCCCAGCGCTCGACGTTGAGCTGTAAGTCCTGGGCGATGTCCATGTAGGCGTTTTTGGTGGCGATGCCGCTGGTGACGAGGCCGCGGGTGAGGATGTCGTCGGCGTCCTGTCGGGTGATGGTTATGCCGGCTTCGTTGTCTTTGCGGTCGGTTTTGAGGATGTCGACGTAGCCTTCTTCGGGGCCGGGCATCAGAAAGATGCAGGCGCGGCCGTCGCGGCCGGCTCGGGCTGTTCGTCCAATTCGGTGCAGATGGTCTTCGCGTGCGAAGGCGGGATCGAATTCGACGACGAGATCGACGTTGGGGAGATCCAGACCACGGGATGCGACGTCCGTAGCGATGAGGACAGCGGCGTCGTTGTTCTTTGTGAAATGGGCCAAGGTGGATGTACGAAGAGATTGTTGAAGCGATCCGTGGAGACGATACGCTGTGACAGCATGCGACTTTGGTGAGAGTACTGGCGATTCGGCATGTGTGACTGATAGCTTTGTAGGATCAGCTTGAGGTATGGCTTTTGGCTTTTTCGTGGACTTTTTGGGCTCATCATCGTCAGCCTTTTCTTCTGTATCGTCTTTCGTGCCCTCTGCCTTTTCGTTTTTTTCCTCGAGGTTGCTGGTAAGAATGTCGAAGTGGAAGTCGACAGAGTCAGCGCAGGACACGAAGACGATGGCTTTCATAACCGATCCTTTCCGTGTGAAGGCTCGTTTCAAATAGGCGATTAAGGATACCAGTCTGAGCTTGGGTGCGACTACGGCGTACGATTGCTTCAATTGCGCAGGCGCGTACGAGCGCTCATCTTGCGGTTCGTCGCCTTCCTGTTCTCTCTCGGTGGGATCCGCTCGGAGGTGCACAGCATCCTTCAGACTGATCTGACCCAAACGTTCTACGTCCATCTTCATAGTCGCTGAACACAACACGGTCGTTCTTTTGTCTGGCAGGCCGGGTATCCTCGTCTTATTGCCGCGCATTCGCAAGTTCAGAGCGCCAACGATCTTCTGGATTTCCTGCTCAAATCCAAGCTCCATCAGGCGATCTCCTTCGTCGAGTACTAGCCACCTGACATTGCTCACGTCCAAAGCTTCTGTATGCTCCAAATGATCCGCCAGACGACCTGGTGTTGCGACCAGAATGTTGATGCCTTTCCGCAGCCGCGCTTTTTCAGACTTCTTTTTCTCACCACCAATGACTGTGGTAGCGACCAGCCAATGTGCGCAACCCAATAGCTTTTCCAAGACTAGCGCAATTTGCTTGCTCAATTCTCGTGTGGGCGCCATTATGATGGCAAAAAGTCCAGAATTCCTTTGGACGGCATCGTCGTCCTTGTGCTTTTTCATGTTTGCCGAAAGCTCCATCAGCCTCTGTACGATTGGCAGTAGATATGCCAGCGTCTTTCCTGAACCTGTTTCTGCCTGTATGAATGCGTCCGAGTCGTCTTTGACCAGTTGAGTTATCGCTGCTTTCTGAATGGCCGTTGGTGCTTTTAGGTCCATCTTCTTCAGTAAATGTGCTGCCAGAGTTGTGGATATCCCGAGGGACGTAAAAGTGTCAAGCTCGCTGCTCAGCGGTGCATTTGAAGGTTCGATGGGCTCTTCGTCGTGCCGCTTCTCGGGAGCTTGCGTCTTTGTCGTTGATGTGGGATTGTAGGTGAAGAGCGATGAGATGACCTGCTTTCCACCTTTCGCACCTTTTGGTGCACTCTGTCGTTCACTCGGTTTTTGCGTCGCACCCGGATTGATCTGCGGCCTGTAGTCGCCCGCCTCAGCCGCCGACTTCTCATTTGACTTGGGCCTGAAGTCACCACTGACACGCGCTCTCTTTGCCGGCCTGTCTATGTCCTCGTGCACCTCAGGACTCTTAGAAGCCCGCCTTGTTCTTTGACCAAGCTGTGTGCGGTTCACATCTGTTGCATTTTCGACGGTCTTCTTCGCGACCTTATCCACCTTCTCTCCGGTCAATCGAGCCGAGGCTTTGGTGTGCCAGTTTTGCGCTGCCTTCTTCGCTGCCGCGCGATCTCTCCAATTACCGCCCTTCAAACTGGGCCTGGAAAGAATACCCGTCTCGGGTATCGAAAAGTTGAGGAGCATGCCATCGTCGGCCATGTTTGCTATGTGTCGTTTGGGCTGTTCGCGCAGCGCTTTTTGGTGGGGAAAGTGACCTTCGAAATCTCGAACGGAACTTTTTGGTGGAGCAGAATGAGCACAGACATTTGCGGCGATTCACTCTCCTCCGGCACTAGTTCCCAAATCACCACAAGATGTGCCTCGGAACTTTGCTATGATAAAAGCCGATTGCTTCATAGCGCATCAGTACTATAAGGCTGGATGAATTTGAAAGGCCCCATGTTTCGTCGTAGTATGTGCACAATACGAGCCGCAGAGACACGTGATCGTGATCGTACCTGAAGCTGCGTCGTAGTTACGAGGCTTCCATGCCCTTCTCAACTGACCACCGACATGGCACAGTTTGCATGCGTGTTCCGCTCATCCGCATTGCATGGCAAACTTCACATCACCACCTCTCCCCCATGATCTAAAGTCCAGTAGGAAGCTATAGTCCTCAGCACCACGGCGCGTCACACCGCTATGGCACTTTTCCGACAAACAGCTGGTGAATAGCCTCACGCTGAGCCATGACATCGCGTGACTAATCAGCGCAGTGTCTGTGCCATATAGGGCAGCATTCTCCAACGTCGCGCGCCTGCCGACAGCTCCTTCCAAGCGATTCGGCGCGCGTTGCCTTTCCACGACCCTCCCCTTGCGAAACGCGTCGACCCAGCCCGGCACACAAGTCTTCCACGATGTAGCTCCTTTGCGCCAATTCCGGAGGGGTCTACTTCTCAAGGATCGTACAGTTGGCCTCGTGCCGACCATGGGCGCATTGCACGAGGGGCACCTTTCCCTCATACGTCACGCAGCAGCCGAGAACACCGACGTCTTCGTGACAGTATATGTCAATCCGACACAGTTCGGACTGAATGAGGATCTGGCTTCATATCCAAAGACGTGGGATGCGGACATGCAAATGCTACGCAAGCTGGATCAAGAGTTGGCGAGCGCGAGTAAAGGACGTGTATCCGCCGTGTTCGCACCCAGCACGAAGATCATGTACCCTACGCAACCGCCCGATAGTAGCATACCTGGTGTCGGAAGCTTCATAGAGATGCGCCCACTCGGGCAGCTTCTTGAGGGAGCGTCAAGACCTGTATTCTTTCGCGGTGTAGCAACAGTTTGCATGAAGTTGTTCAACATCTGCGCGCCAGAACGAGTCTACTTTGGCCAAAAAGACGTGCAGCAGACTGCTGTGATCAGAAAGCTGATCAAGGATTTTCACCTAAACATGGACTTACGCATCATTCCTACGTCGCGAGAGGCAGACGGACTGGCCCTATCGTCTCGCAATGTTTATCTCGGTGCTCGTCGCCGTGCAGTTGGTATCGTGCTAAACCAAGCGCTGCGGAAGGCTGAGGCACAGTACAAAGCCGGGAAGCGGCTAAGGGGCGACATACTATGGCCTGCAGCTGATCACGGTGACACTACCTTACTCGAACAGGAGGCACTGGCGCCGAGTCGTCGTGCCAAGTTTCAGGTCGACTACATCAGCCTGGCTGACCCTGACACCATGGAAGAGGTGGATGAGGTAGATGATACAAGGGGCGCTGTGCTTAGTGGTGCCGTGAAAATGTTGCCACTTGAGGAGCCTCAAGAGGGCGAAGAGCTGGGGGTCGGCGGAGGTCAGATTCCTGTGCGTTTGATCGATAATATTGTGCTAGATCCTGTCAAATGAAAGAAGTTGCGCTTCCACCGAACGCAGATAGAGCGTTCGCCTCAATGTTGCTCACTCCATTTGTGCAACTGTCCTTAGCAAGCAAAACTAAAGTCCTACGTTCCGCGAGTACGCCTTCATCGCGACGTGCTATGTCCATCCAGCTTGATCTCTAGACCTAACTACACTACGGACGCTTTACTCGCTTCGCTCGTGCATCCTCCCACGATCGTCGCCCCTTTCGAACGTGGTACGTTGCTGGGCGCGACGATGCTCAACATCATTGGGCGAAGTGGCTTGTAGTATATGGTTCATCGTCACGCGGCGGGGTGCGAACCACGAAATATGGTACTTCATGCAAGTACGGCCCCAATACTCCGAACTCCCTCTCCAAAGGTTGCGTATATCAGTCAATGTCGTGTGTCTTTCTTTCAGTCGTTGCTGTCTTTGAACTGGTCGCATGCGCTGGCATTTTACCACATATTTCCTTTGCAAGATGACACCACGCCACCAGACAAAGAAATGGGCAACATTGGAAAAGCTTCCTCGAGCCGAAGCTGAAGACGGCGAAGAAGCAGCAGAATCCTCAAAAACACTGTCACCAAGTTCAGACCCCGACGAATCCTCGACACCTTTCACCAGCTTCGTGACCTCATTTATCTCGCGTCCACGTCAATCTGATGTGACTACGCCGACGCCAGATCCAACACAATCAGATCCGCTATCAACAAACTCCATGTCTACATCATCCATCAAGGCTTCCATACATCCATCCCCATCCCCATCCTTGAGCCACATCTGGCATCCCACTCGAGTCGGCACCGTCGTCGCCGAAAGCGAAATCCCTGACGCATGGGCGGCCAAGAACCTCGACAAGACAAAACAAATGAACGAGCTATTCATCGGCTGCATGAGTCTCGTCTTCGTGCTGACTCTTGCGGGAATCATTGGAGTTGGATGCTGGGAGTAAGTAGCCCCTGGCTTACAAACAAAATACCCGTGAGGACATGGAGGTGAAATTTGAAACTAATATGCTATATCACTAGGGCATTCTGGGACTCAGATTTCATCCCCAAGAAAGTCTCCAACCGGGCGAAAAGAGCAGCGGCGAAGAAGGAGAGGGAGAGGGAGAGGATCAGGGCGCTGGAGGATGCGATGGAATTGCAGAAGGAGGTACAGAGGCAGGAGGAGATCAGGTTGATGGAGATGGCGGTGAAAGCGACGGGGGAGAAGAGGGAGAAGGAGAGGGAGACAGTTAGGCAGGTCGACGTGGAAACTGAGACGGAGATAGAAACGGGAATGGAGACAGAGAGTGAAGGGCGGTTGAGTGAGGTGGCGCCGAGTGAGGAGAGTACGGAGAGGTTGTTGGCGGGGGCGAAGTATGCGTAAGAGATTTGATATGGTACAGAAAAGTTGAAGTTTAAATCATATTCAAATGGCTAAGGAAGATTGAAGTGACTCAGCAAAAGTTGCCAGTGTGCAGTACGGCGCAGAGTTGTCTTGGATCGACTGGCATCTGATTGGCCATGGTGCCTGAGCTTGGGCAAGCGATGACCCCGAGTACATTGAAAGGAAAGTGCTCGTCCCCATCTTGTACCTGATGAATGAATAATCAAACATCATTCTTCTCGTGGGTTGAAGAGGATATTCGCCAGTCTTCAGACGTGCAACGCCTGCGATCGAGCAGGTGGTCTGCCAGACCTCGAGGCGCCGCACCTTGATTTCGGCCCCCAATGCGCCATCCCGCCGCTCAGCTGCAGGAAATCCTGCCTGCAACCTACAACACTCGTTTACACACATTGCGCGTCTGTATGCGCCACATAGACGCGTCAACTGGAACATGCTTGTGAGACATTCACAATGAGTGTCATTAGTGTCGGTGATGTGCTCAAACTCTGCGAGATAGCGAGGCGTTGCTACCGGAATTGTACGTCATTCCAGGCCCGGCCCGAGTCGCCCAACTAACAACCCACTTCCTAGGTCGCGACTGCACGGGCGAATACAAGCGTCTGACGACTGAAGCACGTAGCCTTTCAAACCTCCTCGAAGACATTACGGACAAGTTCGATAAGATACCCGACAACAAGAGGCAGCAGCTTCAAGATGCATACGAGCCATGCATCGAAGTGCTCCAGGAGCTGGACACGCTCCTTACACACTACAATGGTCTTGATACCAAAACCAAAAGAACGTGGGATCGCATCACGTATGATCCTGAGAAATCGAGAATCCTGCGCGAACGAATCACGTCAAGCGTGACGATACTGAACAGCTTCTACACTTCACTCATACATGACAACCAAGTCCTTATACTAGAAGCGCTAGAAAGGCTTGAGCACGACTACAGGGGTGGACACAGAGAAGAGAGCATCGCGTCGCTCGAAAGGATTACATCTGGGGCCGCCACGGACGAAGATGAAGAGGACGAGGCAGCGTGGACCCAAGTACTGCGCGACCTCGAAGACGTTGGCGTAGCCAAACAGGACGCATTGAGTTATCGCGATGTGATCATAGACTGGCTGGTGCAGGCCGTCAACGAGGGTCGTCTTCTAGAGCAACGTGCCGAGCCAGACGCTTTTCAGACCTTGTCTGTCGACTTCGGCGAAGCTCTTTCCGTGTTAGACTTTGGAGATATACCTGGAACGCATCATCTAGATGTCCCTAACCTATGGCCGTCTCAACCAAGGAGTCAATCGACGCCAGTACGGCCTCCATCTCCATTGATGACCCCGCCAACGGAGGATTATCAGAGGACGCGATCAATTCCGTCTCCGTCCACGACATCTGTGTCGGTCCCTGAACGTTCAGCGGTATCATCATATGCCGTATCACATTCTCCGGATACAGATACGTCTTCGCTTTATGCCTGGCCGGAATCTGTGTCAAAAGTAGCCTCAACTCATTCCTCAGTTGAGCATCAAATAAAACGCGTTCCTGTCCCATCTCTGGGGCTGCCTCAGGTCACGCCTACAGCACCAAGCCCAGTCATCACGGCTACGTCCTCGTCTTCTCCAGCATCATCCCTAGCAGCATTTACAGTACCGGCGCCACCTGCACGAGCACCTCCATCGATACCGCAGATAGATGCGACGCCCCCGATTCTCGCGGCAGACACAATGCCTCCGATTCCCGCGACGCCTACAGCTCCAGAGGTATTGCCATCTCTTGAGCCGCCTTTGGCATTTCCGGACGCACTGTTACAAACATCTGCTCGACCAGTTCAACCACATGTAGAACCGTTGATACTCCCTGTACCCCCATCTTATTATGATAAACATGGCACAGAAACAGCGGATCTATACTGGACTGCTCAACAAGCAATTGCAGCGTGGAGTAGGCGCGACTTCGTGACCGCGTCCAGGCACCTCGAGGAGCAGTTGGCAGCTGTTGAGCGAGGGCATACTGTTATCAGCACTGGTACACAGCCAGATCGCAGGATTCTGCGCCATCTCATTGGCGTCTGTCACTCGTTCGCGGGCAACTTCGTTAAAGCAAAGCAGTCGTTCGAAAGTGTTTTCAATGGCATATATCTCAACCGCACCAACCTGGATGACGGTGATATTGCTGCAGCACGATGGCTAGGCGACGTGTGTCTACATCTCCGGGAACATTGTAATGCTGCTCTGGCATGGGGTGTCGCTCTTGAGGGCTCTGCTGGTCGCTATGGGGCTGTGAGAGATCGAACTCGGCGCATTTGTGACGAGCTTCGCCTGCTCGATCACTGGCTGTTCGTGTTTCGGAGGATCGAAAACTCGTTCCAAAGTAACATGGACCCGACAGACATCTTTCGCCAGACACACGCCGTCGAGAAGAGCAACCTCATCGCAACCTTGAAGATACACCTTTACGAGGCCGGAGGTTTTCCAGGACCCCGCCCCTCGCCGCCTGTCAATCCTGCGTTTTCACCTTCGTTCATGATTTCCGCCAGGCCCAAGGTCGAGACATCTATCTCGGAAGGCTTCTTGCTCAGCCCTCTGATATCCCTTGGTGCATGGCCTCTCCCCTGGGACCCTACATTCAATGCTGTCCACGCTGTCCAGTTGGACCGCCATATGAACACCATTAGAACCGTCAGCTACATCAAGCCGCTAGTCGAACACAATCTGCAATCGCTGACCTTGGGCGATTCGAAGAAACTCCACTATGTTACCAAGAGGGGCAGTCGATGGCTGATAGAGACGGTCAAGCAAGGCCTCCAGGAAATGTGTATAGAGCACGCCGAAAGTCCAAATACAGAAGCAATTTACTGTACCCTAAACCAGCATCGGGATGGGTATGCATTCTCTGAAGGAGTGGAAATTTCCTTCAGGAAGCTACAGTTTCGCAGCATCTACGGCCTAAGGATCAGCGATGTGAAGTGGTCGACGAGATCATTTGGACCCGGGCAGGAAAAAGACACTTCCGACTTCCGCGATATACTCAAAAGCATATTGGAGCGAGCGGAGAACGAGGCGGCGAGCGCATCACAACACACTGCGAACACATCCACTGCGCTGAGCCAGAATGGTTTCCAAACTTACGGTTGAAATTCGGATTTACCGATCATGGACGCGATCACTGTCGCTCTTCAAGATCGTCGTCGAAATTGTATGTGCAGTCGTCTAGGTTCACCCCGTCTCCCAGAGCTCGGGAGGTGCTGGCTTGTCATAGCCAAATAACCGACTCGCTAGTGACTTGGGCCATGTGCAGCAATATCCACGTGCGAGCTAGTCATGACAAGCAAGGTCTTCCCACAAAACTTTGATTGTTTTGGGCTCAACGAAAAGAAACTGCTGCGATGCTTGTGCAACCGGTGGCATCGGCCAACTGGTGCAAGGGGAGGCTCGGAATATGGCCCAGATCATGCTGTTCTGATGCAGTGATCAGGAGCGCGTGGCACAGCCTGCAGCCGCACATCTTTTGCGCGAGGGGCAACTGCTACGACATGCTGCACAACGTCATGAAACAAGACCGAATTAGGTTTTCGCAAACAATTGTCGTCCTTTTGCCTCGAAGGCATTTGCTCTGCCGCTCAGATCATCCAATGATCGCTATACGGCTCGGGAACGGGGATCCCAGAGACGAGGCGCGATCTTGGCTTCAGGGCGAAGATTCGCAATTCGGGTCGGTAAAAGGAAGAGTCAGCTTTTGTGGAGGATCATCCGCATTGGCGTCGGCATTTGGGTGCATAGGAATAGCAACCTCCTGAGTAAGCTTGCATCGTCGAATATACTCGGCGCCCGCGAAGAAGGGAATTCTTCGCCGTGGGATGTCATTTTTAATATACAAACTCCGCCTTTAGTGTTTCAAGGCCCCATTTACTCACACGCTGTTCGTGGGCGATCGGATTTGCCAAGCAAACAACGAAGATAAATTAAGGCGCGGTACCTGAATTAGTGCAGTCTGAGATAGCGCCGTCAGCGGGTGACCTTGCCGCTCTTCGACGTAGGGGCCTCGCTAGAGAATCCGTTTGTGTTTCAAGTTCCCACGAAGCTTTTGGTGCGACGTGGTGATTGGACGAGTGTTCTCCAAGGCTTACAAGGCCCTTCGGGATAGCTCGTCACTCCCCGTAAGATTGGGCAGGAGAGGCGCACCTCCAAGAGATGTGTCTCAAGGACTAACGCCGGCGCAGCGGCTGAAGAACGGCTCGTCACAGGGATGCGAGGAGGGGATGTCTGCTCTAGGCCCCCATTGTGTATAGGATCAAAACCTGCGGTGTGCCCGCAGACACCGTGTGGTTCTCTTCACCTTTGGTCTCTTGCACGGCAAAGCTTCAGCTACCAACTTCAGTCTTTCTTTTCGGCGCTTTGCTGCCATTGTCATTCCTTTCACGTCGCCAGTCGACTGTCCATTCATTTTTTGATAAGCTGAATTCACTGCTTGAGTCCTAGAGATTCTCTTCCTGTGTGCATACTAGCATTGCTACATTCGACAACGATCTTCACGAACACGATATCGGAAATACCATCACGATGAAGACTCAGTCTATGCTTCTCGCAGCTATGGCCTCTGTGCCTGCTGTGCTTGCCCACACTGTCTTTACAGACTTTTACGTCGACGGAGTGCCCCAGGTATGACACACACTTCAATGGATGACTACTTTTTCTAACTAAAGCAGGGTGATGGCGTTGCCATGCGTATGAACCCCAACGCTGAGACCGCCGGCAGCCCCATTGCTAGCCTTGACAGCGATGACATGGCTTGCAGTAAGTCACACCCTTCCAAACCTCTTTATCAAATTACTGACGCACGACAGATGTTGGTGGCACCAAGGGTGTATCTCGTACCCAGCCCGTCAACGACGGCGCACTCCTAACATTCGAGATCCGTGAGTGGGCAGACGATGCATCCATGGGAAGCATCGACCGTGGCCACTACGGACCATGTGCCGTCTACCTGAAGAAGGTCTCCTCCTGACCGTCGGACGACAAGGCCGCTGGAGACGGATGGTTCAAGATCTTCGACCATGGCTATGACGCCTCCACCAAGCGCTGGTGCACTGACGAGATTATCGACAACAAGGGTCTTTTCAACGTCAAGCTCCCCAAGGGCCTCGAAGGCGGCGACTACCTCGCCCGTCCCGAGATCCTCGCTCTGCACAGTGCCAACATCGGAGACCCCCAGCCCTACACTGGCTGTGCCCAGATCTTCCTCAAGAGCAGCGGCTCTCTTGGTCCTGAGTCTACCGTCTCCATCCCAGGACACATGAAGGCCGGCGAGCCCAGCACCAGCTGGGACATCTACAACCAAGACAATTCCAAATACCCGATCCCCGGCCCCGCTGTCGCCAAACTCGTCGCCAAGGCCAACATCGCATCCGTCAACCAGGCCTCCGGCTTCAAGCCCGCCGACTGCATCATGGAGAACGCCAACTGGTGTGGCAAGGAAGTCCAATCCTACTCCGACGAGAAGGGCTGCTGGGCTGCGTCAGAGGATTGCTGGGCGCAGAGCAAGACGTGCTGGTCCTCTACGCCGCCGACGGGCGGTTCGGGCTGCAAGCAGTGGGAGACAAAGTGCACCAGCATCCAGGATGCGTGCAACGCGAAGGACTTCAACGGCCCGCCTAACAAGGGCAAGGTCATGACTGCGGAGAAGAAGGCCATCGACGTCGGCAAGATCATGGCGACCGTTGGCGGAGGTATTGTCGATGCTCCCGCACCTGCACCCGAGCCAGAAAAGGCCCCTGAGAGCAAGACGCAAGCTCAGGTCCCTGCGAAGGAAACACCTGTTGCTGAGAAGCCTGACTACCCGGCACAGCCCCCGGCTAAGGAAACCCCCGCTGCTGAGAAGCCGGCTGCTCAACCTCAACCCCAGCCTCAGGCTCCTAAGCCCACTCTCGCGGCCCCCAAGCCGGACCAGCAGGACTCGTACCCCGTCAAGCCCGCCCCTGCTCCCGCTCCTGCACCGGAGAAGGAAGATAAGCCAGCTCCCGCCCCCGCCCCTGCGCCAGAGAAGCCCGCCGACAAGCCCTCCTCTACCATCACCGCCGCGCCCTCCGCGCCTAAGCCTACCAAGGGCCCAGCGTGCGTGCCGGGCGGCGTTTGCATCACTGTCACTGAGGTCGAGGTTGTTACGCAGACGGTGTATGTTACTGCGGCGGTGGACTTCAAGAGGGGCATCCAGAGCTTCCGCTCCAGGAGAAGGTGGGCTGCTCATCGCGCTTAGACGATGGATAGTGTGGATACATGAAGACATGCGGGCAGATGGCATGGGAGAACGAAAAATTACTTTCTGCGACGATGTCGCGAGCCTGGAGGGCTCTTTCTTGTTTGGTCTTTTCATAACGATAGCTACTTTGCATAACTTGATGAATGAAACTTGATCATGTGATGAATTCTGTTTGTTTTCTGTGCGTGGTGGCTTGAGACTGACAGTGATGGAAATATACAGTGTGGTTCCCGAGAGCAAAGGTTTCTCACTATATGTGAATATACAGCATAACAACCACACTCCTAAGTACCAGCAGGTTTCTGTCTTCTTTCCCCTTTCCCCAGATATCTGCTAATCCACACGACGCCAAACATGTTCAGACACAGCATAGCGTACTTTGTAAGCACATTTGTCGTCGGCCCAAAAACAACTAAATCGTGTGTCGCACTTGCACAGAGCAGCGCTACAAGAACGTAGAAATACCATCCCGTGAACTTCCTTCCCCAGCCCTTCGTGCCCGAGAAGCCGACGAGTAGATACCAATATGACACGTAGGTGACTGAAACGAACAGATTTAACTTGGAGCGTATGACGCAGTTTTTGCCTTCTGAGCCTTTGAGTGCCAGGAAGAATAGGCCGTCGATGATGGGGCCGACGAGGATGATAGACCAGTATGACACGATGGCAGCGTCAATTTGACGTCGGATTCTCCTTGTCCAGGATCCAGAGATAGCCAGGTTTTGTTGTCCTCGGTCGTTGAGTGGCTCGAGGAACAGTTGTTTTGCTGCTCTTTTCACAATCTTCTTCTGATATAGGTACACGAGCAGAGGCATGATGAACCATGCGAGTGTGTCTAATTTTGGACGCAGGGTACCGATATATGGTCTCAGGCCACTGGATATGTAGCTGTGTGCTAGGAAGATGGCGATTGGATCGATCCAATGGTCCAAGAAAATTTGGCCGGGCGACTTTGATGAGGGTGTCAGGAGTGGGCCTAGGTCTTCGGCATCTGTATGATAGATTAATTGCTGGATTCGATTTGGGATCGTAAGCTCAAGAGGGCGGTACTTACCGTACAGGATATCAACAAATTCTTTGCTACTGTGGATATTGCACTCGCACTTTATCGTGGGAATACCTTCTGAGCTTTGTTGCTTCTTTGAGATTGAAAAAAAGCGTATCGGGCTGCTATAAAGTGTCGTAGCACGTCCTTCAGACCGGCTTAAAATGACAAGATGCGAGCCTTGGGCAAACTCGACAAGGCCTGCGGACATTGCCAACAGCGAGCCGGGGTCGTACATGAAGCAGTGCCCCATTACAGTCTCCCCTGATTCTTCAGGATCGCTACGCATCGTAAGATCGTCTACTCTGTCGACGGCTATCAGCATGTCTCGTGCACACGCCGTAAGTTCGTCGTCCGTTGTTTGACATTTGAAGTTCAATACAAATTTCGATGTTGGAAGGTAGTATCCTGCAGTTGTGTACATGTAGGCATGTCGTTCCTCGCCGGTTTCATAGACTTGGAGACAATTGTTAAGGACCTGCAGGAAGTGCTGGCCTAGGAGCGGTTCTGAGATCCTGTCACCTCCTATGACCGCAGGTACCCATCCGTTCCTGAAAGATTTCGTTTGTGGATCTGACAAGTTCAACAATCCTATCGATTCCTCAGGTGCATTTCCGAGACTTGTGAGATGTTGTGGTTGCGAGCTAGCGGATAGCCTGGAGCCCTGCTCGTGCAGTCTTTCTTGTAGCCGCGGTCCTGTATTGAAAAGTATCTCAACTGGCAACACCTTTTGCTGTCGGATAATGAGAGCCACTCTTTCTTGTTCTGTTTCTCTCTTTAGGACCTCGTAGGCACTTGTGCCTAACAGGTTGGCAAATATTGCAGGTGTGTCAGCTGGTTGGCTCGAAGAACGGTCAAGTAGCTCATTCCAAATTAGAGCATATTTGTTTCGGTCTTGGATTGTTTGGCGCCCAGACGTGTATCGATTGTACGTGTCCCAAATGCTGAAGTAGCGGGTTGAGAATGATGTCCAAATGTTGCGATGTACTGAGAAGTCAAAGCAGCGTGCCACTGCATCCGGAGTTAATCCGCGAGAGGCCATTACGAGACTTGGCGTGGCAAACCTCTTTCCTAGAAGAAGGAATGCGATACGAATGGCATAGTTGACTTTGAAACTGAATTGCTGTCCAAAGCGTCTAGCTTCTTCAGAGTACACACCGTCTGCCAGGGCGTACACAGTCAGTGGAGGAAGACAACCCTCTTGTAGTGTCCACGATCGAGTTGTCCACCCACAACACTGGCTGTATGCGAGCTTAGTTGCATGATCGGCTGACACGGGTATCGTTCTCATCTCTGCGTCCAGAACTAGTGTATGGCTACTGGACGAATAGACCATGCTCATCTTATCAATAGCTTTTCCTTTGATGTCTTTCAAGTCTTCATTGGAGAAAGGGACAGCTGGCGGCGCCAATTGCACCGGAATGCACAATGTGTCCATCCAGAATAGAGTACTGCCTTTGGATTTCGCAAATGCGGACCAAGGCGAACGATCACTCGAAATTTGTCCGAGGTATGTTTGGAGCATACGAAGCTGACAAGCTGGCAGACCGTTCTCGAAAGCATTTCCTAGACCATCGGCCCACACGTGAGATATGGCGACATATTTCGAAGACCTAAAACATCATCAGGAATTTTAGAACATAATTCAACAAAACATTCAAATCTCGCAAGCGGGGCTACACGTACCTTTTCCTTGTATGAAGTTTGAGCGTCAGGCTCCCATGTGCATCCTCCTCAATAGACACGAGAGGGATCTGGCCGCTTCGTATCACTTTCGCTACATCTACGGATGAGATGCTGATGGTTGGACAAGTGCATGTTTCTGTCGCATGACGCGCATTTGTGTGATTAGGTTTGGAGTCCCAACCCTTGCACGACTTCTCGGTGCAGAGCTCATGCCCCAATCCCGCACTCCGCGGGCGTGGAAGTCTTGCAAAGTAGTAGGCGGTCTGATAACTGAAAGTGGAAAGCACTTTATATGTCTGGTGAAGGCACCATCCATTTTCCATCATTTTGCTTTCCAGAGCTCGATCCGCAGCCTTTGAATGATCGCCCCCACTTTTGGCGGTGTCATACCACTGTAGAGAAGTCCCACACAGGTGTTCGAACATGTTATTATGTGCGCAATCGTAAGAAGTGGATATAGTCTCGATGAGCACTTTGACCGACAATATTATCAAGTCTATAAGCTCACTAGAGCTTCGAAAGAAGTGGCTCTCGACCCAACGAGCGGCTACTTCTGCTTCCACGAGTAGCGTCTTGTGCCGCCGGAGTGCGTTCATACATTCGTCTCGGGGCATCCGTAGGACAGTGAGCTTCATATCGACCAGGGTAGAGGCGACCAGATCTGAGCTGACTACCTTGGACCAGTGTTTTCCAGAAGTGGAAAAGTCGCGTCCAGTAATAACCTTGTTGCTGAGCACAGCAAGAAGCCCGAAATAGAGCCATGACTGAATGAATTCCGCAATCTTTCCTTGCGAGCTGATAATATCCAATGTGCCGAAATCATCGAGGAAAGGACACTGGTTGCGAAACTTCAGCCATTCATCGTCGTCTGGCCCCATCACGGTCGAAGTGACCAAGGGAACCTCCACAGCCTCTCCGCCAAGGGGTGGCTCAACGAAGTCCATGTGGAAAGCGAGGAAAGAAGTTGCCTGCAAAGACGCAGATTTATCCGAAATAGAGAACCAAGTACTGCTCACAATTTCATTGCGTTGTAGAGACTGAGTCAGGATTTACGGCGGCCATGAGTTTGATATGGATTGGTGAAATCGATGTCTCGATGAACGATAATTGCAGTAAGATGCAAAGTAGCTATATGATATTGCACCAGTCGCGAAGTTCCGTCAGGGGAGTAAGGCGGCACTCGTTGAGGTTCGTGGTGGCTTAGCACGATTTGGGGGCTGGGCGCAATCTGGGGGCTGAGCGCCATTTGGGGGCCGAATTTAGAGACAGATGAGAGACGAGACATTGTCTGTACAAGTTCTGTTCATCGCGAACATCGATTGACTTACAATCCACTTTGCACAAGCCGACTTCTCCGTGTCAGTCTATATCGTTCCTGGAGACACAGCTGCTATCGGAATGGAGAATCATGGCTCCTAGGTCGCTTTTCGCTACGAGGCAGTAGAAGCTAAACGTACTTGCTAAAAATGTGAATCAAGCGCTAGTAGATGAAGTTGATACAACGCAAATGCTACAGGAAGGAGCAAACACGATGGTCACTAATGTTGGCTAACATTAGCGCTAACCCAATCGGATGCGAGGTTTTGGCAGCTGATTGCATACTCAGTTTTGCTTTTCTACTCAATAAACGCAAAGTCTCTTAGGGATGTGTTTAGTAAAATTAGTTTTACTGCCTCATTGTTCGCCCTCTGCCGTTCGTAGCTTGACGGAGCCATCTGCCATGCCAAAGTATACGGCAATGGGCTTCTGGCCACCCATGACTGCACTGACGGACTTGTCTTGCGCGCGCAGCTCTTGCGCCTCAACACCATTCAGCCCAGCAAAAATGCCCACCTCCAACACACCAGTCAAGCCCTTGATCGCCTTGCTAATCGCCTTGACCTCCCAAGTGCCGTCCGTTCCATCACCCTTGCCTTTTCCTGCCTTAACATCCGCCGCAGTAAGCAGCGTCTTGAACGGCGCATCGACAATGTAGAAGTCCTGGTCCGTCTTAAGGGGTCCCGACTTCTCCAGCAGCGTGGTCCTCAGCGTCGGGTTTGGTGAACCGAGCAGTTTAAGTGCAGCCACGACTTTTCTTTGCGACAGGGGTGCGACCTCGATGGGAATGGTGGGCCAGATGGTGAGCAAACGGTCCTGCCTCTTCCTGTAGTCCGCAACACAGACGAATTTCTTCGCTCTCTCGGCGACTAGCTTTTCCTGGAATAGACACGCGCCTCCGCCCTTTATACAGTTCAGCTCGGCGTCGACTTCATCTGCGCCATCGAAAGCGACATCTAGCATGATGTGGTCGGGTAGGGAATCGAAGCTGATGGGCGTGAGACCGGCGTTGATGACGAGTTGGCGCGACTGGTAACCCGTGGGCACGAAGAGGATGTTGGGGTTGGTAGAGCGCTCTTTTATGGCTTCGACGACGTAGACAATGGTAGTACCCGAGCCAATGCCGACATGTGTGCTTGACGGGTCGAAGTGGTCTTTCACAGCTTGTTGGGCGGCGGCGCGCTTTGCGGCTTCGACGGCGGTGTCGGTCATAGTGGAACTGTACCTGTGGGGTGACAGAGAAGGGAGGAAGTTGCTCGGCGAGGAATTGATATGGCGAAATGTGGCTGTTCGTAACACGAAAGAAGTGTAAGGCGTCGACTTTGTGCCGGTGCCGGTGGTTGTAACAAAAGTTTGGAGGGGCACTTGGAGCTTATGATGACGGATGATGCCGACGTGCTGATTTATATTGCGTGGTCGTCGCAACGAGGTTGAGACCAGCCGCATGAATTGGGTAAAACGTAAAACGGGTAACGTGTTGGGAAGCTATATCAATTCATAACGGCATCTTAGCTTAGACTGCAGTCTGATGAGACGCAATGCATGGCCGAATTATGACGCTTGTTGGCCCCACCATGCTGCGTCCAGGATACCCCGCGACCGCCTTAGCGCGTTTTCGTGACAGCTCCTACCGCCCGGCAGAATCCGTGATGCTGCCTACGCTGCCAATTGTACAAACAATTCGACTTGTTTGCCTCTTTTCCTCAACATCGACTAGAAACAGGACAAGATGGCGGATCTACCTCCCCCCGTCCAGGGCCCGACTGCCAAGGAGAAGAAGTAAGCGTACCACAACCCTGCATGCTCCACGTCAACTAAGCACGGCAGGTACGATCGCCAATTGCGACTTTGGGGAGCTACCGGCCAGATCGCGCTTGAAAACTCCCACATCCTCCTCATAAACTCCGGGCCTGGTGTTGTCGGCGTTGAGACGCTGAAGAACCTCGTCCTCCCCGGCATTGGCAACTTTACGATTCAAGATTCGGCCATTGTGAGCGAAGCAGACCTCGGAGTGAACTTCTTTTTGGAAGAGGAACATCTGGGAAGCTACCGGGCCCAAGTCACGCGCAATCTGCTTAAGGAGTTGAACCCAGATGTAGACGGGCATTTCATCACAGAGGTACTGCGCGCCCGTTACCCTTTTGAGAACGTTACTGACAAGCATCTAGCCTGCCGAATCATGGCTGCTTCAACCCGATGCCTTGCGCCCATACACGCTGATAATCGCGACTGCGCCTATCCGACCCGAGCTCCTTGCCAAACTCTCCGACCACGCGAGCGTCGCATCTATACCCCTCTTCTACGTCCACTCGATCGGCTTCTATTCCCACTTCTCCGTACATCTACCGCCCGCATTTCCAATAGTAGATACACATCCGAGCCCTGAATCGACACAAGACCTTCGCCTACTAAGACCGTGGCCAGAGCTTTTACAGTTCGCCCAAGAAAAGACGGCCAACATGGACGACATGGCGCCAGAGGACCACGGCCACATCCCATACCTTGCGCTGTTACTGCACTATCTTGAGGAGTGGAGGAAGAACCATGATGGGAAAGTACCAGACAACTACAAGGACAAGACTGAACTCAGGAGCATCGTCTCGAAAGCTGCGCGGACAAACAATCCTGAGGGTGGCGAGGAGAACTTTGACGAAGCTGTTGCTGCGGTATTGAAGTCGCTCAACCCGCCACAACCGAGCAGTGCTGTTAAGGAGATATTTACAGCCCCAGAGTGCCTCCTAGTGCGCGAAGATTCGCCCACCTTTTGGGTCATCGCTAATGCGATTGGCTTATTTTACACGAAGTACAATGTCCTCCCCGTGCCAGGTTCAGTACCGGACATGAAGGCGCGTTCAGCCGACTACATCCAGCTGCAGAATGTGTACAAGTCAAAAGCGCGGAAAGATCTGGCAGAGGTGGTTGAGAGTGTGCGATTCTTGGAGCGAAACACAAATCGGAGCAACCCCATCGACGAGAAGGACATTGAAGCGTTCTGTAAGAACGCAGCTCACATCAAGCTGGTGCGGGGCCGACCATTCCAAGTCGTCCAAGCTGGCGAACCGGTCAAGTGGGGAGATCGCGCAAAGTCTATTGGTGAGTGGCTACAAGGAAGAAAGTTGTGATCGACTGACATGATTCAGCTCAAACACTTACGTTCCCTGACTCGCTCATACCGTTGTACATTGCTTTTCTAGCATGGGACGAGTTCACTGCAACGCACTTGAAAGATGGCCTGGGCGGTGCTCCTCAAGTACCTGGCGAGACAGATCCCGACACCGATACGGAGAAGCTTACAGGTATTGCCTTCAAGATTGCAAACGATCTTGTCAAGGAAGCTAGTGCCACAATCGATGAGGATGAGTATGCAGCGGTCAAGACGCAGATAGGAGAATTTGCCAGTGAGCTGTAGGTTGACGATGAATCATCTGGACACGAGCTTGAAGCTAATGAGATGATAGTGTGCGAGCTGGCGGCGCCGAACTGCATAACATCGGGGCATTGACTGGCGGAATGGTGTCACAAGAGGTGATCAAGGTCATCACTGAGCAGTATGTACCTGTCGACAATACGTGCGTCTTCGACGGGATCAAGAGCAAGAGCATGGTCATCAAGGTTTGAAGTGATGGTCCCCTATGACCAAGGTTGGGACAAATTGATGCCTCGAGTGGCTCTGAAATACTGCAAACGAAATGGTGAACAACAAACAAGAAGGTGTCTGTACCGCCATCCAACGCCGCACCGAGCGATTCGCAGAAGTGAGGACTGCGCGAAGTGTTTCAGACGGTCCATGGACTGAGTGCAACGTAGAGCATAGGTAGCTCAAGGAGACCGAATATGGTCGCAAAGACCATCTCATGCGACGCGAGATTGAGCAAGATTTTGCCAGATGCCGCAACAATCCATGCCCGCTCTGCTCAAACTTCGGCCCTTCACTCATGTGAATAATCCTGTGCAAGACTTGATCGCTCCTTCCTCCCCACTCACTTGACCCAACACCACCCATTCAACTCCTTGCAGCCGTGACCAAACCAAAAGCTCCCTCATGTTTCTCACAATGCCCAAGCAGACTAAGATAATTTTTTCGTTGAAAATTCAGGAGCGGCAGCCCTATGTTGCTGACAAAGCAAATAATGCACCAAAGACTGCACGTGATCGCGAAACAACGATCAACGCGTCCGACGCGACTTGGTCACCGCAACGAGCCAGCACGCCGGATCCGCCCACCACACCTTCGCAAAGCCACATGGACTCTACGTTTGACTTACCAGACTCCACGGACTGGATAGCGACGTCTCTGCCCCAATTCGAATCGCTCGAGGCCGCACTGCGCTGCGAAGTCTGCAAGGAATTTCTGTCGAACCCCGTCATCACCTCCTGCTCGCATACATTTTGCTCGATATGCATACGAAGATGCATAGCCACGGACGGAAAATGCCCGAGCTGCAAGACTGCGTGCTCGAGCGACAAATTGGCCCCAAACATTGCGGTGCGCGAGGTCGTCATGAGGTTTCAAGAGGCGAGACCAAAGGCATTGGAAATGGCGCGTGTGGACAAAGAAGAGCAGGCGCACTCTGCCAGCAATAAGAAGAGAAAACTGGACGAGACAGACATCGAAGACGGCGAACCTACGAGACAGACGAGATCAAGACAGACGCGGAGTAGAGGCCGTCGCATCGAGAGTTCAGACGATGTGCCCATTGAAGTTGCAGACAGTGAAGGGGACGGTGACGATGACTTCCTACCCGAGGGTATGGCCAAATGCCCGATCTGCAACACATCTATGAAGGCAGAGCTGGTATACAACCACTTGGACGTTTGCGATGGGCCAAGCGCGTCGCAGGGGCGCAGTACTCGATCAAGGTTTGTATACGCATGACATCACTCGCCTGAAACCTCGGTTGACCAAGTTGCTCTCTAGAACCAAAACCGCATTTCCGAATCCACTCCAAAGACGACAAAAGGATCCCTCACCTCCTCCGACCCGATTATCGCAACTCAACTATGCTATGCTAAAGGAGGGCGCGCTACGGAAAAAGTTACAAGAGATCGGCATACCGAACTGGGGCACTAAAGAGCTGCTGAAGAGACGACATATCGAGTGGCTCAATATCTATAATTCGAACTGCGACGCACACGAAAGCGTACGTAAGAATAAACGGCAATTAGTCAGAGAGTTGGAAGAGTGGGAAAATACCCAAGGCGGGAGAGCAGATACCAAAGAGAGCAAGATCATGAAAAAGGACTTTGACGGTAGCGGGTACGCTAAGTCGCACAAAACCGACTTCGACGACTTGATTGCCAAAGCCCGGGCTAAACGGACCGTCCCGAAACCAGAAGCAGGGGAAGAGTCGCGAGAGAATGCCGAGGCCAACCAGCCAACCGCGAATCCCGAAGGGTCGCGGGATATCGAATCGACCACGCAAAACGGAACAGCCTTGTTTCCACAGGACAGCCATGGGGAGTCACCCAGTGCTCAATGCCCATATGAAAACAATGAATCCGCACTTTCTACCATCCGCGCCAAAGTCGCCGCGGCGAATGAGACGGGCTCCACGCTAGCGACTCTGCCTTCTGAGCCATCACAGCCGGAAGGCACACCTCCAAGTGCAGAACTCGGGATGCGCAACCCGCTGGGCAGTCCAGCACGCAAGGTCCCTATGTTTGCGCTGCCGGAGCAGCCTGTGCGGGATATTGATAGTTCCGGCGCGGTTCAGTAGGATCGGTTTGGTTTGTGTGAACCGTGGATAGGAAATATTCAAAATTTATCTAGCGATGGCCATATCCTTTTTTTTTTTTTGGCTGTATAAAATCTGCGCCTTGCTAGATATTTTCATTTCACTTTCAAGACACTTTTGCATTTCCACGGCATATTGAAGCACACCAGCTCTCTGAATTACAATATTTCCTTCTCAGGGAATTCTGTATACCTTCACATCGTCATCACACTCCACCTCCTCTCTCCCAAACGCCACTGAAGCTATCCAGCCCTTCACACCCACCACGCTATATTCACACCACCCTCCTTCTCTCTTCCAAGCCACTCCATCTCCCCCACCAGAATGTCCACCCTCACACCCCCCTACACACCCCTCACCTCACCTCCCCCCAGCACATCTCGCATCTCCCTCCCGCCCACCCCAACATCCCACACGCACCCCTCCCTCCGCCACGGCTCCCTGCGCCACACCGCCATCAGCAACGAGTCCCTGCGCCCTCCTCCCGTGCACATCGCGCGCAAGCCGCTCAGCACGGTACCCGCATATCGTTCCTATACCTCCGCGCCGCAGCTGCAGGACCTAGAGCGGGCGCGGAAGACGCCCGACCGGACGTTTCTAGCGCCGCGGGTGTGGAACCGATGGGGGAGAGAGAATGAGAATGCCTTTGAAGAAGAAGATGATCTTGAGGAAAGACGCAGATGTCGTGCATATACCTCTTCGACGTGGTCGCCGTCGCTGCCGCCGTTTGCTTTTGAATCCCACGACTCTTGCACTACAACGCCTTCTTCGCTGCCGTGCATCGCGCCCTCCCCGCTCTCCCTCGTCCTCGCTGCTGATGAAAGCCCCGCGCTGCTCACCGCGCAGCCCGTGTCTATGCGCACCGTGTCTGTGTCGTCGTCGCAGCTCACGTTCCCTGTGCTCAGGCGCACGTCGCACTTCACGGAGCACTTTGATGTCAGCGGCGAGGCGATGTGGGCTAGTGGCGCCAACTTGGAAGGGGCGAGGGTGCGGGATTTGCGGGGGTATCGAGAGGGTGGTGGTAGAGATGGAGAAGGGGAGAAGGAGGATGAGGAGGAACAGCAGGAGGGGGGAAGGGAGACGGAGAAGAAGAGGAAGTGGTGGAGGTGGAAGGGTGTTAGAAACAGGTGGATCAAGATGGCGTGTTTTCTGAGGAGCAAGGTGGAGGAGAGTGGGACGTGTGAGGTGGCTAGTCCACGGGCGTTGTGAGGAGTCCACCTGTGTTGTGAGGTTGGATCGATTGCTGTTGTGAGACTCTCTCATTCATCCATTTCGTGATACTCCGCTCTAAGCACATACGCAGGAATTTCAAGTCTTGATAAAATTCGAATAATAAAAAAGCGATGCTTTCGTAAATTCATATTACCTCGTGTATTCTTCTCTAGACTGCGTGATAGTTTTTCCTAATTCGCCCAAAACGCCTGTTCGTACACGCCGCGGTTTAAAAAAAAAGGTACAACAATATAGGGGTATCCCATCCCAAACGCTTCCGATAAAGCAACTTCTACACAAGAATCAATGTCACCTTGCATCGTTATTGATAATCATACCAAGTCCCCTCATCATACGTGAATCCCTGAATGCCAGTGATGTTGTTGACGCCATTCGCGCCATTCGCATTCGGCGGTGGATTACCACCATTCCCATTCAGGTTTGGATATCCGTTGATACCACCACCAACAGGACCTCCATTCATCTGTGGACCAGTTGCAGGATTATTGGCAGGAAACACACCGGTCGGAGATTGTGTGCTTGCAAACCACGAGGCAATGTCATCGATACTGCTAGGATTCCAGTTCTCGAATCCAGTCGCCAGCTGAGTTTGATCCCGGAAGATCCAGTCCTGGCCTTCTCGGATAAGCTGGTCGACGCCTCCGAATAGCTGGCTGGGCGAGTTTCCAGCAGTGCTCTGGCCATCGATGGAATGCCGTCCTTGGGTTGATGCAGGTGTCGGTGCGGTGAAGCTTGTGTTGGAGGGGGTTGCGTGGTGTCGCTGGGTACGCGTGTAAGCCAGTGCGTTGGGGTCGTTTGGAGGTAAAGACTCAGAAGAACGCGCGTAGGGGTTCATGCTTACGGAAGTGTTGTTCTGAGGCATCCGGTTCAGATACTGTGGTGTTGTTACAGATGTGATGTTCATGCTGTACGGTTGCAGGGATGGTGAGGCCTGATCGGCAGGAGACGGATGCTGATCCATTAATTGTGTTGGGTCCCGGTTGCTCGTCTTCGGTGTGCTGACCTCGTTCCAAGGGCCAAACTTGGAATCGGTTCGTTTGAGTACTGCTTCAGCCTCTTCAGGTAGCTCGACCTTCCAGCGTTTGGATAGAACGCTCAGAATGCCGAGAGTTCGCCGGGCGCACAACCATCCTTCTGCAATTTCCTCTAGATGCTTGACTCCGTGGATGATGTCACGTTTCGCATTCTTCTCTGGCAGGTTAAGCAAGTGTATCGTACAGGCTGAGTGGGCGATATAGACGCATATGTTGCAGATCTGACGGAGTCCATGCGACCGCTTGTACAGACGGAGTAACTTTGAGATCATAGCGGCAGCTTGGGTGCAGAGCTTACGAGGCGACACATGTGCAGGTAGTGGTGAGTTGTTCGGATTGTACTTGAGAAAGGGTCGGAAGAGGTGGATGTATAGTAGTTGGAAGAACATGCTGCAACAAGGTCAGTAGGGCTGTCGAAGAGATGGAGAGTTGTACTCACTGCATCACGAGCATATGTGGCAGACCGCCTTCCTTGGGCTCCAGTTCCTTTGGCAATTCTCTCCTCCACGTCTCCAGCCGCATATGTATCTCACTAAGTCTTTTGAGCTCAGCCTGCTTCCCTTTCGCCTTGTCCATGTCGATGGGATTGTAGAAAAAGTTCATGAGATCGCTGGAGATCTCGCACAGCTTCGTGATCTGCAGGGCGATTGCGCGCGTCCTGGTGGGTTGAGAATGTGCTTGACTGATTCCAGAGTCTGTGACGGCACTCCAAGTCTCGGCATCTTCGTTGGGAAAGACTTCAAACTTCGGGACCGTGACGATGGTGTTGTGCAGCTGCGGCAACCGGCCGAGGTAGTTACTCCAGCACTTGTCGAACAGGAAGCAGCCCCAGAATGTGATGCGCCGGGCGTCTTCCTCGTTCTCGTCCATGTTGCCGTTGCTGTGCATGCCGAGATTGAGGCCAAGGTCGCACGCCATGCGGAAGCTCATGCCGCTGTACACCCAGCCCTTGGCCTCTCTGCCGCACCCAGCTTCTCGCACGGACATGAGGGCGAGTGCTTGCACCGTAGGGAGTGTCGGAACCTCGTGCAGGTCGCCCTCCATGATCAGCCTCTTGGCCTCCTTGAAGAAATGGTCGCCGGCAGTGGCAGAGTCGTCGCGGACAGCACGCGCCCCCGGCCACGAAGAGAAGTGACAGCCCAAGGCCAGCATGGCGTTGACCAGCAGCGGGGTGCAGTACTGCATCCGGCGGTTCGATCCTGGCGGCGGGCGGCCGAGCTTGAACTCCTGGAGGAACAGGCTCTTGGACAGGGTGGTAAAGAAGCTGTAGTGCCAGCAAAAGTACATGCTGATGAGGTGCTGCACGAGCTCCGGGTCCGAGGTGGCCGAGGTCCACGAGCAGAAGGTGTCCTCGTTGGACTGGTACTCGTCCGTGTACGTGTCGGGCGAGTCTGCGTCGTCGTTGGCCTTGTCGAGGTAGATCAGGTGCGACGTGCCGCCAATGTAGCGCGTCGACCCGTCCTCCAGGCGCAGCTCGCCCATCTTGCCGCTCAGCTGGCTCTCAAAGGTGGGCTGTCCCGGGCCCAGGGGCGGCGTGGACGCGGGGCTGATCTGGTCGTCGTCGTCGAGGTCGCCATTCTCCTTGGCGAGGATGTTCTCGGCGACGGTGTCGAGGCTCTCGCAGGTGCGGATCTGGTGGACCAGGTCGGCCACGTCGTCCTCCGGGTAGTTGAGGATGGCCTGGATCAGCGTCTGCAGGGTCGAGTTGCGCGTCTTGAGATTGTCAATGTCCTTTTTGTAGACGCCCTTGCGGCGGTGGTCCGAGTTGAGGTCGTAGACGCACTCGGTGTTGTAGACGGCGGCGCAGGCTGAGCACGCGGGCGTGGTGCCGTCGCACTGCTCGCGCTCACATGTCAGCGATGCCGTGCTGCGATAGGCGGTTCAACGTCGCGACGCGGAGATGGTGCGCCCGTCCGCCGGAGAAAGGCAGTTCGCGTTACGTACCTTGGACTTCCTCTTCCTGCACGGCACGCACGCGCTCGAGATGCACCTGCGCTTCTTGCCGTCGTCGCCGTTGCCGTCGTCCCTCTTGCTCCGGCGTCCCTTCTTGGCAGGCGCGCCCGGGGGCAGATCCGCCGCGCTGCTGGTGTGCTGCTCCATGGCGGCGTCGAGGGTCGCGGTACACAGAATGTGGGGTGAGAGATGGCGGGGCGCGCTTTGACAGGTGAACAGTGAACAGTGAACAGTGAACGGCCAACGGCGGACGGCGGACGGCAGCCTCCAGTACAGCGCCCCGTTAATCAGCGGCCAGAGCGAACAGTCGGTCGTGTTTCGAGTGTCCTGCGCGAGACGGGAACATGGCTGCCCAGGCTCGATAGCAGTCGCCCGTTGCTGCCATCGCACCGGAGTGAGAAGCCCATCACGACAGAACGCCCACGCGTTCCGGCTCGCTATCAGCCCATGTCTGATTGGCCCGCTGCTTAGCCCTTATCGGTCCCTCTGCTCTCCCGCATGAACATGCTCGCTCACTGCATCGATAGCTGCAGCATCTGCCTAAACAAGCAACCAAGATGCATGCCGGATGCCTTCACATATCCCACGTCTGGCATCCTGGACCTGAACCTAGCGACCATCGTCTTACACCCGAGGGTAGCGCAGTCTCGAATCGGCTGACATCTAAGAAAGACTTTCGGATTATCGGGTATATAGTACAGCGACTGTCAAGAAAAAGGAAACATTGGGGCCCCAAAGTGTCGTGAAGTATTCCAGCTACCACTGAGCCCATGACGAAAAAGCACACCTGATACCTCCTCCTGGAGCCCTTCGCGGCCCCAAAACCCCACGCACTCTCGTTCCACCACCTCAGAACTCATCAGCGTAGCCCTCGTCGTCCTGGTCAGCCCTGAAACCACCACGCGGGTCCGGGTCGTCGACCAGAATGAACGGCTTGCCCTCGGCATCCTCGTTGGTATTGCCAAAGAGACGCATGAGATCTCGCGTGCCCATCCTACCACCGTGTTAGCTCACCTCGTCCCCCACAGCTCGACGAATATGAACTCACTTCTTCATCCGATCGCCATTGTCCTCCATGATCTCGCCAATCTCCTTCGTCTTGCGCTCCTGCATCTCAATCAACTTGGAGTCGACTGTGTTCTTGACACAGAGCCGAGACATGAACGTCTCTTCCTTCTGCCCGATGCGGAAGACGCGGCAGAAGGCTTGCTGCTCCGAGGCTTCGTTCCACCAGGGGTCGACCATGATCACGCGTGATGCCATGGTGAGGTTGAGGCCCACTGTTGCTGTGTCAGTATATACACGCACAACAGCGCTTCAGCAAAAACTTACAGCCACCACACCGCAGAGATGCCAAGAGGATGTTGCACTTGTCGTTGCTCGCAAACGTGTTGATGGCCTTGTCTCGAGCACCGAAGCTCATAGTGCCAACGTACTACAATTTGGTTAGTAATGCTCATTCCAAGATACAAATTGGGCGACGCCATCGTCGAGCCTGGATGCCTTCGCAGAACCAACTTGCACCACTAACGGGAATAGTAGACTTACTTGTTCAGCTTCCCAGCCCTCGTGTGAACAAATCTTGCCAAGAATCTTCACCCTGTTGCTGTTAGAAGAAAAGCGTCTCAAAAAGTAGATCGACTTACATGGCCAGAAACTGCGTATAGATGATGATCTTGACCTTCGGGTCCTCCTTCATCCAGTTCAAAATCTGAGCCTTGATGGCAAGCGTCTTCGCTGAAGGCAGCACCTCCGCACCAGCCATAGAAAGCCAGTCTTCCGAGATGTCTTCACGGTCCTGGGGCTGCTCACGCTTCTTTGCTTTGCTCTTCTTGGATCGAGTCCCTTCGGCTACCGCCTCTACCGGATTCATGTCGTCCATGTCGCACGGCTGGCACGTCTTTGGTGTTGACCCGCACGTCTTGCATGGCGCATGTTCATTGCCTTGTTCAGCTGCCGCGAGGTTGGAAAGATCGTTGCATTTCAAGCAGATCAGATGGCCGCAATCTGTGATCCAGGGGTCCTTCGGTGTTTTGTCGCACCAGCTACACTTAGCCCTTTTCTTGGCTGTATCCCAGCTTTCGCCCACTTTGAGGCTGCTCAGATATGGCTTGAAGTTGTAAGATTTGCCAAAATCTCTGCCGCTGCCGCCTAGGCCTGCCCCCTCTTGTGCAGTGGGTTGTCCGGAAGCCTCTTCAGGTTCTGATAATTCTTCTTCTTCGGTCTCGTCTTCTTCCACTTCATACACCTTCCCGGCGGCTTCAGCAGCTGTTCTGGCTGCTGCAGCAGTAGCCTTCTTCTTCGCGTCGGCAGCAGCCTTCTTCTTCACATCGATTGCATGCTTCTCTAGCTGCTTTCGCACGGCGATGATGGTGCGACCACGGGGCGTGGTACCGTCCACTGACTGCTCTGCGACGACGTTCTTGATGGCCTGGATGTCTTCAATCTCCAAGAGGTCTCGCATGACAAATTGCAACATGAGCACGTGGGCAGTGAGCTGACGGAGTCGCAACAGCATCACCAAGACGTTGCTATACGACTTGTTCAGTTGATCTTTGGCTTGCCACATGTTGATCCTCTTGGCGAAGCGCTGTTGAACAATGTCGTAGATGCACCGCTCGATAGGATTGAACTCGCAGTAGTACGTACCCTGACCAGCCATCGGAAGTTTCAAAATTGGAGCATTGAACATCCTGTCGGCGTGGGTTCGGCGAAGCATAAACTGGGAAAGGCGAACAAGCAGTCGCTCCGTGTTCTCAGCATTCTTGCTGTTGCAGTAGTTGTTCTTGAAGATTTTGAAACTGCCGGTATGTGGAACGCCGAGGAATTTGAAGTAGGGATAAAGCTCCGTCAGGCTGTTCAGGATTGGTGTACCGCTCAATGCCCATTTGTGACGGGCTATCAGGGCCCGACAGGCGATGGAAGTACGACCTTGGTGGTTCTTGATCGCTTGAGCTTCATCCAGCACAATGCGCAGGAACTGCGTCTTGTGAAGCATTCCTCTCTCTTTTTCGTACACATCCTTCCACCACGCGATCTTCTGCTCTGCTGTCTGGCATTCAATCGGTGGTTCGTTCTTGGGATAAGACTTCATCACTTCGCTATATGTGGTTAGGACAATGTCGTGACTTCTCAGGATGTCGCTGGCATTAGTAGAGTCGAGGCGGTTTCCGGATCCATATCGCATCACTTTAAGACCACATGCGGTGTGCTGTGTAATCTCCCTGCCCCATTGCGCCAGAAGAGATGGGCTAGCAACAAGGAGAGTCGTGCGAGGATGATGGCCCTTTCGCGGCTGTCCGTTGACAATATTTGCAAGCATCCTGGAGTAACTGTTAGCCTACATTCATAGCAGTATTAATGGCTTGAGGATATTCAGGACATATCGACGTACATTAGCGTCTTTCCCAACCCCATCTGATCCGCAAGCAAACCTCCACGAGGCTCATCGACTGCGTTCTCACGTCGTCGCATGAAGGCGCCGCCCATGAGCTGGTACCCCTTCAACGAAGTTGACATGCCCTTCACGAGCCAATTACCTCCAGCAGCTTTTACTGACCCATGACCGTCGAAGTCCTTGGTGGCTTGAAGAAGTAAAGCCATCTCGGAGCGAGCTTGTTTCTTGTCCGCGAGTGGCACACTTGCGATGAGCTCCTTGAGAGCGTCTCCCTTCCTTCTGGAATTGAAACCAGGCTGGTCGGGTTCGTCCGCGCCGGCTTGTTGCACGAAGACGTTGGCATGGAACAGAGATGAGGCTTGTTTGATAGCATGATCAGCTTCCTTTTTGCTCTTCGCTGTCTTTCGAGGGCCCCGGGCAGCAGACTTGGGAGCCGCCTTTGTCGCCTTTGGTTTAGCCTTAGCCTTGGAGCCTTTGCCTTTTGTGCTAGCACGCGAGTCTTGCGAGTTGTCATCAGTAGGTTGGATCTTCCTTTTCTTCTTCGGCAGGTCTTCATGCGCGTCCAAAGCAACCTTCATACTCTGCAACTCAGCTTCTTGCATGGTCTGCTCCTTTGGTGCCTTGTGCGGCATCTGTTGACGCGGACGTTTGCGTGTAGCTGTCGTCTCGAGGTCGAACTCATCCTCTGAAGCGTCGTCCTTGTCACCGTCGTCCACATTGGGCGTAGGGAAAGCTTCAGGGAATAGCGCTGGCTCCTCCTCCGCATCTTCATTCGATTTCTCAATGTCACGTGCACGTTTCCTCTTACGTGCTGTCTCGGCCGACCTGATCTTCAATAACTCGACATCTTGCCTGAAACTGAGGACTCCGTTCTTGCGCTTCAACTCGTTGTAGTGTCGCATCTGCCGCTGGTACTCGGCCAACGCTTGACGATCTTCCATTTCAGCCTCGTCTACCACGGGTCTCGGTGTCGAAGCAGGGGGCGTGATGGACGACATGATGCCTTCCAGATAGCCTTCAGGTGTAACATCAGTAGGTAAGTGACGTGTGGCTGCCTGTTTCTGTGCCGCATTCTTCTTTGCTAAATTGGCCTTCTGCATGCGGACAATCTTATCGAACACCGACATGACCGGCTTAGAGGGATGTACTGATGGGTGGGATGGAGGTGGCATATTCATCGGATGATCTCGGCTTCCTGGTGCAATTGGTGCCGGAGAAGAGCGTTCTGGGACGAAAAGGGAATTGGAGTCGTTTTCGAGTGGCTCATCTTGGACATGAGCCTGTTGGAAGTTGGAATTCTTCTGCTGCTGGGCATCTGATTGCTCATCCTGGAGCACTTCATCATGACCATGGCCATGTGTAACACTGCTGGAATCGACTGAAGGATGACCCGCGTTGGCGTCTTCCATGGGGATATCGTTGCTTTCTTGCGATTCTTGGCCTGGATCGCCCATGTTGGAGTCCGCCTGCGGAGGGTCGAAGGATCCCGGTTCAAGTCCAAGCTCCTCCTCGAAGGTCTGAGAGACTTCCTGTTGAACAGGTTTCGGGTTCGTGTAGTCATCAGGGTTGCCCATATGCTCCTCGCGAGCCGCAGTGCCCTGCGAGCTCTCGGTGTGTTGCGTCTCGGGTTCCTCGTTACCCTGCGAGCTCTCGGTGTGTTGCGTCTCGGGTTCCTCATCTCCGTCCAGCTCATGAACAGTGCTGTCTGCAGCGTCGTCCTCGGCATTCTCAGGCGCAGGAACCTGAGTACTCTTAGAGTCTTGAGAGACCTCGGTTTCTTCGTTGTTCGGCTGTTCTGGCATGGTCGTATCCGGGTCATCGTCGCCGAACAGTGAATCGCTGTCTTGAAACTCCATGTCCTGATCTGCGGGCTGCTGAACTTCGACACTGTCGCTCATGATGTCTTGATCGCTCATCGCTGGCTACTGTGATTGTTAGCTGCGAGTTGACATTGGGTGTGTGCGCTTCATACCTGATGGTAGGCCACTTGAGCCAGAAGGCGATTGATGGGGAGGCTTGTAAGATAGGATCTTACGGGAAAGATGAGTGGAGGTTGTATGTATGCGTTACTTGAGGAGGCTCAAGGTTCAGCGCAGTCTTCGACTCCCACCTTCGCGGAGCTCGAAGGTGAGGCACTGCACGGAGTAAACCGGGAAGCTATCAAGAAGGTTGAGTGGAGTAGTACGTAATCAAAGGTCGAAGTAGTAAAGAGAATAACCACTGTTGTGGTAGAAGAAGAGTAGTGTAAGAAGGACGGAGGAAGCGAAGCAGTAGACTTTTATATGGCCCTCTGAGGCTGGCGGCAGTGTGCACCGCGGGTTTGCAGGTAAAAGACATGGTGATATTGGATGGTGAGATTGCGCGAGGCGCGGCCGAGGTGAGCGTGCGAGGTGAGGGAAATGCTGCTGAGCAGATGGGCGTTTCAACCATCTGCAGCGCTATGGAGTACGCTGACGTCCTCCTGGCGCACGAATGAGCTCGACGATTGCTGTGAGGCAGTGTGATGTAGTCGCCACGAAGCTGTGAGATGAGTGCAGTTTGTTAGATTGTGTCGCAAACCCGACGTTGACTTGACACTTACAGCCGAAACGGAAGGAGCCACGTCATTTTTGAGAGTGAGGAAGGCGCGGTACAATCGCAACGAAGCAGCTCCGTAATTCTGCGCGAGCTCAACACATGTTTTCACGGAAGCCAAGATAAGGTAAAAGATGTCGAACTAAAGATTACAATGTATTCTGTTTTATGTACAGCATTAAAGACCTGATGTGCAAACTGGGTATCGGCAATGACCAAAAAGAGACGGATTAAGCAAATCGTGATACCGTCCGAAAAGACATAGGGAAATCATGACCTCTAGCACTGATTCTCCTCAATATTGGGGTAGAACCAAGCTGCGAGAGCTATGATGATATACGACGCCATAAGTAATACGCCTTCGAGCCAATCTGTAGACATGTTAGCAACTTCTCTGCATATGTGTCAAAGCGGGACGACTTACGAGATTTGCCGTCCTGGATAAGGTAGTTGACAAGCAAGACCGACACGAATAGCGTGGCAATCTGGAAAGTGTCGAAGTAGAGGGTCATGCAGTCCTTGCCCAAGATCCAGCCGAGAATGACGATGAGTGGGAAGACGAGCAGAGCGATTTGCATACTAGAGCCGACAGCTACACCGATAGACAGATCCATCTTGTCCTTGATGGCGACAGTGACAGCAGTGGCGTGCTCGGCTGCGTTACCAACAATTGGCAAGAGGATCAGTCCGACGAACGTGGTGGAGATGGCACCAGTCTCGGTGAGACCGTTAATGCTGTCGACCATGAACTCGGAGCAGAATGCCACAAGTGTGGTAGAAATAGCGAGGGTAACAAGCGCACCGACGACAGAAAGGGAAGGTGTCTCGAACTCGTCCTCTTCCTCCGCATTGTCCGCGTGGTTCTCGTCAGGGTTCTTGAAGATAGTCTTAGCGTTGACACCGCCTCCAGATGCAGCGGCAGTGCCAGCTCCGATGGCAGCGATACCGCGCGCCGCATCGCCCTCTTGCCTCTTCGAAGACTTGCGCTTCTCAACCTTTTGACTCGGGGCGTTGTACATGGTGGCGTGGGTCTTGAGCTGGAAGGTGAGGTAACAGCCATAAACGAATAGAAGAATGACAGCAGTGCCGCGCGACAGCTCTTGGTTCTTCTTAGCATCGCCATCTTGCACACTGTCCTCCGCAATCATGTTGTGGAAGACCGTTGGAATGATGAGAGACGCAATACAGAGTGCGAGCAAAGACGCGGCAGTCTGCGCAACAGTGACGTTGAAGAATTGCTCCAGGCGATTGACACCTCCGAGGAAGAACGACATGCCCAAGACAAGCAGCAAGTTGGACAACATACTGCCGATAAGCGAAGTCTTGACAATTGTGATCTCGTTCTTAATCAAAGCCTGTACGGAAACGATAAGCTCGACAGCGTTACCAAAGGTGGCGTTGAGCAATCCTCCGAGTGTCTCGCCAACACGGATAGCCAGCTCCTCCGTTGCAGAACTTAGCATAGCTGCCAGAGGAATAATGGCGACGAAGTTGACGACGAAAACTGGGACAGGACCGATGTGGGCGTAATTTACTGCAAAGCCGACAGGCACCATGATGAGGAGCACGTTGATCCATGCACCAAACAGCACGAATTTGACCTGGTCCATGACGGGAATCTTCCTCTTGAGTGCTCTCTTCTTACGCTCTTCCATTGACAGTTGGTCGGAGTCCACACGCGTGAGCTCACTCTCGCCCATATCATTTTCTTTTTCGTGTTTGCGGAAGATGCCCTTGAATTTGCCTCTTTTGGTGACTGCATTGCTGTTTTGACGAGGTGAGCCAATAATGGTGCTTTCATTGGACTGCTTCTCTCCGTCGATCGGGGGTAGTTCTCTGTCTGCTGAAGACCCGGCGAAACCGTTGGGCGAAGTTGTTGAAGTCGGTGTTGGCTCGGTGTTGTGGTGATGTTGGTCACCAAATTCCTTCTGTGCCTCCCGGCTCTCTAGCCTCTGTTGCTCTTCAATCGTGGGAGCAGCTGCACCTGAGACGGTCCATCGAACGGGATACTGGTTCTCAGCATCGCCTACTGGCTGATCTCTCGAGCGTTGTCGCGCGAATGGGTTGTAGTTCAAGGTGCCTTCGCCGCCTTGGGAGGATGCGACACGATGCGCATGTCGTCGTATTGAGTCTATAGACATCATGGTGGATTAGTCCATGTCGCATGAAGAGATTGAAACATTGGCCACACAGGTGATGGAAGATGTCATGGTTCGGAAATAAATGATCCACTTACGCATGGGGCCGGTGTGGTCGGCAACTGGGCCGTCTTAGTGGTGATAGTTCGGAGCTGCAGAGGACCTGGGACCGCTATATTTGCAAAGACAATCCACGCGGGATGTGTTTGTACACAAGCAATCGGAATGGGGGCTACGTCGTTCGGAATGTCGTCGTTTGGGGGCGCAAATCGTTCGTGTGAGCCAGTGTTTGGTCGAGGAAGCGCGATTTGTTGTACTTGAGTAGCGGAGACCAGGGGCACAAGGGAGTGGCTGTGTCGATTCGAGATACCGTTGCCTTGCGGGTTGCCTTGTTGTGCTTTGGTGAGACCCTGTCAAGGATGGCGGTGTATTTAAGAAAGGAGAGCGGACAGCCGTGGAAGGTAATTAAAGAAGCTCAGTTTCGATACGGGGGTAGCTGTGGCGCGTAGAGTGCTCAGCCACAGGCGATCGTCG
Organism: Parastagonospora nodorum SN15; assembly: GCF_000146915.1. Taxonomy (NCBI): domain Eukaryota; kingdom Fungi; phylum Ascomycota; class Dothideomycetes; order Pleosporales; family Phaeosphaeriaceae; genus Parastagonospora; species Parastagonospora nodorum. Next base: position 524,145 of record NW_001884561.1, on the reverse strand, counting down.
AAGAATGTCGCAAACCAGTGTAGAGGGAGGCAAATAATTCAGTGAAATGCAAATCGCGTTCACAAGGTCTTTAGATGCTCGCAACTATTCCTCGGAGTCAAGCTCACCACGTCACAGCGAAGGCGAAGCTTGGAAGGCTTGGTCATGATCTACCGCCATTCAGGAGCTGGGCGATGACGATGCGCTGCTTGGACAGGGCTTGGGCCAAAGCTTGATTGGTTCCCGCGATGAAACCAACGGCGGTGATTCGCGCCAGAGCATCGTCGAGTTGTCCCCGCGACAGCTGTATGGTTTATGTTCAGCCTGATTTCCTTGCTTTCTCACGCTACGAGCGACCCTTCTTTTCCACATTACACTCGACTGCATGCAGCATATCGGGTCTTCGGATGCCGCGCAAGACTGACGGTATCGTCGTTAGGCACACGTAGAAGCTGGATCATCGCCCGTCACCGCCTCGTTGCATCGTACCGTGAGAGAATGGGCCCATGCGGCAGTTTCAACGATGAGGTTTGTACGAAGGCGTATCCGCATGCGCCTTGCATCATATACCCTTTCGTGGCACAGCGAAGAACACTCCTGTACCAACAACATCAGCCGTAATCGGCTGCGATCTTGCAAACAGACTCCTCGCAGATGAACCCTTGCAGCAAACCGGAACAGGTATGCTGCAAGGCACTTTGCAGACGGTGGTTTGGTCCCTGCAGCCATTGACTCGCGATTCCGCACAATGACGTGTTGATGCATACATGGCGTTTTGGAGGCCGTAGAAGTCGAAATGGTGGTTGTCCATCTCGCTCGGTGCAGTCTTCTTTGTAGCAGATATACTGCGTGTTGTCAATGTCAATCACGACGGAAGTGACTAGGGTGCTGCAGGTAGAAGCCAATCCAATAGCCTGAAGTCATACATTGGACCTTGCCGTCGCTTTAAAAGTCTAGGTATAGCTCAAGGCTATTATAGCACCGGCAACTTTGAAACGACCCTTTTTACACAATGCGTCCCTTCATAGTCCAAAACCTGCATCATGTTTAAGTATTTAAATTGTTATCAGCGAACTTTGGGTAACTTACCTATCAATAGTCACTTGGTAGAGAAGAGAAGTTATGATCTTGACAGATTAACTACAAAAGTAATGGACCGATATCATGTTGACCTGAAAGAGTAGCTACCCTAAGTGTCGCCACGTGAATCACTCCAGACTGTCAAATGCAGACCCAATAAAGAGCAATGCGCCACTCGGCTACGCATATTCCAACAGACACCCCAGCGCCTGGCAATTGTACACATACACCCTGTGCTATAGCAGCATTAAAGTTCCCAGCGTCCTTCACGAACCACCATCGTCTACGGGCTCTGCACCTTATGATCGCCCTTGATAACATCTGCATACGTCGGCGGTGGTCCCTCGGGCTGACTCGAGCTGCCCTCTCCACCCTGCTGCGGCGTCGTCACTGTCTTCGCACCCTTAACATTCTTCTGCTGCTGACCCGCAAAGCTTCCAACACCTCCACTCTGCTGTCCCGGAAACTGGCCACCCGCAGGCTGACTTCCAACAGTGCCGTAGCTCTGTCGCCCCGGCTGCTCGTGCGTGATAACGTAGTACGTAGTCCCGCGCTCGCCATCGGGTATTTGGTGGTATTGCTCGAGGTTCTCCGGGTTCTGCAGGATGATGTACCAGGCGTGGAGGAGGCCAGGGAGGAAGCCGAGACAGCAGAGCGCGAGGTTGATGAGCGAGTCGGCGCCGCAGATGCCTTTCTTTACCCAGACTGTGTATGTTGTTAGTGATGATGTGGCGGGAAGCGCGAGACGGGTGCCTGGTGCGCGGGTGCGGAGTGGGGACGTACCTCCAATGGGTGGGAAGAGGACGCTGAGGAGCATCAGGAAGCAGTCGGTGCCGCACATGTTGGCGATAGTTGGTGAAGCGGACGTTGGGTAGTTTGGTGAGTCGGTATGGGCGACAAAGGCTGTTGGTGCGCGAAAGTGGTGGAGAGTTCAGTGTCGCCTGATGGGTCGCAAGGTACAGTCTGCTGATGACGCAACTGCACTGCCACAGAGGCGCGCGCCTTCCTCGGTTCACGCTAGCGGCAGCCGCAGTCAAGCACAGCATGACCACGCAACGAAAAGAACGTACTGGATCATCAAGCGATTCGTGTCATTATTAGGCTTATTCTTTGCCGCCTAGATATCTGTAGACTACGGAAAAGTCCTTTCCTTTGCAGTTTTCGTCTTTCTCCGCCGCATCATAGATCGCTCGAGCAGATTCGCCAAGCGCAAGCTTCACATCTGCCTCCGCAGCAGCTTTGAGGGCGAGCTTCAAGTCCTTGTTGGCGAGAGATACCCCGAAACCGCCTTCGTAGCCCCTGCTTGCTGGCGAACCCGGAATGACACCAGGCACCGGGTTGTTGACCTCACTTGGCCAACACTTGCCAGTGCTGATGTTGATCATGCCAGCGAGCGCTTTCGGATCAAGACCCCACTTGATGCCCATGCTCATGGCTTCTGCGGTTGCAACATTGTTGAGTGCTAGCAAGTAGTTGTTTGCTAGCTTGCCCTTCAGACCTGCACCCTGTTCACCAAGATGCAACACTTTCTTTCCTATCAGAGAGAGTACTTCAGTTGCTCTCTCAACTTTGTCCGGTGCAGCACCGATCATGAAAGTAAGTGTGCCAGCTTGAGCGCCGACAACACCTCCAGACATAGGCGCGTCGATGAAAGTGCCTTGGCCAGACGACTGTGCAGCTTTCGCTACCTCGCCAGAGGTCATAGGATCAATGGTAGAGCAGTCGATGAAAAGACGCTCCTTGTTGAGACCTTCTGTCAGGAGCGTAGCTGGCTCAAGCATCTCCTTGAACACGCCCTTCACATGTTGCGGTTCTGGGAGAGATGTGATAATGACTTCCTGTACCATGTCAGTCTAGGCACTTCAGTGTAATGAGTAGTGACAATGGTGAGAATAGATATCAGAGGATTGGCTATAATGTTTGTGTAATCAGGATGAAGAGCCACAAAAAGTGACCCCCAACTTAGATCATTGATAGGAAAATTAATTCATCATTTGAGGGGAATAGAGAAGTGATCACACATACCGCTTTTTCAGCAACCTCTCGAACGTTTGCAGCGACTCGAACACCTTGTGGATGTTCATCGAGGAACTTCTTAGAAGCGGCGGTGTTCACATCCTGCACGAAGAGTATGTCTTCTGCAGGGATCTTCGCTCGCAGGTTTCGTGCCATGGGATAGCCTGCCAGATGTGTAAGTAGAGGCACAATTATGTGAGCCAACGCAAGACTAACCCATTCGGCCCAGGCCTATGAAACCCCAAGTGGCTTGCAAATCCCGCGAGCTTGAGAAGCATCTCCGTGAACCCTGTCGTGCTGCTACTGGAGAGAGCCTCCGCAGAGGTGAAGCTACTGCCGATACCGTCCGCATGTTGTCGTTCTTGGTGTAGATGTGACTCCTAAAGGAAACGTAGAAGATCGAATTGTGCTGCGGGATGCGGTTGGCGACGGTCTCTGCTCTTGGGTCCGGCTGCTTAGCCGAGGTCGTGGTTGGTTAATGCATGAGGATGGAGGGCAGGCCCGTCACCCAACCATCATTGGGGAGATCAATCAGGACATCTTCACGAGATTGTTGCCAAGGTCGCAATGCTGGCGTTATGCTGCCGTGAGCTTTCCGATGGAGCTCTGGAGTTGGAAAATTGTAGCTGAGAACGGAGGATCGAAAGCCGAAGTTTTTTAAGCAGGGAAAAGTAATTCCGGCCGGGGCTAACCCAATACAGATGTCACCGTGCTTGCGACAACCTTATACGCAGCAACACAAAGATGTATTTTTCATTGATCTTAGTAGAGCAAGCAAACACATGTTTTTCTCGAAGTCTTGATAGCTTGCATGTCGATTTCACTCAATGTAGATACAGTATCACCAATGTCACTATCATGGCAAGGCAGGTAAAAATCTGTCTGACTTTATGGTTTCCTCCACCGTCCACTACCGGTACAGCCAAAAGCTGTAGCTATGCTTAATGTACATCCATGTGTCACGCAAACACCCCCGTGCCGCAAGTATTCTACACATTTGATATCTTAAATATTCCTGTATTGCTTCTATCGCTCTATAATACTATACACTTATCCTTTAGGCTTTCCTCTATCGGATGAGGGCTTGCGACAAAAATATACATAGTGTTAAGCCGTGCTGTATGAGGTTGTGACGCCCTAGTGTCTTTGGCTGAGCGCTGAGTGGCTGTAACCATAGATAGCAGCTACTTTTCTATGTAAGAAATATTCTCCTGGCTCAAGCAATTCAATCGCTTTAATCGCATCCTCAATTGCTCCCATGTTAATAGAGTTATATCGTGTTGAAGTTGTGTCGTTGTCATGGCTCAGTGTTCGGGTGGATGGTTACGCCGGGTGGACGGCCACACCGTGCTGTTGCTGCCATCGGCAGGTGCGTAATTTGAGTGCCTCCGGCGCCGACCAGGTGCGCTGACTCTCTCAATGCGAATGCGAGACCTGCTGCACCAATACGGGCCTTGCATTCGGTATATGCTTCTACGACTCGAGTATAGCGCCGAGTATAGCGCCATCCTTTCCGCGCTTGAAGAGATTGTCACGGCCCACAGAGGACAGCTGATTCTCTTCCCACGCTCGCGTTCGCTTTCTACTACAGTTTACCAGGCTACGGCGACGCGATACCAGCGTCGTACCATCCGCGAGAGGATAACCCAGCTAATTAGCCGCATACCTACTATCAGCCCTACCACTTGGCTCTCCAGTGACAAGCCTCGATGCCGCGTTTAGGCCACAAAAAGTACGTGAATCTGCATTTTGAACCCGTATGCAGCCAATCTTAGCCCTTAAAAGAGATCGCATTTCTCGTTGATCGTGTAACTCCGCCCTCGATCTGTATCTCAGGCCCTAACTATGACCACAGGTCACGATTGGGCTGTAGACAATGTAAAGCTCGTCACGTAAAGGTAAGCATTTCTAGTGTGCGAAAACACCCTACTAACATTGGACAGTGCGACGAACTGAACCCGTGCTCGAATTGCGCTCGCCATAGCGTACCGTGCAGCTTAGTCACGTGGGATCCTAGCGCACCGCAACTGTCTTCGGCTTCTACACCTAGTGATAGTAGCATCAATATTGGTTTCAAGCACTAAAACTTGAATAGGCATCACTGGACTGTTAAGGCCTTCGAAGAGTTATCGCCGCGAGAGGATATAAGACATGTCTGGCGAGATCTTGCTCCACAACATGCAATTGCTCATCCTTTCTTCATACATGAAATACTTGCCTTCTCTGCACTACACAAAGCCGCATGTCTCCGCCTGAGCAGCGGGCACAGTACTACGCCTATGGCATCCATCACCAGGACCTAAGCATTCGAGGCGTAAGGAGAAAAACTTCGAGACGTCACGCCTTATGAAGCTCCATCCATCGTCGCGACGACGTCGACACTACTCACGTTGAGTGTTTTCGCCTCTACAGGATTTGAATCATGAACTATCCCGAGATTCCCAGTTCGCAAGGCGCCATCGATGGTATCCTAAACGTCTTTAATCTGATGCAGGGCATGAGCAATGTGCTTGCAGTAACTAAGGCTCATATCGTCAATTCGTTTATCGCGCCAATATATCGAGAGCTAGCGGACCCCATTCCTTCGCAACCCATGTTGGACGAAGTACTGCAGCGATTGCCGGCATTGACATCGTTTGTTGAATCCAAATCAGATCTGTCCGAGCTAGAAAGATCTGTCTATCTTGTTGCCATCGCAAGTATGCGGCCATGCCTTCAGATGGCCCAATCGCCTTGCGTGGACAATCGTGAGCTTCGTTTCTTATTCTTTTGGCCGATGTCCCTACATCCAGATTTTCTCAATCTTGTACGACAAAGAAGTGCTGGAGCGCTTGCAATAGTAATGTATTATACCACGATATTATTTGCATCGCAATCACGATTTTTTTTTATGGAAGGATGGGGCGAGCAGCTGATGAAAGCATGCTTCGAAAAACTCAACCCGGACTGGCATCCGATTGTTTCATGGCCACGGTCGTTCCTCAACCAAACTCCAGATTGGAACCTTTTCCAGAGTATTATTCACCCGCGACACGAGCCTGGTGTACCGCTGGTAACACTAATCGCGCAAAAATTTGCACATTCGAACGCGGAAAGCTCATGAAAGAATGAACTTTAATGAGAGAACAAAAGCTGCAGAATCAATGTGCATTAAGCTTGTCTATGTGTACAGGCGCGAGGTAAGGAGTCCGGAGGTCCAGACGAAGAAGTGTCTTGCCACGCAGTGACTGGCCTCACGTGACCTAAGTTTTGGCTGATTGTATCAGCCACAGTCCGTTGGAGCCACAGACTTGGTGTGCTTAACGACATCCCGAAGATTACGTCAGATAGTAGCTGTATCGAAATAGCTATATACAGAAGGTACTCCCCAGAGAAGTACCGGGTGGGGTAGCGATCACGCATGGATCTGAACACCGCATCAGTCTTAGAGCTAGCATTGACTTTTCAGCCTTGCCAAAGGCTTGCTAGACTTATATAAGGCTACCTATAAGTATAAGAAGTGACGAAGCTGTAGCTTAGATGGTCTAATAGCGATAGCATATTTTGCGCTTTCGGAAAGACACTTCCCAGATAAGCGCGTACAGGATAACGACTACGTAACTTTCGTAGAGAGAAGGCCCTACATCTAAAGAAAAGGTTAAAGAACACGAATCGTATATAATCCAGCGAAATAATAACGCGTGCGTGGAAGTTCAGGTTAGTAAAGTCGAAGTACCTCTTAGATCTTGCAGCACGGCGGGGTTTGCGTGATCCATGGATGCACGTTACCAATTCTTTGCTCAGGCGCAGAATTCGCGCTCAAACTAGTCTCTCTTGCAACATAAAACCGCAACCTAACCTTTGAGTGACCCAGTAAGAAGCAGCAAGGCCCAGCGCCAATCTCGAACAAAACGGTTCAGATGTAGCTGTATTTGACCCGGACCCTGTGCTGCGGCTTGAGTAGCTTTCGCCAAACAATCCGTGTCCACCGGTCATAGTATATGGTATTTGGCAGTGGGATATCGGACTCAAAGCCGAACTCACCTGCGTTCTACGATATTTGTGTCAGTAATCTGCCCACTAGTCGCGATACACCAGTCCACCGCCCATGATCCTTGACCAGTGAATATGTCTGTTGATGTTGTACGAGATCTATGGGTATCGTGCTAAATGTAGTAGTATCTGACCACGCATACTGCGAGCTTGCATCACAAACGCCAAATTCCATGCTCTTCAACTCACGATCGGAGCGCTTTGTTTTACGTCTTCCTCGTCCGACTCATCCGATATCTCGATCAGCTCATCTGCAGTGCGTTTGGACGTCTTCTTGCGACCTCCTTTGCTGGCGGAAGGTGCGCTAATAGCATCGAGGAATTGGTCGTTGTCGAGGTTCGAATGGAGCTTTGGCGCGTCGGCAACATCAGGTAGGAACAGGCGCTCGGCGTATGTGCCGTAGGCCTCAGACGCCTGTGAAACGAAGTTAGCTTCGGAGGTATATGTTGGGAAAGGTAGATGTACGTCTTCGTCATGGTAGTTCAACTTGTGCCAGGGCTCCTGGTGCGCCGACTTCATGAAGGCCTGCGTCATCTCCGCAGCAGTATCGCCACCACTCTTCTTCAGGGTGGGAAGGAAGGCCTTGGGTTCCACAGGCTTTGCGCCTTCTTGCGACTCTTTTTCGCGGCGACGCTGGACTGCCTCAAGTTGAGCCGATGCGTCGACATGGTGGAACTGGGTTCGGAGCTGTACGAGTCCATTCAATCTGGTGAGGTGTAGCTGATCTAGTCAAATCAGCGTGTTGCCTCTACCTCATGTGGCCGGAGATGGTACCATCGCGGAACGTGCCGAGCATGTAGCTGGGACCTTTGCCGTCGTCCTTGAGGATCTGTCCACCGAAAGTCTGCACGTTCAAGACGTGGCCTTTCTCGTTTGCATCCTCAAAGTTTGTAACATATTCCTCGAAGTTGTCGTCGTCCTCGGCTGTAGTCGGTGCCGCTGGTCCTCCCTCACCGGCGCCAGCCCGGTTAGCTGCGCGTGGCATTGTGCGCTCGAAGCCGGATGCAATGCCGAACGCTTTCTGTCCAAACCCTTTGGTTTTGCGCATCGCCTCGCCCCAGCGCACACCTGCGGGGCGGTTGTAGTTGTTGTGGATGTCCATAGGGATGTCGACTTCAATGAATCCGGACTCTTTCTTGACGCGCAATTCGGTAGGATGGCTCTGGGTGGCTTTCGTGAATGGTTGGTCGGGCGGGCGATTCAGGTACTGCAGCACATAGAGCTGTCCCTCCTCCGCCTCGGGGGTGATGTAGACATCGTACTCGGCCACGACAGGATCGTCGTCTATGTCCATTACTGCTACTTCAGTCGTGACTGTTAGTTGCGGTATCAATGTCGTGTGCCGATCAAAGGCTATTTCTTACGAGCCATGGTGTTGTTGTCGAAGGAGTTGGGCGGGACAAGGTGACCGCGGCCAAAAAGTTAAAGTTGGTGGGGCACAAACGCGCTCGCGTGGGTGGTGGGTCGGTCAGTGCAGCTACGGCGATATGGCCATGACGACGATACGTCCGGCAGCCAGCCATTCGACCTTCACTCTCTCCGTTCCCACCCGAGTCAACAATCGTGAAGCTGTGAAGGTGTCCGGAGTTGATTATGGCGTACATTGCACCCATCCACCGTCCGAGCAGCGTCCGCCATGCGCTCAAGTTGAACTTCCTCGCTCAGGATGAGGACTGTCTAGTCGTTGCGTAAGCAGAACGTAGTCGACGGCCGATCAGATGCTAACAAACAGAATAGCAAGGCGAACAGACTCGAGTTCTATACACAAACTGCCGATGGATTGGCACTGCAACACCAGAAATCCATCTATGGCAAGGTCACAATGCTCCAGAAGCTGCGCCCAGCCCTATCACCGACCGACCACCTCTTCGTTGGGACAGATCGGTTCATGTACTTTACGCTGTCCTGGAACGCCGAGAAGAAGCAGCTTCAGACGGAGAAATCGTTTGACAGCGTAGCCGATAATGCCGCACGAGAATCACAAACGGGAGAGAGGTGCCATGTGGATCCGAGTGGACGATTCATGACCGTGGAAGTGTATGAGGGCATAATCACAGTTATTCCACTGGTACAAAGGGGGAAGAAGAGAAAGCAGGAACCGGACATTGCCCATCTCGGTGAGCCCCAGCCCGTAAGGCTGCCGGAAATGTTCGTTCGCTCCTCTGCCTTCCTACGACCAAAAGCTTTTGACGACAAACCCAAGATCGCGCTGCTATTCGAAGACACACATTCCCAGGTCAAGCTGAGGTTGCGCGAGATCCTATTCGCAGGCGGGGATTCAGTCGAGCTCGAAGACGGCGAGGCCTGCCGAGCAGAGCTGGAACTGGGCGCTAGCCACTTGATCCCGATCGAGGCACCCTCACACGGCCTGATCGTGATTGGAGAGACATCGATTGCTTACTACGATGAAGAGAGCAACGATTTGCAGACTGAACCTCTAGATGAAGCAACTATTTTCGTAGCCTGGGAGCGCATAGATGCACAACGCTTTGTGCTAGCAGACGACTATGGCCGGTTATACCTCTTCATGCTTATACTCGATGAGAAGAAGAAAGTGCAGTCCTGGAAACTGGATATCATTGGCCAGACTTCTCGAGCTTCGGTGCTTGTGTACCTCGATGCTGGATACGTCTTTGTCGGCTCACATCAAGGCGATTCGCAAGTCATCAGGATCACGGAGCAATCGATGGAGATTGTGCAAACGTTCGCAAACATTGCACCTGTACTAGACTTCACCATCATGGACATGGGTAATCGTTCTGGCGAAGGTCAAACGAACGAGTACTCCTCCGGCCAGGCCCGCATTGTCACAGGAAGTGGCGCTTACCAGGACGGAAGTCTTCGAAGCGTGAGAAGCGGCGTTGGCTTAGAAGACCTTGGTGTTCTAGGCGAGATGGAGCACATCTCTGACCTGTTTGGGCTGAAGTCGAACGCGTCTGCAGAGTATGCGGATACCCTCTTAGTGACCTTTGTCAACGAGACCAGAATCTTCCGCTTCGATCCTCAAGGTGAAGTTGAAGAAGTAGACGAGTTTGCTTCTGTGGCCCTGGATGAAACCACGCTAGCTGCAGCAAACATCTCGCAAGGACGAGTTGTTCAAGTCACAGGTGGTCGAGTTCGCGTATCCGATCTTGACGGTGGCATGATCACATCCGAGTGGGTACCACCTAGCGGCGAGACGATCACGGCTGCATCGGTTAACGACAGTCATGTTTTGCTTTCGCTCGGGGGTGTCTCAGTCATCACTCTCAACATGGACGGCTTGAAAGTGCTTACAGAGAAGAAGTTTGGTGTCGAAAGTCAGGTCGCATGCATTGCGCTGCCATCTACATCAAGCTCAATGTGCTTCATTGGGTTCTGGAAGAATTCTCAGTTAGCGATTTGCTCACTCGACACCTTGGAAGCTGTCAAGACAGTACAGGTATCGGAAGACTCAGTTCCGCGCTCATTGTTACTTACCCAGATCTTCCCAGACCAGCCGCCAACACTATTTGCTGCGATGGCAGATGGCAATGTGGTGACCTACTCATTTGATACATCAAATGGAGAGCTATCTGGAAGAAAGAGCATCGTTCTCGGTACTCGTGAAGCCACCTTCCGCGCGCTACCAAGAGGCAATGGCCTTTTCAACGTCTTTGCGACTTGCGAACATCCATCTCTCATCTATGCTTCAGAAGGTCGCCTTGTCTACTCTGCCGTCACAGCAGAGAACGCCACAACGGTTTGTCCATTTGATTCTGAAGCATACCCGGGCTCGGTAGCCATTGCTACTTCGGATGACCTCCGCATAGCGCTCGTAGACACCGAACGGACAACGCACGTGCAGACTCTGAAGGTCGATGAGACTGTTCGACGGATAGCTTACTCCCCAGGCCTGAAGGCGTTCGGTCTCGGCACGGTCAAGCGCATACTAAAGGCCGGCGAGGAAATCATGCTAAGTCACTTCAAGCTGGTGGATGAGATACAGTTCAAGGAGCTCGATACATATGCTCTCAACGAAGAGGAGCTTGTGGAATGCGTCATGCGCTGTGACCTGGCGGACGGCTCCGGTGGCACCGCTGAGCGCTTCGTTATCGGCACAGCATACCTGGACGACCAAAACTCTACTGTAGAACGAGGACGCATCCTCATACTGGAAGTCACACCCGAACGCGTCCTCAAACTCGTTACGGAAATTGCAGTCAAAGGCGGCTGCAGATGTCTCGCCATGTGCGAGGGCAAGATCGTTGCGGCGCTCATCAAGACCATCGTAGTGTACGACATCGAGTACAGAACGCAAAGCAAGCCCGATCTCGTCAAAGCAGCGACGTTCCGATGCTCAACTGCCCCAATCGACATCACGGTCAACGGTACGCAGATAGCAATCGCAGATCTGATGAAGTCCATGGTCGTGGTGGAATATCAGCGCGGCGAGACTGGCCTGCCTGATAAGCTCGTTGAAGTAGCGCGCCATTTCCAAGTGACTTGGGCCACCGCTGTGGCAGAAGTCGACGAGAACACATACCTTGAGAGCGATGCGGAAGGCAATCTCCTCGTGCTATATCGCGACCCCAAGGGCGTTACGGATGATGACAAGAGGAGGTTGAATGTCTCGAGCGAGATGCTTCTGGGCGAGATGGTCAACAGGATACGCAGGATAGATGTCGCGACGGCGCCGGACGCGGTGGTCGTTCCTCGCGCGTTCATGGGCACAGTAAGCCATTACCATTCCACTTCTATATATCGCGTCACTGACACATGCACCAGGTCGAAGGCTCAATATACCTCTTCGCACTAATCTCACAGAACTACCTTGACCTCCTCATCACACTACAATCAAACCTAGGCAACCTCGTCGTCTCACCAGGAAATATGGATTTCGCCAAATTCCGCGCCTTCAAGAACCAAGTCAGGACAGAAGAGGAGCCGAATCGATTTGTCGATGGAGAGCTGATTGAGCGCTTCTTGGACTGCGAAGAAGATGTGCAGAGGAAGGCTATTGAAGGATTAGGCGTGGAGTTGGAGGACATTAGGAGTCTGGTGGAGGGATTGAGGAGGTTGCATTAAGCGTGGCATATGCAGTGATGAAAGCAGTTTATTGCGCCATCTAATGATGTGTCCAGAGGTAGTCAATCCCTCAAACGATGGAGCTCTCAATAGCAACCGCCAACACGCAACCACTGCCTTCCATCAAAGCTCACTCCACAACTTCACTCTCCTCTCAGACATGGACTGACTCCTCTCCCTCGTCTCCACCATCACCACCTTCTCTTCCCGCTTTTCCGAAGCCGCCCTCTCAATCTTCTGCACCACATCCTCCCCTACCCCATACTTCTTCTCCTTCGCCTTCTCCCTCCTCGTCGCATTATCCCCCCTCCTCCCCTTCCCCCCTTTCTTCCCCTTCTGCTTCCACCTCACAATCGTCACAGCACCATCCCATCCATCCCCATCACCGGCCGCGCTCTCTCGCCCCTCAACCCGTTCGTCCAATCTCTGGTTCCCTTCCACGATCTCACTCTGACTCGACGTCCATCTCGCGTCGTAAAACTCCTGCTGATAAGGCGGCGGCGGCGGGAAATAGGTGTAATCGTAGCCCGGCACGATTGGATAGAAGCCTGGCGCGTGGTGGATGCCGGGGCCCGGGTGGTAGTAGACGTCTGATGGCCAGGGGTAAGAGAGGAAGGGATTTGGGGGTGGGCTGGGGGCGCGCGGGTACTAGGCGGGCGCGTCGGGGCGGAGGGACATTGTGAGTGGGGTTTGGTGGTAGGGTAACGATGGGTGAGTGTTGGTAGCGATTGAATATGAGTTGTAACGATGTGGTACTCGAATTAGGCTGATAATGATGCGAGGTGGTAAAGAGATAGGTTTATGCGTATGATGCGGGTTGCTAGTTAATTGCTGTAGGAGTGGGTAGGTGCCAGGGATCTGTGGTAGGAGAAGGGGAGGGTGTTGGATGGTGCGATCGGATGGTGATGTTTGTGTGTGCGTTGTGGTTTCCGTGGGTTGTTGGAGGTTCCATGTATGCGCCCGACTTCCATGTACCAATTCAATTGAGCACGCAATCTCACGTTGTATTATCCAGACTACTTCAACACGCCATCCTCATCACTGCTGTCTCCATCCGTATTCTTCACGCCCCTCAATTCCACTCTATCCGTCTCGTCCTCGTCGTCCTCGTCTCGGAAGCCCTCTGTATTCGCATCGCCATCGCGGTCTAGTAGTGGCGCCTCGCCGGTGCCTGTAACAACAGCTTTCTTCTCCGTCTCATCTCTCATCCCGATAATCACGCTGCCAGCGACTAACATCGCTGCCCCCAGCCACCACACGCCCGGCAACTTCTCGCTGAATATGATTGCGCTGAGGACGGCCGTGACCATGAAGTTCGCACTCGTGTTGATGATGCTGACGCGTACGGTGGACGAAGCGAGTGTAAGAGCGCGCGTGAAGAGGCCCCACATTATGGCGTTGAAGATGAGGTTGCATGCGAAGAAGAGCTGTTGGTGGTGTTAGCAGGCGCGTGTCATAGAAGGAGGGAGATATGTACCCCGCGAATCGCATACTCGAAGAGTTTGTTCTCAGGGCTAAGGCCAAATGCTGAAGCTATTGCGCTGGACCAGGAGGTCGTGAGCTCGGTGGTTGTGCTGACGTTTGTTAGCAGCATGTTTGACATGGGATGAGAGGGAGCATTACAGCTTCGCAAATACGCCATTGAAGGCCGCGCATCCTCCGCTTGCTATTGCGAGCAAGAGCCATGCTGGCTTACTCTGTGGGAGAGACATGGCAGTTCCGGCTGACTCGTATGTCGTTATGGTGTTGTGCAATGGTTTGCGTAGATTGATCTGCAAGGTACCCGGAAGCATTACCGAGCTTAGTGCAATGACGGATGCCATATCTGGGCATGGTCAATACATTTCAAGTACCTATGCACATACACATGTCGAGCCATTTGAGAGTATCAGCTGTCTCGTGATTATCAGATCATTGTTTTGGTATCAAAAAGTAACTTCAAATTGGTTTGGCAAATCTCAAAACTCCGAATTCATGCTCAAGGTATCCATGACTGCCGCAGTCTTCCCAAACGCCCGTAGCAACCAAACAGGTTCCCATTCCTTTGCGATCTCAGACTGCCCAAAAACACGCATGTCGGTCGACGACATCCCATAAGCACTTCTCCATCGTGTCTGGGTCGTGACAATTTGCTGCATGTATCTATTTTCCTGGCGCCGCTGTCGCGCTCTTGTTGGGTACTGGAGAATGGTCAGCTACATAATTTCAAGTAAAACCAGAGACTGAGCTCTAGGCTTGACCGGGACGGGTTGTATTACAGCTGACGATCTTGACGCGGTCGGCGTGAACTTGGTTCGAGTTGTCGAGCTTGAAGTTGATATCCTTGATTATGAACGTCCAGACATCATCGCAGAATCGGTACGTGTCAAGGTGACCCTACACAGACAGCGGATCAGTTCATGCGCCCCATGCTATTACCACATACACATCGAGCTCACCTTGAATGTCAGGCGAGTCTTGACCTTATCAGCAAGCCCGTCCGCAACCGCTTTGTCGAAGTTTATGAGGATCTTCATGGCAAGCTGGGGCTCGATCCGGCGCTCAGTGATAAGGTGGTCCAGCGTGTCTGTGAGGGCACCGCCCAGACTGTCCTTGGTCAGCCAGCGCACTCCAACTCGTTCCCCAGAAGGCGCATGCAGTACCTGCTTCGGCGGTACAGCTCGTAGTACTTTGTCTGATCGGCCATGTTGACGAGCTATTGCGACGTCACTGGGGGTTGAGAGATGGTGATAGCCTACCGTCGGGAGTCGCATGTCTCGCGGCGACGCTAGTGGCTTCCGCCCGAGGTTTAGCCGCTGCAGCAACCGTCATCCTCAGTGAGCTTCATCGCAAGAGCTCCAGCCCGCCACCTTTCCATCCATCTCAGCATCCTCCACCCGTTCCTTCACCATGTCTCTTACTTACGGAACCGGCGGCGCCACAGCTGCGCTTGGCGTGGTTGGGCTTTGTACGTGATGCCTGGACATGGCAGCAGGGAGTCGCTAATGACAAGCAGACATGCTCTTCCAGAACGAGGGTGAAGCCTTCAATGTACGCGCCAATGCCTCCGAACGTCTCTTACGTGCTCTCTAATACCGCTCCAGGTCGGACAATTTCTCGAAACCGTCTCGCCGTACACATTCGCCAGTTTGGGCATCGCGCTATGCATCGGTCTCTCCGTTGTAGGCTCAGCATGGTATGGCAGCGCGCGTCGGCATGGAAGCTCACATCTGACACGAGAATAGGGGAATCTGGACTACCGGTGTCTCGATCGTCGGTGGTGGTGTCAAGGCACCCCGGATAAGAACGAAGAACTTGATCTCCATCATTTTCTGCGAAGTCGTCGCCATCTACGGCGTCATCATGGCCATCATCTTCTCTTCCAAGATGAACCAGATCGATGACATTGAACAAATCTTCAGCCCATCAAACATCTTCACCGGATACGCACTGTTCTGGGCTGGCTTGACCGTTGGCATGTGCAACTTGATCTGCGGTGTCTGTGTCGGCATCAACGGAAGTAGTGCTGCCCTAGCAGATGCTGCTGACCCCTCCCTGTGCGTGTACTCAGCTGAGTCTCTTGTTGCTGTTCACTAATACGCAAACTCAGGTTCGTGAAGATTCTCACCATTGAGATCTTCGCTGCTATTCTTGGACTATTCGGTCTCATTATTGGACTGCTCATGCAAAGCAACGCGCACGATTTTGAGTGAAGAAACTGGTGGGAAATCCTGCGGGTCATTTGACACGAGGTCGTAGTTCGTCGAGAGTAATGAGGTTCAAGACAGCATCGCAACATCAAAGCGGGAGCCTAGCGCGAGCGCTCTTGTCGGGGTTGGAAAGAATTTATCAAACAGAGGTCCGGGGAGATTGTACGATGTACACATAGGTTGCTTGTATAATGCATGTATCATGAGCGAGCATAGGCGTTCAATACCTTTTGGCGTTAGACTATATAGGAATTCATTGGCTTTGAAAGCTGTCTGAGTTACCCTCCGATTATGGGTCCGTGCGCCTATGTCATCCGCCGGCTTACAGAACAAGAGCTCCACCTCTCCCCACCTCCAAAGTCAGAAGCGCCACAATGAGCGAAGGTGGCACAAAGTTGAAAGCAGCGGTTCTCATCGTTTCCGATACTGCATCGAAAGATGCGTCGACTGATAGATGCATTCCGGTCCTCAAAGACGTCTTCGATAGCGTCGGGGATAACCAATGGGAGCTTACCGAGAACCAAATCGTACCGGACGATGTCCTCGCGATACAAAAGACCATTCGCTGGTGGACAGATGGTCCCGAGCCTGTCAACCTAATCGTGACCAGCGGAGGAACAGGATTCGCCACGAAGGATGTTACACCCGAGGTATGCATGAACGATCAATTGATCAATTGAGGCTAACAATGGAAAGGCAGTCACACTTCTTTTAGACAGACATGCCTCTGGACTTGTGTATGTTCAGCAATTGATTTAAATCATTGTTTGCTTACTCCGAGTAGTCATGGCATGCTCGCAAACTCCTATGCTGTAACACCTTGTCAGTAGTCAGCGTCATTATATTGTACGCCGGCTAACTCTTTACAGTCGCCCTTATGGCAAGACCTGTAGCTGGTGTTCGGAAACATACTCTTATCTTAACGCTGCCTGGGTCGCCAAAGGGCGCAAAAGAGAATCTAGAGGCAATTCTGAGGTTGCTACCACACGCGTGCATTCAGGCAGCTGGTGCTGATACGAGGCTCTTACACATTGGCGGTGTGAAGAAGCTTGAGAAAGATGCTGGTGTCTCGTCTGGTAGCCCAACGACAGGTAGTACACCATCTCTTCGCAAATGCGGATTGTAGACATCCACTAAATTCCAATAGGTGCAGCAGGACAAGGTCACCATCACCACCATGGACACGGACATGGACACTCCCACGGACCTGGCAGTCATGCCGGCCCGCGACCTCACACAAAGCCGGAAGAGCGACCTCAGTCTAATGACCCCACTGCAGGACCCAGTAGCAGGTATAGGTCCTCGCCGTACCCGATGCTTGCAGTTCCAGATGCTCTCAAGCTTATTTCCGAGCAAACACCGACCCCCACCGTCGAACAGGTTCCAGTCAACATGAAGCTTGGAGGCGCTGTACTGGCTGAAGATGTGAAGGCCGCCGAGTCTGTCCCTGCCTTTAGAGCAAGTATCGTAGATGGCTATGCTGTCAAGATCCCGAGCTCGGGCAAGTTTGAAAAGGGTGTCTATCCAGTCACTATCATATCGCATGCTCAGCCAGGAGAAGTCAAGGAGCTCAAGGATGGGGAAATTGCGCGTATCACGACCGGTGCACCACTACCACCTGGTGCTGACGCTGTCGTTATGGTCGAGGACACTATACTAAAAAGTCAGACGGACGATGGGAAAGAAGAGAAGGAAATTGAGATTCTCACTGATGAGATCAAGGCGGGTGAAAACGTTCGTGAAGTAGGAAGTGATGTCAAGGAAGGCGAAATCATTCTGAAGAAGGGCGAGGGCATCACAGTCATAGGCGGCGAATTCGGCTTGCTGGCTTCAGTGGGCACTACGAAGGTTTCGGTCTACAGGAGGCCAGTGGTAGGTGTGTTGAGTACAGGTGACGAACTCATTGAGCACAATAGAGAAGGTCCTCTGAGGCTGGGTGAGGTCAGAGATACAAATCGACCAACGCTCATCACTGCTGTTCGAAGTCATCGATTCGATGCTATCGATCTTGGGGTCGCATCAGACAAGTATGCCATTTATTCCAGCTGCAGTGCATCTATCGCTGACACTGAACAGGCCTGGGAGTCTAGAGGCAACTCTCCGCGATGCTCTCCGCAAGTGCGACATGGTCATCACGTCCGGTGGCGTTTCGATGGGCGAGCTCGATCTTCTCAAGCCCACCATCGAGCGGAGTCTCGGTGGCACCATCCACTTCGGTCGCGTGAACATGAAACCAGGAAAGCCCACGACCTTTGCCACTGTGCCCGTCAAGGATGACGACGGGCGCCGCGTGGACAAAGTCATTTTCAGCCTTCCTGGCAACACGGCATCTGCCATCGTTTGCTTCCACCTCTTCGTACTCCCATCCCTGCATCATCAGGCTGGCATCAAACCAACGGGACTGCCAAGAGTCAAAGCTACGCTGGACGGGGATATCAGGATGGACAAGGGACGACCTGAGTATCATCGCGCACTCGTGGTAGCCAAAGAGGACGGGCAGTTGTATGCAACCTCCACTGGCGGACAGAGAAGCTCACGCATCGGAAGCTTCAAGGGTGCGAATGCGCTACTCTGTATCCCTCAGGGCGACGGCAGCCTGAAGAAAGGCGCCAACAGTAGATGCGCTGCTCATGGGTAAACTAGGTGGATGTGTAGAAAGGTAGTCGCAAGGAGCTAGGTATGGTACGCCAATGGCTTCATCCTCATTGCACAAAGACAACAGCTCTCGAGCGATCGGAAGAGCCTCCAGCAGAGAAAGTCGCGTCGGCGCTTCACAAAATTAGCACGCGACACGGCTCCAGCGCCATGCCTAGTGCACACACGAACACATCCCCAGTTCCAGGTCAAAGACATCTACTTGCCATATTCAGTAACCAGGTCTTTGCCTGTCGATGATATTGTGGCACCTGTCATTGCCTTCTCAAGCCAATTGTGCCCCCAACAGCATATTGCTTTTAGTCGCACGGGTTTAATTTCCTTCGACGGCTGTCTGTGTGACGATAATATAGCAACGAGGCGAAATTTGACAGGTTCGTGCCATCGTTGGTGGCTGCGTCGTTCAATTTCCACACGAGCTGGCCGGCTGCGTCCGCATTGACGTGTCGCCGTCACTTTGTCGAGCCGGATGTGGTGAGGATCCAAAGCCTATGTCGAGTCCCCGAGGCTTGCGGGCGCGCGTTCGGGATACGTGCGACGGTGTAACGGGGGATCGCTGGAGATGGGGCCGGTTTAGTGCCGGGTCGCTGGGCTGGCTGTGGGGCCTGGGATATCCTGGGGTGCGATCTCGAGATGGCTTCGGTTCTTTTTGTTATGGCGATCAGACACTGCCGATGGGACTCCGAGCTGAGTGAGATCGGAAGTAATCACAGAGGACCTCGGGATGTGAATTACTACCTCGGGCAGAGAGAGACACGTTCAGGTTCAGATAGGAGGGGATGTTGCGCAATCAGGTACGCGACACAGATGTTGTGTTTCACTCACGTTACGGACGTCTGGGCAGGCCTCAGGAGACGAACAAACATGTCGACTTCGCACGCCTCGCCCTTTCCTCAGCTAAGGAACCATAATGAAGTCGGTACCCTCTTTTGCTGTCCTACTTTGTGGGGCTGCAGTTAATGCATCCGCGTCGACGTTGCAACACCAATGCGCACATACCCAACAACAGATCCTGTCAGATCGGGCTCCAGTCTGTCAGCACGAGCCGGTTCAGCCTTACGAATACCGCATCTGGTCACACGATCCCTACTGTCTCTCCCGAAAAGGCAAAGAATACTGCACGCACACCACATTAAACTTCCATCGCGGCCATGGTCTAAGTTTAATCTCCACGCCAACAGCCGCCAATGCCATTGCCGCCCCGTTGTCATTCACCGAATCCCGCGGACGTGCTTCCGTCGAACCGTTTGAGGTGCGCGCCATCGCAGGCAAGGGATTTGGAGCCATTGCTACCCAATTCATTCCCAAGACAACTACCATTCTGCTTGACTCTCCTCGGATTATTGCATCCGCTCAGTTTCCGTCATACCTGTCGCACGGCCAGGGTGCGGAGCTATTCAACCATGCTCTACGGCAGTTACCGGACGTTGATCGCAAGCTTGTGCTGAGTCTTGACAAGAGTCTTGGAGGTTCTGACATTGAGGACGTCATGAAGACCAATGCGTTTGCATGCCAGCTACATGATGGCGGACAAGACGACTCGTACATGTGTCTCTTCCCGTCCGTGGCGAGGATCAATCACGCTTGTCGTCCAAATGCACATGCCAGGTTCATTCCAACGTCACTGGTGATGGAAATCAAAGCGCTGCAAGATATCAAGCCTGGCGAAGAGATCGGCATCAGCTATGGTAGGGTCGATCTCCCTCATGCCGAGAGACAGAAACTCTACAAGGAAGGCTGGAACTTTGGATGCACCTGCGACATGTGTACAGACTCAAAGTATGCCATTGCAGGCAGCGATCAGCGCCGAGCGAGATTTGCGCAAGTGCGCAAGAAGCTGGAAAATCTCACGCCCGAGACATATAATGCGCAGCAAATCGTTAGTTGGGAACAGGAGGTCATGGAACTTAGTTCCAAGGAGGGTTTAGATGTGCTCCTCGCGGCGGATTACGAGAGACTTGCGTACGTGTACGCCAGTCATGGGATGGTAAAGGAGGCAAAAATGTGGGCCGGAAAGGCAATGGAGAGTTTGCTAGAATGGAAGGTCGTTGACGGAGGGCCACGTAATGAAGTCCGCAGGATCGAAGAGCTATTACTCGAGTTGGGAGGCTGAGTTTGGTCTGAGAACTGAGTAGGACCGATGCCTCGGGATCTGATGCCTCCGATTCTGATTCTTGAACATAGCTTGTAAGCAAGACTTCAGCTGTATCTTGTGTATTACCCGCAAATGGGTTATTGACGGAGAGATACGATTCAAGAATAGCAATATGAGTCAGATAGGTGGTAGGTAGAAATGCCTGCTGAAATGCTTAGATATTTAGAGGATACCCATTGGAAAACAAGCATTGTAACTGCAGCATTCGCGCATATCTTAGCAGGCTTGAAGCTTGGAGCTTGGAGCTTGAAGCAAAGAACATGTCGTGAACAACGTTGCGCTGAGATTGAGATAGAAGCATGAGTCGTCGTAAGGCTGAGGCTGCTGTCCATTAGAAGACTTAGCGGGCCGCTAAGATTGAAAAGGCACGATTTGGTGAGCAGCTGATCTACAGCAATGTGCTCGGACAGAGAGAGGCCCCCACGTTGTTTGCGCAGAAAACGTTCTTCGAAATGTGCTAAGTGCACGAAACGCCGTGGGAGCTGTGCAGTAACCGCAGTGGCATTTGGTGTCGCGGCCTGACCCTGGTGCGGGCCGCGCGACAGCCATCCGAAGCATCCAGGTTGGCCCGGCGAGGTCCTTGAATGAATAACAAAGGACGATGGTCAGCCCTGTGTACATGATCGACAAGGGTCGAGATACTGGTCTTTGGTGTTGAGCCGTCGAACCTGGTTGTCGAACTCAGTAAAGAGGGTCGAAGAGAACGCGTCGTCGTGCCCAGAGTGCACACTCAGTTCTTAAGGTAAGACCGAATCGTTCCTAGTATGATTTCAGCGTAGACATGTCGTTGGGAAAGGGCTTTTGCGAATTCAGGTACCAGGAATAGGCCTGACGACAGGGTGGTGTTGGCCGAATGCACGGGCTATCCGCTAAACCTTGTAGCCAATGGCCCCTTGTACCTTCCAACTCATCGTCCCAACCTCAAACCTTCTTGGCGTCTCCACCCCTTTAGTTCTTGGTCGTACAACGTATCCATTTGCTAGACAGCCGTCGACTGCCTTGCAGGCTGCGCATAAGGCTAGAACGCCATGGTGACATCCACACTTGCCAACAACAAAGCGCATCGCGTACCGCGCACCGCGCATCTGCATCACCAAGCGCTCGCGCCCATGTCCGGACTTCGGGTAGCCACGAAGTCCTTTCGCTCTCCTTTCCAAAAAGACGCACGCTTCGGACCGTAGAGCTTACGATCCAGTCCTGTGCTACTGGAGGCGCAACTTGAACCTGCGCGTTTGCGTCAAATTTGCGACTAGGCTGTGTCACCAGGATCTCCCCGTGATTTGCATACGGGGATGTGCGCAACCTTGTTTCATCTGGAGACGAGCAAGCCCTGGTTGTTGCGCTGATGGTGGTGGTACAGGCGTGCTCAACGCATGATAACATTGGAAATGGAGGTCCCAGACTAATTATGGCGCTTTGATGTGGAGTTGATATCAAGACCGAACCGCCCTAGATTCTAACCCTTCGTTAAGTGTATAACCACGCGTTCGTCCCTCGAACTTGTGCTTTATGTCATAGTCGTTCATTACTCGAGTCCTTCCTTTACACACGCCTAATACGTCCTGTCTAATATGTTTTCACGTGTCTCCTTCCTTTCAGTCTTCGCGACCTTTGTCGCCCTCTCTGCCAGTCAACAATGCTTCGGGCTTGATGGCAGCAAACTCGACGACACCTTTGCGCCATGCAACCCGACTGCAAAACATAGTGGTTGTTGCGCCACCAATCGACCTTCTAGTGCCGAACTCTGCCTGGATACTGGTCTATGCATGTCAACAACCGGGCAGTCAACGGGCATGATATGGCAGGCTGGGTGTACGGACGAGACCGGAAAGGCTGTTGAATGTCCAAGAGTGTGTCCTGGTGGTATGTTGCATCACTGTTCTCAACATTACGTTCAACGCTAACAGTATCTAAAGTGTCCAATAATTTCGGTGGCCTGACCGCTATAAAAGCGTGGAACATCCAACAATGCGACTCTGGAACATACTGTTGTCGAGCACCCAATGACAAAAGAAGCTGTTGCGATAGCTCATCCGCACCCAAAGTCACCATATCCTCGCTCGGCTCACTTCAATTACCCGTCGCCACAGCAACTCCAGTACCCTCTTCAACATCATCACCATCATCATCACCAAAGGACGTCGCCGCTACCGCAGTGTCTACCGGCTCAACATTCTTAGCTACCTCCGCAGCTAGTCCTGACACATGCACAAAGGAGAGGCATCAAACCGCAGTCGTAGGAGGAACCATTGGTGGTCTCTTCGGTACCATTATAGTTGCCCTCGCATGCCTCGCGTTCTGGCTGCACAAGAGCGAGGCGGCGTCAAAGAAGACCTCAAGAACCATTACGAAGAGCAATTCGTCCAGACAGCAGCATACCGGCGGACACTTGCGTCTACTATCTCGCTGTTAGGAAGCAATGAGTTGGAGGAAGTGAAGAGCAGGCCAACCACCAGCCCTTAAAAAAACCATCGTACTTGTCGTACATTTTTCTTTATATTGAATTTCACTTTTCATACTAGCCTCGTGGGTGTATGGGGTTGCAGTGATACCACTGGGTTGTCATCTTTAGATCTTTCTTTTGTTTTAACGCGAATACCCTATCGGCCGATTTTTTGGAAGGACTATTGGAGTGTGTTGGAGGCGTTTGGCTAGCGGGTGGCATGGCAGTAATATTTCAATTTCGGTATTTTACAGAAGTCCGACGAGAAAATATATATTGGTGTGTTGAACATTATATTCAATCGTTGAATTCGTGACATGCAGTGGAAACTGTTTACACTGCCATCGCATGCACATCTTAGTCTTGATGCCCTTCTTGAGTGTGTATACCGGTTCGACTGCCGGACGATCTTATGAGCGCCTGCCGCGCTTGTTCAACTACCTTCTCCGTGCACAGCAAGCAGCCTCCTGCATACATTATTCCCCTCAGCCCTAGCATACATACCAACACCGTCGGCAGTGTGATGTCGCAAGACCACCCCTGACCTTATGCATGCCCAATATAAACACCCGCACGCACAAACTCTTCTCGAAAGGGACGTCATATACCCAGAAGAGAACCAACAGCCTCGGAAATTTCCTCGTTTCATGAGTTATCCCTGGACTTATACAGTGCATAATATTACAACTGCAAGCTTCGGGGAGTTGTGCCCCTGCCAAGGGGAGAGACTCCGAATGGATGCCGAGGTTTTCGGCAATGACGTGGGAATTTCATGCTTGGGCGATTTGCGAGGGAACGTGTGTTCTATTGCTAGGGCTGAGGACAATATGTGCTGCATGTAAAAGGGATGCTGATCGCCTTCTCGAAGGAGTGATCGACGTGTTCGATGGCAATGTGCAGTGGGGATTCAACGAAGTCCATGTACCTGACATAGGGACCTGCTTCAGTCACTCGGTACGCTAAGTAATGTGCTGCTAGCAGACACCGGCATACATCGTGAATCGGAAGGCTGTGATGTCGCTATGTAGATCCTTGAGGACCTAAAATTTGACTTAGTGCTTTGGCTGCGCAAATCTAAGTACACCCAAGCACCTTCATGCTAGGTACTTATGGTATAGTCTCTACACGATGTCATCATCAGAGCCCACGAGACTAGTTCAACGGTATTGCTTTTGGTGTTGTGTTTGAGCACAAGCAAAAGTTGCCGTCGGCAATTGTGACCAAGAATTGCCATCGGCTCAGCCTTCCGATCTTATCGTTCCTTATCAATGCTCCACATCACCCCAGCTAACCTGACTATTTCTGTTCTCATCTCGTGCTATTGCTTAGGATATCTGGAATTCAAAAAAAAAAAAACGGTACTCATCTTCTATGTTTGCTGAAACTTTTCACGGGGCAAGTAGGCGACAGATTGGATTTCCGAGCGCGCGCTCCTCGATGTGAAAGGGCCTATACGGGTTCTTCTCTCAGATGCAATGTGTGAACAGAGATCGGATTGAAGCACAGCCTTTTCCATCCAAGGATACCGGCAATTGTTAGTGGCATAGCCATGATTCGAGATATCGGACGAGCCATATGTAGCCGCGCATATCGAGTCAAGCGATTGGGCTCATATAAGAGCACTACAGAACCATTGTGTCGGGCCCATACCTAGCTATAGTCAACATCATCAGTCAACAGCAAAATTCACTCGCAGACGTTTGCACAAGATGATTCTTCCGAAAATCATACATCTTGCACTTCTAGCTGCTTCGGCTGCTGCGCACTTCGTTGTCCCAAATGACGACCAGAATATGTCGGGGATCGTCGTCAATGGTATCCCGTACAGCACTCGTGTGAAGTATATGCGACTAGTATGCCTTACACGTTCTTCGAACACTTTCTCAGTGTTGTTGATTGACTAACATCGCTAGGCAAATGAAGCTCTCTTCGAGCAAAGCGGCCCATGTCCTTTTGCTGCATACGGCACTATCATTGTGAACCACACAAGCGATGAGGTTGTTTGTCGAGGCGCAAACTTCCGCACCGGTGACCCAACGTATGATCCTTCCCGTCGAGCAATTAACCATATACTGATGTTCCACTTCAGCATTCATGGCGAAATCTCCGCAATCAATGCCTGCACAGCTGTTTTCCAGGCCCGCAACATGACAGCCACCCAGATCTTCGCTGCATGGGCAGACTTGTCAATCTGTACGAACGCACCCTCGCTCCCACAAAATCTCCTAACACCCAATGCAGACACAAACGCAGAATCATGCCCCATGTGCGCGTCTGCAATCCGCTGGTCGGGTTTCAAGGAGTATATCTACGGCACCACTATCCAACACAACTACAATGCTGGTTGGGGCGTGATCACGATGTCCAGCTACGATGTGTTTCAGCAGACACGCCAGTTACCGGGTTACCAGACGGTTATGCTGGGGCAGATTTTGACGAATGAGACGGATCCGCTGTTTAGCTGGCAGTATAATGAGAGCTATCCGTGTCCGAATGGGTGCGTGAAGGAGATGAGTAAGACGAGGGGGTACATGGCATGTGTCGATCCGAATTCAACATAGAGTGGTGGAAGTAGATACCCGCAGCATCTGAAAAATCGAGGATGTGAATGTTGAGACTACTTGTGTGAAGATGCCTTGGTGTTGTATTCGCGGAGTGTCTTAATGGCGTTAGCGAGGATGAACATGGGGTTGGGTGAAGCGGAGCTTTGACCAATGACGCAGAAATGTCAAGAAAGCTCTCGAAAGTTTCTACAACAAGCTCTTTGACAACAAACAAACTCATGTGTGTCTTCATTCTGCCCCGTCTGCGACAGTCGCATTAAGTTGCACCCACAGCAAACAACCCACATTCCTTATCACCATGGCTACTGTACCCATCGGCGTCATCATCTCCGGTCGTCCAGTCCTTACAGACGCGCGCGCCGTATCGGAAACCCAATTTGCGTTCCAAATCCCGTCCCAACCGTCCTTCTCGCATATCGTCGTCTTCCTACTCCCCGGTATCACGTTACCAGATGGCACCGCCGCCGCCGTATACGCGCAACTACCTGGAGCAGCACAAGTCAAGCTCTTGGGCGCAATCGCAAACGAGAAACCCAGCGCGATATTCAAAGTCATAGACAAAGCTGGCGGACCAGCAGGCGGGGGCCTTGGCGATGAAGATGTCATGGTAGACGAGAGCATGAACGGCAATGGTGTGCTTGCACTGGGCATCTCCATTGAGCCGGCGCAACAAGTGGCAGCTGCGTTGGAACAACAAAAGGCGCAAAATGCTGCCGTTGCACCAAAGACGGGCAACGAGATTGTTCTGAGGGGCCAGGCAACGGTGACGACAAAGGTGCTTGCGCAGAGGATCATCAAGAATTGCTACGACTTCTTGACAAGCTGGGGCAGTGGAGATACGGTGCCCTTGAAGGCATTCCAGGCCTGGTGGACAAAGTTTGAGAACAAGATTGAGAGGGATCCTGGCTTCTTGGAGAGGAGCGATGGTGGTTGAAGAGTCACGGTAACTCGCGGACAGCACAATATGTTGCAGGAATGAAGCAGAGGTCACACATGGATGCGTAGGACTGGATAACCACTGCGACAATGCAACACCACGGCTTCAGAACGCCTTGTTCACACCCTCCCACTCCGGCTCCGCCAGATGCGCTTTGTACATGACTCCAGGCCAGGACACCATCGGCGCCTTTTCAGGCTTTTTCTTCGCTTGCCCCACCACAGCATCACCGAGCACCTTCTCGATCCCGCACCGCTCGAAATCCTTTTCCAATTTCCCTCGCAACGGTTGCAATACATCCCACGCCTCGCTCTTCCGGCCGAAATCCGTAATTACTGCGAGCCGCACCAGCTTCGATAATTGCCCAATCCTCTCTGCAATCTGCGGACTCGTGTGGATTGCAATCGCCGTCCAGACATCGTGCTTGTCTCGCTCGCTCACATCGAATTGTGACAGGTGCTTTACAGCGGCGTCGGCCCCTTCGACTTCGAACCGTTGCGAGCCGTCGTATGTGTCCGTGGTCCCAATGTCGTGGAAGAGACAGGCAGTGAATAAGAAATCATGCATTGATGCGTCGGAAACATATGTAGAATTGGTGTGTTTCGCGAGCGTAGTGGCGTAGAGATAGACTCTGATGCTGTGGTTCAGAATCGATGGAGGTAGGAGAGAGGACGCATGGGCATAGGCGGACCGCGATATTTGTGTTTCTGGGATCACACTGGTTGCATCAATGGGCGTCGGACCTGTTCTGGAGGCGTTATCCACCAAAGACGAGGGTGGACACATGGTGACGGAATTGCGAATGGGTTACGGTCTGCCTGCAAAACTGAGTGTTAAGTAGGAAGAAGTGCATGAATTCCACAAGTTGTTCAAACTCGGCATAGGATGTCGATACTTATACACTAGAAGCACGCCTTCTTGTACACTTGCGTCTCAAAGAGGATAAGTGGGGTCCACTCGTCACTAGACCCCGCTACAAGCCGCTCCTCTATTACCACAAAGCGAATCAAACAGCTAGACGACAGCAAGTCTGTTCCTCGGATATGAATTATTCACTTCACAGAGATTGATGCATCGTGTAGGAGAACATGCGAGTGCGATCGTAACCTCATCACATTCATCAATCCATCTTCAACAGTCCCCTCTACCTCACGGCATAGGATAACTTCTCCCAAACACCTCCCTAATACCCTCCACCCCCAACCCCGTACTCAACCCCAACTGCGCCAAAATCCTCGCCTTCTGCGGATTATAAAACCCACTTGCAATCGTAAAATCCCCT
The DNA here is from genome assembly GCF_000146915.1 of Parastagonospora nodorum SN15. Taxonomy (NCBI): domain Eukaryota; kingdom Fungi; phylum Ascomycota; class Dothideomycetes; order Pleosporales; family Phaeosphaeriaceae; genus Parastagonospora; species Parastagonospora nodorum. Next base: position 496,267 of record NW_001884561.1, on the reverse strand, counting down.
GTACTCGGCGGGGCACAAACCCATCCGCACTCCTATGACTGCTCACAATCGGGATCCCCGTAGCATTAAACACCCTCTCCATATTCAGCGCCGCAGCAGACGATGTACCACCCGCTCCCACACCCGCAAACACTACGCCCTTTGCGCCGCCATCGACAGTCGCGTTGAACAGATACGGATCCATATCCTGATGCGCATATAGAATATCGACCTGCGCAAGCTCCGTCACATTCGCAACATCAAAGTGCACCTGCCCAACGGGCCTCGCAGGCGCGAAGAAGAAAAACGGGACTTGATTAATAAACACGCCGAGCTGGCCAGCTTCCGTACTACTAAACGTATCGAGCGTGTTGGCGTTGTTCTTCGTTGTGTAGAATGCCGATCCAATGCGGTCGTTCAGCACGATCATAGCCCCGCGGTCGCGGCCCGCGGGCGAGCTGGCGAGCGTCACGGCTTGGAAGAGGTTCAGCGGGCCGTCGGCGGAGAGGGCGGTGGCGGGGCGCATGGCGCCGACGAGGATGACGGGTTTAGAGGAGGAAATGGTGGAGTCGAGGAAGAAGGCGGTTTCTTCGAGCGTGTCTGTGCCGTGGGTGACGACGACGCCTGAGACGGTGTCTTTTGCTAGGCTCTTCGTTGATCATGTGTGCGAGTGTCAAACTGATGGTTTGGGTGGATGTCTCCTGAACCGACGTTGGAGACTTGGTAGCCGGGCGATGTTGGAGATGTTGAGGAGCTCCGGGGACGGCGTCGACGAGTTGTTGCACTCCGAGGCCGATGGAGTAGCCGGTGGTTTGTGTGTTGGTGCTTCCTTGGGACGCGATGGTGCCGCCTGTGGCGAAGATGGTGACGTTCGGGAGGGAAGGCGTTGATGGAGGTTTGGATGTCTTGTCGGATGAAAAGTTTGTGGAGATCAGGTTTAGTGAAGTCGATGGGTGAAGCTAATGCTAGGGAGGTAAAGAGACCCAAAAGCTGTATCGGACACCTCATCTTTAACCTTTTTGTGGGTTTGATGGGCAGTCAAAGTGTAAGAGTTTGAGTGAATGTATGCTACTGGACTGTGTTCGATCTGAAAGAGATCAGACTAAAGTAAAGTTTTCGAGGTCAATTGAACTGAAGTTATTTGCGTCTACTTTATACCAGTCTATCATGCTTCTCGGCACCAGTATTGCTATCGGTCGTAATCAGTCCTAGTAATGCCTATCTCGTGCCAAGATGCATGATGGCAGTTTTTCGCCCGTCAGCATCATTGAACTCATACAAATGCGGAGATAGATACAGCAACCGAAGGACGAGTTATGTAAACATGCCGGATGATCGTTGCGACTCGGCACCGTTATCGCGATAACCCACCACACAAAGACACTAGAACATCTCGAGAAGGATTGCCAAGAAGGTCTTAACTGGAAAGGCAGCCGAAGTTGCAAGTTGGGTTGATGTATGATTCGTAGGGGAGACTGCATAAGGTTGCGTACAAAAAGTAGACATACCGCCTCTTCCTACACAGAACAGAGTGCGACAGGGGTAGAGCAGAGCTCATCCGGCAAATGAGCTTCTGGATAGCAGAAATTGAGCCAATGAGGGTTTATCGTGCTTCTTGTCGAACCCCTGCTATCTACCCGTCGTTTGCTCCACCAAGCGGTAAACGAAAGCTACGAGGCTAACTAGTGCAACTGTAAAGCATACCCGAATTGCCCTGTCTTGGAATGAGTCTTGACATCTTGCGAGCCTCTGGTATCTCGCTAAGATTGTGCTTATCTTCCTTGAAATGGTTTCAGTTGCCCGCTTTAGTGTCCGCAGTACAAGTGTACTTATGCTTCGATCATCGGAAAGTCTGGAATATTGATGACGGGCTGTCCTATGGGTACGTGCAAGTATCGAGTGAGACGTGACGATGTTCTTCGCAAGCCTGTGCTCGATCCTGTGCTCGATCCTGGTTTCGAAGTTTGCTAGACAACGCTACCTAGTCTCATTACATACTAGTCTATCACTGACACCGAAGCAGTCGAGAACGATCTCCACGACTTAAAATACTTGACTAAATGCAGCTGAATGTGCGCCAGAAGCAAACTTGGCGTCCACGGCTACACAGCCCCTCAGCCAGACCCGAAATCCTTCGAAAGGCGTCCACCAACGAGTAACAAGTGGGCGTAGTAGGTCATAGCGCGAACGACGTCATCACTTCTCGCAGCCATCCGCGTAGTTCCATAACTACGGTGACCCATGCCAAAGTGATACAAATACATCTAGATATAAACACTACACTTATACACCATGTCAAACGATATCGCGAACAATCGCTCTGCTCTGAAGGACTTTCTTGGCTCTGTAGCTACGGTATCCGGCGATTTATCGAACATCACAGCGCCTCCATTTGTGCTAGCTGAAAACTCCACGGTAGAGATACCGCAATATTGGGCTGACCATCCGACTTTGTTCATATCCCAGGCGGCCGAGGAGGATGCGGAGAAGCGAGCTTTGAGTGTCCTGAAATACTTCATCGGCACGTTGCGGAATCAACAGTATTCAGGCCGACGAGAAAAAGATGGTGTGAAGAAGCCATTGAACGCGTTCTTGGGAGAACTTTTCCTCGGTCATTGGAAAGATGAAGAAATAGGAGAGACACGTCTAGTTGCCGAGCAGGTTAGCCATCATCCACCTATAACAGCATGCTACCTCTGGAACGACAAGCATGGGGTCCGCGCGCAAGGGTTCACTCAACAAGAGATCACTTTTTCTGGAAATGTGAACATCAAACAGAAGGGCTATGCACTTTTGCATCTCGATAGATGGGATGAAGACTACCTGATCCCGGTGCCGAACATCAAAGTCAAAGGTCTTTTGACTGGCACGCCATACCCGGAACTGGCTGGCGAATATTCCCTCATCTCTTCAAATGGATACGTCTCCCACCTCAAATTCACAGGAAAGAGTTTCTTGGGCGGAGGTCAGAAGAATGGGCTCGAGGCGAAGTTGTACCATGCAGACAAGCCAAGCGAAACTTTATACACAGTCAAAGGTGCTTGGAATGGAGAGTTGACATTCAAGAATGGCAGGACGGGAGAGGAGATCTACACGTTCAATGTCAACGATCTCGACTCCGCAAGCATTGAGGTAGCTCATCTTTCCGAGCAAGACCCATGGGAATCACGAAAAGCATGGGGAGAGGTCATTTCTGCTCTACACCGAGGCGACATGAAGCGTGTAGCGGACGCAAAGTCGCGCGTTGAAGAGGGCCAGCGGCATATGCGAGACGCAGAGGTGGCAAGCGGTAAGCACTGGCAACCCATCTTTTTCGAGAGGACGGAGGGTGACCCCGTTTTCGAAAAATTGTCCGCTCTGGATCCCGGATCGTTCACAGTCGACAAGACAGGAGGCTTCTGGAAAGTCAATCGAGAAGCTGTCAAGACAGTCAAACGGCCTTTCCATGGTGATCTGCTGCCGACCAATGAGCAGATCCAACATGCTGAAAGAGACTGGACAACGAATAGGGATAGTATTCAGATTGACTCCTCGCACCGGGAGGCGTTCGCGGCAGCAGGATATTCCTCGAAAGTATCAAAGTCTGATAGTGCAGTAAGGGCAAATGATCCCATCAAGTCCAATGGCACTGCGAATGGGGCGACTGAGGTGATAAGCGAGAAGCCTAGTGTTGTCGACGGGCGAAAGGATCATCCTCTGGAGAAGCAGGAACTCGCGCAAGGCGTGGCAGCACCCGCAGTCGGCGAGCCGACCAACGCGCAGGTAGAAGCGTTCCTCCGTGCAAAGAACAGCAATGTAGATCGATGATGCGAGCGACAGTGATATCATGGAGGGAGATGATGTGATTCAAAGATGCTGTCATTCCTAATTAACGATTAATTATTCCTTTTGCTCTGCGCCTTGATCATCGCCTGGATATTTCGAACGAATGGTTGGATCTCTCCCATTCTGCACATTCATAATCCTGTTTCGTGTAATGTACATTTCGTAATCCGGATGCCGTTATCGCCTTTCGGAAGCCTGGTGGACTTGTGTGTGCACCGTTACAGTGCCAGCACGGCACTCTTCATCAGAGCTCTTGCTAGCTTGTATCTCCCATGTTGTGTATCCCTTGTCGTTCTTCTCTCTCCCATTTGCATCAACAAGATCATCCCTGAGTCGTACAGGCTGAAGATCGCCCATGCCATACTCGTCGTCCTTATCTCTGACAGTTCCCTTCTCCGACCGCAACAACGATTTGAAGCTCGGAAATCCACTACGTGGGCTGGATAGTCGAGGGCTCCATTGAGGTGTACGCGCGCCAGTCGGCTTTGAGCTGTCGTCTGTACCGCCCGAGGAGAGACCGAGTTTCGAAGTGACGACGCGGTACAGTGGGCGGAGTGTTGCGAGACTTCCAGCAGTTATGGCGAGGCCTTGTTCGATGTCACTCCAGATGGCGACGTCAACGGTAGCCCAGAGAAAGTCGGGATCTCTGAACTTCATGACATAGGCTAATCGCACGGTAACAGCGATACTGGCACTACACGCATTCTATCAGTAGCTGTATGCAATCAGGATTGTTCGATCAACTTACATGCAGGCCATCCCAAGGATAGGAATCAGCAAGATTCTTGTCTTTGCAGGCATGTTCAGTCCCCATACAACAAAAATAGGCAGGATTGCGAATGTGAAATCCGAAATGATCGCACATGCACTGTACAGAAAGGTGAGGCCGATGATCACATCGATCGGAACGCAGTATCCCGGTTCGTGCTTGTTCCAGAAATAGCTGATGGGGGTGCACTGGAAAACTGTGACGAAGAAGAAGACGGCTCCAGTGAAGACTGATATGGCCATAGCAGCGTAGATGATCCACTTGTGCATGGGCTTGATCGTGACACGGAGAAGGAACAGCCCAATCGAAACTTTTGAGGTGATCATGGCCAGACAGTATCCAATGTAACATAGCCACCAGTACTAATCATCAAGTTAGCCACAGAAGCGTCTCGTTATGGGTATGCTATCCCCTACCCTCATTGCCATGAAAATTTCTTCGTTCGACAGGGTGTTCATGTGTCGTCCAGTCCCCCAGTGAATGCCACCAATGGCACATGTTGCAAACATTATGTGGGAGCCCAGAGCGAACACCATGAAAGCGTCATCCCATCCGAATGCCTTCACCAGGCATGTTCGAACATACACCCTCAAAACGGTAGCCGTAAACGCCAGGGAAACAAAGGTTGAGCATACCTAGAATTGTTAGTCGACCTCATGGTATGTCTGATGAGTATGTATAAGTGACATACTGCTTGCAACTCCGGTCCACGAGTCTCGTCCGCCATTATCAAAAACACCACAATTCACCACTCGAATGCACTAAAGAGGATACTTAAAGAAAGAGTCCGGCTCGGCGAGATATAACAGATCGACGCACGAAGGATCAGGGCAAGAAAAGCAATGCAGCCACTCCACACGCCATGCTCCTCGGATGCCGGGTAGTCACTTCAGTGCCAGGGGCGAGATAAGACAGAGGCCCAGGACTATACCAAAAGCGAGGAACAGCTGACTCGAAAACATCCACGTTAAGACCCGATCCACAGGCTGCCAGAATGAAAGACGACAGGGCCCAGGGCCCATGCAGATTCATCTATCCAGCCGCTGGAAATCTGCAGGCGTCCGCGGAGGACGCCCCGGCGATGCGCAATCACCACATCAATCTCTTCATCTTGGTTTTGCGGGGTGTATATTCTCCATTGAAGACATGATAGCCGCCCAACGTCTCCATACCAATGTCTCCATATCTCCTGGTGGCCGCTTTCGAGAAGTTCCGGTCCCAAGATTCGTTCCCCTTCCCGTTGCCGCCTTCACTGGCGTCCGCGTTTCTTTCATGCTGAGGTGTTCACATCACCCTATTCGTGGAGCTAACAGACGCCGGTGTACTCCGGCCACACAAGTGCGTCTCGCGTGTCAAAGGGACGGGAGACAGCCGTGGAAACCAGGAACCGTCGGATGGAAAACACGATGATTAGCTCGTCATAGGCTTAACGTCTTAGGCACTTGCCCTTTTAGAACGAAATTTCCGCTAAGCGAGGCTCGCTAGCATGCTTTCGACGACATAGGGCAAGCCCTTTAAAGCAAGCTCGACTGTCCGGCGAACACCAAGGTGGAGCACCACGACGCTGATCGTTCATATTTTGAAACACAATGCTCAGAATCCAGAACTGCCGATGAGAATTGATAGGTCCGTCTCATGTCGATTCTGCGCGGCTTGACTCAAGTCCCAGGACTGAATGCTGCTCGGGGACGTCGGTAGGGAGGTTCGAGTCAGAGCTCGCCACTCAACAAGTCGGGAAGAGACTCCGGGTAGGGCTGTATAGCTTGACAACTGCCAAGCGATGAAATGGTCTGAAGGGGTCCTTCTGACCAAGGCGACATGCTCTCCAGAGTTGGCTATTCGATGGGAATGCCGAGACGCCTGCCGGAAACATCGCCCCGACCTCTTAGGACGTGCATTCACAAGACGATCTTCCACACGCTGACCAAACGATTGCGGCATTCTCCTTCATTATTGTAGTGCCAAAGCTCACCAGACTGGCGGGCTCACGATCTTTGCATTGATCCACACCCATGTCGACATCTCCATACCCATGTTAGACGAACCGCTTTTTTGCGGGTCACCAGCACATCTCCCTGATTGCTGGAACATACCCATGAGAGTTACCTGGAAATAAGATGCTCGACGTCGTGGTCGGCGACTTCGAATTCCCGCCTTGCCCCAAAACTCAACATCTCCAAGCCGTTGTGTAAGCACTGCAAATTTCGATCATCGTTGAGTAAGCTGCCTCGGTTCTTGCATGTGCATGAACTCAACGGCAGCTACTGTACCATCACACACCGTGCCATGGCATTTAGCCTAGCTCGTACGAGTGTTGACAACCCGCGTTATTCATAGCGTCGCAAGCTTGACTTGTTCAGACGGCCAGCATGGAACATAGAGAGCACTAAACCTTCGTCACTGCTCCACGCGGGTCACCGTCGAACCGCTTCCCCATGTGGGCCTTTCCAACTGTCGTGGAATATTCACGATGGACCTACAATTGCTGCCGATGTACCGAGATATGTCCATTGTCACTCCCTGTTCACGAGGGGTTGCGCGTGCGGTGTAGGGATCTGCTTCCACGTGGGTGCGTCACTGCGCCGTCCCGACACAGGATCCCTGGTCTTCAACGATGCAATTGCTTGGCAATCATTCGTTGAAAAGAGGTGTGCATTCTTATGATCCCGAAACAGCCATGATTGACATAAGCCTTCCAGAACTGCTCAGATAAGTAGGGATCAGTGCAGAAAGCCTTCCCAACCAAGAACTACTGCTCGCATATCGGGGAAGCATCCAGTATTACGGGTCCAAAACAACAAATCATGACATCTCCTCTTTTTCTTTCATACCATCCCACGGACAATCATTCAACCATCACTGCGCACCTTGTTTCTAATTGAGGCGCTGAATTCTAGCTGTTCTAAGCCGACACCGGCTGTACAAATGCAGATCCAATCGGGAGTCTAGACTACTGCGCCTCCAATTCGAACTATCCATTGTCGATACCAGGAGTCCCTTCCAAAGCTTTCATTGTTCCCCAGCGCCTCGACAATAACAGCTAGACTTCACCTCAACGTCTGCGACTGCCTTTGCTATCCTCAGTTGCTGACCGACGATCCCCGCTTCGTCCATCTTGCCCAGCTTGAGCAAGCACTCGTGATATCCGTGCAGCGCCCAGATATTGTTCGGATGCTGTCTAGCCCTTGGCAAAGTATCGTCAAACCCCAGATCCGCTCGGTGGGCTGCAGCTGCATTTTCGACTCGTCCTTGCTCCATCAACAACGCAGCATATGCATGTCGTGTTGGCATCATCCATGGCCACGGCTCCGCATACGTTAGCGCATCGTCGCGTTCAATAGCAGTCTCCAGGTGCTTGAATGCACTATCGAAATTTCCTTTACGGTACTCAAGTTCACCGTCTAGCATTGCAACCCCAACTTTTAGCACGACGTTGGAGCGGTTTGGAAAGTCTCCGCAAATCCGAGAGGATGGAATACGTTCGATAGCTTCGGCAAGTGCAGCACGGTGTTCCTCTGCGTGCGAAATGTCGCCAGTCGCAGCGTATGCGACGCCTTTACCGTAGTGGAACATCGCAGATGTAACACAGTACAGATGTCTGTCATTGGGCATATCGAGCGCAATGAGCTCCTCCCAGCGCCCGAAACGCACTAGGACGTGGATCCGTACTGATGCAAAGTTCTCGAGCCAGTCTGCCATGGGCGGACTTTGGATTCGCAGCAATGAATCTGGTAGTGACTTCTCCATACGATCGACTGCCTCTAGTGCAACCTGGGACTGACCAGCAAACATTGCGGCGTAGATGAGGGAGTGGTAGTCGTGCATGCGATAGAACGAGTAGAAGTTGTCACCGCCGTGTTCGGCAAGATACTTCTCGTCAGCTAGACATGCATCTGCATTCGAGGCAATAGCCCGTCTGTAGTCGCCCACAAGAATGTCAAGATGCGATGGCATGTGCACTAGATGACCAGCATCAGGTATCAATGTACGTAGATGATCTGCTGCGACGAGTGCAACTTCCGGCGTCTTCGACATCTCCATCAAATGGATGTACAGATGCAGAACTCCCGGGTGCTTGTGAACACCATCTTTCTTCAGCGCCTTTTGCCAGAATCTCTTTGGCTTCGAGAGATCGCGAACCAGGCGTGGGCTCACCAGTTTTCAGATCCCAGAGATCCCATGCTGAGAGGTTCATGATGGAGTCCGCGTACAATGAGACGATGTCCAGATCATCGGGAAACATTGCGTACACAGATTCCATGGCCAAGGCATAAGCTTCGTTGCATGTTTTGAAGGCCTTCTCATCAAGCCCGTTGGGTACACGTAATTGAACAGCATCAATGAGTGCTTTCTCGACTTCCGATGCTTCCGAAGCATGTTGTCGGGCCTTTGCATTCGCGTCATTGATCTTGTCTATTGTCGACACCAGTTCATTCTCATCAAAGAGGTCCCACGGCTTGTTGTAATTCGGCCCAAGAGCAAAGGCAAGCTAGCTACATCAGCTCTTGTGCATTCTGGGTGATGATGAACTCACACCCCAGTATGCCATTGCGCAGGCCGGGTCATCGCTGATCGCTCGCTCGAAGCACCGAGCTGACTCTTCATGATGAAATGCGTAGCACCATGTGAGACCTCGGTCGAACCAAAGTTGCGCTTTGGCATTTTTCGTCGAGACTTTGCGGTGGTATGACCCGAGGTCATACTGATAATCGTGGCTCGAGCTCATCGCGGCGACTACAATTTTTTGATTTTGACGGGGATAACCTGTATTAGAAGATGTTGGAATGAGGTTCAAGTCTCGTGATGACAAGCTGACACGATGGTCTTCTCAGAGTCGGCGTTGGCGAGATGTAGTTCAGCGGGGTTGAGTAGCCAAAAATCTGACCAATGGAGCCATCGCGAACGATGACGCGACAGACACGGGCATGTACGCAGTCACAAGAACAACCAACGATGAATAAATCAAAATTTTTCTAACCTTCAGGATAGTCTGAACCGATGTCTACGGACTCAGTCTGTCCACCTTCCACTCCCCACCCTCACTCAAGCTATACCTAAACCGATCATGCAACCTCGACGGCCTTCCCTGCCAAAACTCTACCACCTCAGGAACGACTCTCAACCCACCCCAAAACTCAGGCACAGGAATCTCATCCTTGCCATCAAACTTCTTCTCGACGTCGTCCACCCTCTTCTCCAGCTCCTCCCTACTCTCCAGCACTTTGCTCTGCTGGCTCGCCCAAGCACCAATGCGCGAACCCCGAATGCGCGTGTCGTAGTACACTTGCGACTCTTCAGACGTCAGGCGCTCAACGCGCCCTTCGACGCGCACTTGGCGCTCAAGTTCGTGCCACCAGAAAGTAAGCGCAGCGTAAGGGTTTGAGCGCACGTCGCTGGCCTTGCGGCTCGTGTCCCAGTTGGAATAGATGACGAAGCCTTTAGCGTCGAGCTCTTTCATGTAAACCATGCGCGCCGAAACCTTGCCGGATGGGAGTTCGGCGGTGGAAAAGGTTACCGTCTCCGGTTGGTAGACTTTCTGCTCTTGGGCTTCTTGGAACCATTTATGAAATTGGTCGGTTGGTGAGGGGAGGAGGTCTTTGAAGTCGAGTGCGCCTTTGGTGTATTGCGTTGCATGGCCGGGATCGGTCGAGTTGGATGTTGGTGCGAAGATGCGTTTCGCAGGTTCAGATGCTGAGTGAAGCATCTTGATTGAGTGCAGTGGAGTAATGTGATAGATGCTTGTTTGGCTCCAGTGCAAAGCACTACCAAGGTAATGTCTTGATCGAGGGGATGGTGTCTTGAGGCAGCCCAGATATCTTCGCATCAGCATTGAAAATCTAGCAGGACATGTGAGGGTGGAGTGCGGCAAGATATATCAGGTGAGTCAATACATACATCTGAAAGGCTGTGGGTCTTCTCGATTGGAACAAAGTGGGGTGACGTAATACTTTTAGCGCAATTTCCTTTTAGAGCTTTCCATGTTGCTTGCACATTTAAGCTGACTCTTTCAAACACGATTTTCACGCAGAGTGTTATTGAGCGATTGTGGCCGAATAGAACAGCCATAATCTTATTGAATTATGGAAAAAAATACAAAAACTAGCAGTGAGATCTCAACGCTTGAAGTTTTCCAATATAACGCCAAAATGATCATGAGCCGCCGAAGCGATCAAATGCAATGCCATGAGCCAGTATCTTCAGGTATCTTGATGTCTCCCAATTTACTCGCCATCTGATTCTTCTTCCGCAGTCTGTGATTTGGTAAGCATTGTATATAATATTGCATAGAAAGAGGTACTTACGTTGTCGTGGAAATTCGTTCCGTGCGTAGTCTCGTTAATGTAGCCTTTGCGAATGACGAAGTCACCAAAGTGCTCGCCCTCGTTACGCTCCGTTGCATATTGCTTGATCATCGGCTTCATGATCTCCAAGATCTCGTCCTCCTTGATAGAACTCCTGTACAGCTTATTCAGTCGCTGACCATGGTAGCCACCGCCAAGGTACATGTTGTAGGCACCATAAGCTTTTCCAACGAAAGCAACTTCAGCCAGCCATGGACGGGCGCAACCGTTAGGGCATCCGGTCATGCGCATGACTATGCTTTCCTGTCGCAGGCCGTTCTCCTCAAGTGTGCCCTCAAGCTTGGTGATGAGCTCTGGGAGGTAGCGCTCTGATTCCGCCATGGCGAGACCGCAGGTGGGGAACGCAACACAAGCTGAACTAGATAGCCTCATAGCGGAGAAGTTGGTGTTGTCAAGCTTCCACTTCTTGAGCAGCTCCTTCATCGCAGGCAAATCTTCCTCCGCTACGTTGGACAAGACCAAATGCTGGTTACCAGTCAATCTGAACTCGCCCTTGTGTGCCTTGGCCACCTCAATGAGGCCAGTCTTCATGGGGAAGTCGGCTGTGTCCTCAATACGACCGTTTTCAATGAAGAAGGTGAAGTGGCTCAGACCGTTCTCATCCTTTTGCCAGCCGAAGGTGTCGACGTTGCTCTCAAACTTGAATGGCTTTGGGTCAGCAAACTTCTGACCCCAGAGCTCCTCGACCTTGCCACGGAAGACATCGATACCCATATCGTCAATGGTGTACTTGAGACGGGCGTGCTTTCGGTTCTTGCGGTCGCCGTGGTCGCGCTGGACAAGCATGATCTTCTCGCAAGCGATGTGGACATCCTCGTTGGATACGTAACCGAACATGGATCCAGTGCGCGGGTACGTCTTCTTGTTGTTGTGCGTAACACCCATGCCACCACCAGCGAGAAGGTTGAATCCCTTCAAGTTGCCATCTTCACCCTTAATAGCAATAAGACCAATGTCGTGTGCATAGACATCAGTGTCATTGTGAGGCGGGATTGCGATGGTGATCTTGAACTTTCGCGGCAGGTAAAGAGGACCGTACAGCGGCTCGTGATCCTGAACAGCTTCACCAGCAATCTTGCGCTTCTGCTTTGTCTCGTCGTCCTCCAGCCAAATCTCGTGGTAGGCAGATGTGGAAGGCAGAAGGTGGTCGCTGATCCTCTGTGAAGCCTCGTGAACCTGGCTGTGGTACTTCGATTGAGTAGGCAGTACACTGCACATGACGTTTCGGTTCACGTCACCGCAAGCGGCGATGGTGGTCATCAAAGACTTGTTGATAGCTTGCATGGCCGGCTTGAGCTTGCCCTTGACGACACCGTGAAACTGGAAGGTTTGTCGAGTAGTCAACTTCATGGTCTCGTTGCCAAGCTTAGTGGCGATTTCGTCCATCTGTAGCCACTGCTTGGGAGTGGCAACACCACCGGCTAACCTGCAACGAATCATGAAAGAGTAGGCTGGCTCGAGACCTTGCGCCTTGCGCTCGTCGCGAAGATCGCGGTCATCTTGCATGTAGGTTCCGTGGAACTTGGTGAGCTGCTGGTCGCTTGCAGAAATGGCGCCAGTGGAGGTGTCGTTCAGACCCTCCTCGATGGTACCACGGAGGAAGTTCGAAGCAGCCTTCATGTCCTCGTTGGTCAACGGTGCAGGCTCTTCGGGAAGACCCTCAACATTATCAACGCCAAGTTTCTGCCAGAGCTTCGGCTCCCACTCGGCGTACGCCGTCTGGTACGCGTCCGGATCCTGATCGTCTCCAAGACCACACTCTACCAGAGGGGTACCTCCAAGGGTGAGCAAGCGAGCATGCAGGTCCTTTGCGGGCTTGTTGTAGTAAATCTTATCTTCCTTTCGTGGCCAGTAGTGGCTGTCACCGAGACCGAAGACCGCAAAGTTGATGGTCGCCAGGTCCAGATCGGTAGAATCCTTGACGGTCTCCCAGAAAGTTCTTCCGTTTTGCGGGAACTCTCCTTGGCCAGCTACACTCGTGAACAGAACGACGTTCTGCTCGTTGGGGAGGTCTTCGAGAGGGAAGTCGTCCATAGCCATGACCATGGTCTTTAGACCTCGCGCTTTGCCACGGTTGGCAAGACGCTTTGCAAGGTTCTCGGAATTACCGTTGTCTGAAGCAAAGAGGACCGTCATTGGGTCGCCCTGAAGACCTTCGAGAAGTTTGCTGTAAGCATCCTTGGCCTTGCGCTTCTGTAGTTGCCTGACTTCGGTGCCATATGAGCCAGAAATGTGGGATGAGAACTCGGGGTGACGCTTCATGACCTGAGACATATAGTTGTCGCGGGCCAGGAACTCTTCGAGCTCCTTCTTGATCCTCTCGGAGTCAAGAGTGAAGTTAGGCTCACCCTTATCATCGCCGCGAGGGTCCCATCGGTACAACGGCCAGTAACCGAGATCGACAGCCTTTTTGGTCTCTTGCAGGACAGTCAAGGGAGAGTCATTCTCCTTCTCGTAAGGGAGGTAGGCAAGGACGACGGAAGGTCCATCGAACTTATCAGCCTCGATCATGGCCTCAAGCACCTGGGTGTATGAGCTGTAGACAGCAACAGATGCGACGTAAGCGTTACCAAAGTTCATGGCGTATAGTCCAATGTCTTTCTTTCTCCTCTCTGCATCTGCAGCGGTGCGTTCAGAGTAAGGTGTCGAGTCAACAATGAGCATGTTCACATTCTCGCCGGACGCCAGTACGTGATGCACACCAGAGTTTCCGAGGTCGTATGCCCAGGCATCTGATCCAACCAGCCAGGGTGACTCCTTGTAGAATAGCTTCTTCGATGCTAACAGCTGGTTCGCGGCTGGCGAGCCGTCGGTGCTCAAACGAGATATGACCTCAGGCGCATACTCGTTAGCTTTGTCGGTGTCTTCCGCACTCAAGGCCCACTTCGAGAGCCACTGTTGAGGTGCTGATGTGGTGAAAGCGTTGTCCTTGGAAGCCGCAGCAGCCTCGTCGACGAAGCGCTTCCGATGCTCCTTGCGTGCTACCAGGGAACCAAAACCGTACTCAGGGCTGGCAGCGAGCTCGTTCGAGACGCCGGCGTGCTGTGAGCCAAGCTGGTTGGCGATGTGCAACTTATCCCCGAAGACCTGGTTGAGAATCTTCATGTAAGCGTTCTCCAGTGCAGGCTGTTCGGGCTTCGTACTTTGTGGCTCCGGTCCGTCCATGTTGCCAATCTGCAAGTTCTGTACGGGCGTCTCGCTCATGAGGTTCTGATGCACACCACGAAGTGCCTGCTGGACAGTCTCCTCGTTAATGTAGCCGAGTTGGTATCCAACGATGATCGGTGATGCGCCTCCAGTCGACTTCATGGACATCAAAAGATCGAGAAGCAATGGGCCCCACTTGGTGGTCTTTCGTCGGACTTGCTCCAAGACGGCGATTCTCTTCAGCGAGCGAGGAAGCAAGTGCGCCAATGAAGCACCCAACCATGGTCGGTACAATCTCGCTGTGATGATGCCTGTGTTAGCGTACTCCTCACCGTCTTCTACTGTGTCCAATTCCGTGGCGAACAGACCAGTGTCGGCACCAAACAAGAAGATAGCAGCCTCTTCTTGGCCGCTTCCAGTATACGCGAAAGCGTCGTATGATCGGCCAGTGGCATCCCTAATAGTTCCCCAAATCTGGGTGGCGAAGCGATAGATATCCTCCGATGAGATGGGTTTAGAGACAAGCGATTCGACAGTGGTTGCCGATGACACGGAAGCGCCACTTGTGCTGGCGTCGCGCTGTGATGAACCAGAAGATGAGTCTGCTCGCTCGCTCGTTCTCTCAGAAACCGGCAGTGACCTACCATGCTCAGAAGAGCTTAGTGGAGCTGGCTCGGAGCCAATGTTGGCAGCCTGGCTGCGGGCGAGTGAAAGTGTAGCGCTCCTGCCATCGTCGGCGTACAGGGTAGTCTCCTCTGACTTGGTCCTCTGGAAGCTTGCGACAGTATCCAAGTCCAAAACTTTCCGTGCCAGTTCAGCATCCTCGTAGTCGATCTCCTTCTTGAAGGCATATGCTCCAGAGTCGAAGAAATGAATGACACCCTTGCCAGACTTTACTGCTAGAGCATGGGCAGTCAAGGCCAAATCCTGCGCCTCCTGTAGCGTCTCGGACTGGATAAATGTGAAGCCGGAGTTTCTGATGGAGGTGATATCAGAGAAGTCGGGGAAGCCAGATGGCTGTACCGAGACGTGAAGGACGACGGGGTACTGAGCGAGCTTGTAGAGGTGGGGTATAGATTTTACGAGAATAGACGAGGTGGTGGTGACGCTGGTGAGCTTGCCCGCGCGGATGGGCTGGAAGACCGAGAGGAGCGGATCCGCATTTTGGCGAACAGTGATGAGCTGGTGCAATTGTCAGAATTGCCACTCAAAAGCACGAAATCAGTTGCAACATACCTCTGTCTGTCCCTTCGCAACAATGCTAGTTGCGTTGTTCTTTTGCAGTGACTTGAGAGCCTCTGAGAACTCGGACTCAGAAGCAAGGGTAGGCACGACGGACACAACCACGTCGGAGGCCAAATGGGCAATTCGGGCCACTGTCGAACATCAAGTTAGTAATCTGAAGTCTAATATTGCCTCCGGTGTTCGCAATGGCGAGGGGAAGACAACGGTGGGGAAGTAATCGCGGGGACATAACATACCAGCCTCTCCAGCAGTCTTGATGGAACTCATTGTGACTGCGAATTGATGGCGGAGGACAGTGGAGGAATAAACTATTAAGATGGCCGGATGGTGTAATAACTATATCGGCTCGTCGGCGACCGTCCACAGCACACCATCGGCAGCGGCAATTGGCAGTTGGGACAATTTTTCTCAAAGAGACGTGACCATGGCCGCGCCGAATTGCGTGATCGATGCTAGCGCATTCTCAGGGTCTGGAGAATCCGCAAACCAGTGGCGGAGCATACAATAGTCATAGACCCTTAGCGCCGAGCGCGCCGTGTAATCAGATTCGCCTGGATTAGCACCGGAAAGTGCTCGTCACGAGACGCATAGCAGGCCAATTGCCCCGATGTTCGCTCTGCGGTGGGCTCCAACATGGCGTTCTTGAAACGCTTACTGCACGATGCCTGAGTGGCCAGGCGAGGTGCAGCATCGCGCCATGCCGGATTCAGATATGCCGAGGTGCCGATATCGATAAGGAATAGGCTACACCACCCACGGGCGTCCGTCCCATGGAGACACCATGCAAGATGCCTTGAAACCAGTTTCCCAGACGACCAATAGTCGACAAATAGCCTTTTGCAATTGCAGCCGCCCGCATTGATGTCGGGCCTTCAGCTTGTGCAATGAACTCTGCGACTGGATTTGCCGAGCCCCTCGTCTCCGAGACCCCACTACCATTTCACGAGCTATGCGCGAGAATACATGACCGCATAGCTGCCTTCTTGGACGCGAAGGATGTGTCGGAGAGAGTGAAGAGCGTGCAGGGCCAGACTCATCTGGCACTCGGTGTCATAGATGAGGCACTGACGCGGTATAGGTGGGTAGTGCGTGGTTGTTTGGGAGTGCTGGAAGCTGACAGTGACTGAAGCCTGCCAGAGCTCTCATTAGCATACAACGGTGGCAAAGACTGCCTCGTTCTCCTTATACTATATCTATGTGCCCTACATAGGCGAGGCCTGGCACAGACGCCCAATCCATCGTCGAACATCGAAACCGCCGTCCAATGTTGTTACATACAAGATGAACATCCGTTCCCTGAGGTGGAGGAGTTTGTTGCAAAGAGCATAAAGATATATTCTTTGGCATTACTTGAATACGCGAAGCCAATGAAGGAGGCATTTGCAGACTATCTGAAAGATACCCCATCGGTAAAAGCGATATTGGTTGGGACACGGAGAACAGACCCGCACGGCGCGAATCTGAAGCACTTTGACCCCACGGATCAAGGTTGGCCTGCGTTCGTTCGCGTGCATCCAGTCATAGACTGGCACTACGTCGACATATGGACCTTCATTCGGTATCTCAATATACCATACTGCTGCCTCTATGATATGGGATACACATCGTTGGGTGGCACCACCGACACGCATCCCAACCCCGCACTTGCGCGTCAGCCTTCGACGCAGCAAGTTCCACAATTGAAGGATTCAACAGCCGTCACGAATGGCGCACCGAAAGTAAAGTTCCTACCAGCGTGGAAATTGGAAGATGATTATGAAGAACGATTGGGGAGGGATCGATAGGCATTGAATAGCGGATGTATATACATAGAGCTTAGATCTCAGTGAATACATGAACAGTGGCGACACGCAACGCGACGAACTTACAAGTACAGTGCCCACAACTATAGCTATATATTGAAATCAAAGCACAAACCACTCCCTCCAAATCCTCCCATTCGGATCATGAGGCAGTATCCCACCCGGCGGGATCGGCGGCGTCCCCCTCCCCTCGCCCCAATGTCCGACAACAAAATACACCGGAAACCTCCCATTGTCATCCATCTCTCCATGAATCATCGTGCTCCAGATCCTCGCACTTTCCACGGGCCACCCAGTGACCGGGTCCACATTTCTCTCTTCAAGTTCAATGACACGTCGCGCCACGACGGCATGCTGCTGTGCGTCCCAGAGCCCTTCTCTCGGAAGCTCGCGCTCAAGCAACGCGAGTGCTTCGCGGCGAGTCACTGGGCAGCGACACCGACACGCGGTGAGGTATAGGCCGGGTATTATACCAATGGTAAATGTGAAATTTGCGGCAGCATTGGGAGATGAAGTGTGTTGAGTGGCATCGATATAGGCTTTGGTGTATCTCACTATAGCCTTGAAGTCATCGAGGTGCTGGTCGAAATCCGTCTGACTTTGCAACAACAGGCGCGAGGCAAAGACATACATGAGGACGTGGATGGCCTTGAGCATAGTCGCCGCCACGACATCTTCCTCGGAGAGATTTGTCTCGCGTTCGAACTTCTCGAGTGCGCGCAGCCAGACTTGATGGTGTGCTATGCAGTCCGCTAGCTCTTGCAGTTCTTCCTCGGTGTAAGGTTCCTGCGTGATGATTTTCGTGCCGAGATTTCGGATGAGGAGAAACGCCATGTTGCGCAGGTTGTGTGCGGATAGATCGGCGTCGAGGATCGTGTTGAAGATGCATTCTTGCGTTCCGATTGGGTACTGGGAGTTGAACGAGACATGCTCAGATGGAAGACCGTATATGATAGCTGTTGCGATGTTTCGCGTGAACAACGGGAGTATGACTTCCTCAATCATGTCAGGGCGAACATTTTCGGCTGGTCCTGTTATGCACCTGCTCCTGTTCTTGAAGGCGGAAATGATATCAAGACCGCTTTTATAGTGGGTCAATGCCGCGTCGTAGTTCCCGCGTAGCGACTCCAAGCATATGAAGATCAAGCAACAGACCAGTCCAACTTCCGGAGAGTACGATGGCTCGGCCATTCTTTGGACTAATTGTGTCAAAGCCTTATTATAGTGCGTGATCATGGTCTTCTGTTTCGACACCGCAACAAGCCCGGAGCGAGCGTCCTTGAGCGTCCCAGACTCCGATTTCGCGAGGCAGCTAAGAGCAAGCAGAGCATGCCGTACAGCTGTCTCGGACTGCGCCATCTGAAGAACTGTGCGGGCCCAGAAGTCGTGGTCGAATTTGCCAGAGATCCTTGGCCCTCCGCAATGGTAATAGAACTCTAGGTATTGGATGTTTTCCCCCTGGACCTGGTGAACGGAAACTACTTTGACCATACTCGATGTCTGCTGCCTGCCAGCGATCACCATGGTGTCCGCATTTGGGTCCAGGGCGTAGCCATCGCATTTACGGCCTGTGCTAGTGCATCTGTTTGACTTAGTGACGAAGTGGCATGATACAAGCAATCTTCCTACCTCAAGCAAGATGGCTTCTCCTCACCGCACTTGACTTTACGTATTCTATCACGTGTGTTTTAGCTCACGTTCCAATTGAGCCGGTAAGGATGATGATTGGCATCGTACCTGCATGTTGCGCAACCCGTCCTGATTCGCGGTCTCCTGGCCAGTACAGTAGACGAACCATTCATTGGCATAACGAGTGCATCACGAAATAGTAGGCTGACGCCCTGGGATTACAGGTTGTGACTTCGTGCTGACAGCTAGGTCGAACTTCGGGTTCACGGATCGAAACAGGGGTTTGCAACCTATACCTAATCAGGAATAGCGTACACACGGAGCCCATCGTAGGCTGAAGCCATGAACTGCTGATGCTGTGTACACTTACTCGACCTGTATAAATCTTATCCTTCACACTTCATCTTCATCCCAGCCTAAACCCATGCGCGGCGCTCACCCACTCCTGGCCCAATAGCCTACTCACTCTCCTAAGAATTCTGCTACCACCCATATGCGCCTGGAAGGACTTGATCAGCTCGTCCTCACTCATGAGAAGGAATGCAGGCAGGCCCGAGACCGAAATAATTCGAGATCTGTTGCGATATGCAGGTGAGCTTGATGTCTCCGGTAAACGCACATCGAGAGGATTCTTCAGCAGGGCGACGATGACTTGAGCGGCGAAGGGATTGATGCCGACGCGGCGCAGAAAGACTTCCCACTGTGACGCGTCAGCAAGCACGGGATATAAGTGATTAGATGTAGGGAAAAGCTTACCGTTGTCTCAGCAGCCATGAGTTTGATATCACCAATGTCCTTTGAACCGTGTGGAAGGCCATACTCCACCATTTCCACAACAATAGAGCGGGCTAATGCGCGCTCTCCTCCAGGGATGTATTTGACGACCACTTCGCCCTCGAGCTGTTCGGCGAAGTTGTTAAATCGTGCCAGTGCTTCCTTGTCACGGGCATCGTCTGGCCGACTTGATCCGTGGCTTTCCATCTCGGCACTTAGTCCTTCACTAACTACAACCAGAAGTCTCTCGTAGCGTACCTGCAACGCATTCATCCGCTCCTTGACTGGGGATCTATCAGGCTGTCCGGGAAGAGGCTGCTGCTTGATCTGCTGCAATGTCGTCAATATGAGACCTGTAGATGGTGAGAGCACCATGTCCGCTTCTTTTGCTGGGGCGTGGGGTCGGTTGTAATCTCTATAAACGATTTCCGCGCGCTCGTATAACTGTTCAATTTGTTTCATAAGAGATCTTTGCTGTAGGAAGGCAGCTGAAATGATGAATGAACATGGCGAAAGGTGCTGCGGAACATCTGGTAAACGCGGAAGCGAACGTGAGGGAACTGCAATATGCTCCTTTGGTGGCTTCGTTGAGCGAACTGGTAATGTCTGTGCCGTGTTGTTGGTCAAGTCTTCTCCATGCCGGCCTATCGTCTTCTTAGCACCAGCTGACTCTACAGCTTTCCCTCGAGTTTCCATGAATTTGTGAAGAGCTGAAGTAGCTGAGAAGCCTCCGAACATCAAGTCGTCGGTCGTTTCCTTTGATGCATGCCTGGGATTGTGCCGAGTCGCTGCCAATTGTGATGCTTGCTCCTGGTGGCGGAGGGGATTCGAGCGTGAGATGTTAGACTTCTGAGTGCTAGGTTTTCCATTGTCCCAGTGGTTGCTCCCAAGTATATCTCGAGGCAATTGCGGCTGGGATTGGTTCACTGGTGTTTGCGAGGCTGTGTGCTTCTGTGCCATTTTTGGCGCCTCTTCCTCTATCTCCAATTTGCGCTTGCGGATTAGAGATTCCATGTCCCTGCTCTCCTCAAATTGATCTGTTTCGATCTCATCTTCGTCTTCACCTTCATTGAATATACGCAGTCCTTCCAACTTCCAGACTTGAGACGAACTGGTCGCGATGCTGCCGTCATTGATATCAGCGTGTATCTTGTTGAAGTCCGTCTCACCATGCAGCTGCTCCGTCAGGTTTATCTTAGCTGTCTTGATGGTTAAGATACCCCACGGCAAGCTTC
Organism: Parastagonospora nodorum SN15; assembly: GCF_000146915.1. Taxonomy (NCBI): domain Eukaryota; kingdom Fungi; phylum Ascomycota; class Dothideomycetes; order Pleosporales; family Phaeosphaeriaceae; genus Parastagonospora; species Parastagonospora nodorum. The sequence continues at coordinate 475,500 of NW_001884561.1, read as the reverse complement.
GTTCAAGACTCGAAAGACCGTGCCACGATATTGATGTTTTTAAGTCTTCGCGCTTGACTCTTAGGAGAAATTTAGTCTGAGCGCCCAGTTCTGTGTCGCCAGGTCTCCGCTTGCTGCCCTTTTGTTGACTGTATTCACTCCAGGGTGCGACTGGGAGTGTGAAGTCAACCTCTGGAACATCCATACGAGCAGTGGTGTCTGCTCCGGACAACTTCTCATGCTCCAATTTCTGCATCGCTTGTTGGGCATAGGGCGCGAAGTTCTCAAAGATCTCATCAATGTCGATGTCCGAGCCGTCGTTGAGGAAGTCCTCGTCGTCCTTGAAACCCTTTCCCCAAAGCGCGTCTGGTATGAAATTGTGCAAAGTCTCCGAGAAGGTGACTGACTTCAGCTTCTTCATGGGTGAGTCGGACAATATCGGAGGCGTAAGTGGCCCTTCAACCTTGAGGTCTTCAACCTTGCGTTTCAGGATGGTTGTCGCTTGCCCATAGAAGGGAGAACTGCATGGTAGAGGATGCGCAAGGTCCAGCAGCATTGAATCGCTGCTATCCGAATCAATACGAGTCAGAGAATCTGCATCCATGATTCGTTGCTCCAGATCTCGCGCTTCAGCAATGGCCGAGTTGTTACCTTCAGAAGGAAGTGGTAGACGATTAGATGGCGAAGACGGTATGTAAGGCGTCAGTGGTGGTGTTAGCGGTAGTAATGGCGGAGTGACGGGTCGACAGGCAATGTTCTATCCTTTTAGTAAGGGTCACTAGAGTTGATGCTGTACCTACGGGCTTGTATCGCAAGCTCTCTTCCTTGATATTTTCGTAGTCGTCGTCAGTGTACGTGTCGGTAATGGCATCTTGTAGATGTAGTAAGACGTCTTTCGAGACGGCAAGCTTCTCAGCCTTGATCTTCCTTTCCCATTGTATAGGGTAAGCTATATACTTTGTAGGCCACTCAAAGCCTTCGCCATCCTCTTGGTCAATCGATTCGAATGGGATTCTCAGGTCTTTGAAGTCAGGCACAGCTGAGCTGCCGAAGTGTAGCAGATCAAGTTCATGGTCTGTTCGTAGCACCGGAAGTTCCTGGTTGAAGCTTTGTATCTGCTGATACCGATCTGGCTTTAGTCCTTCATCCGGAGGTTTCTGCTGCAGTTCATGCACTGCTTTTAGAAGGAGAATACCCCCCCTGTTTACAGCGAGGCGCTCTCTGATTAGTGTGGTAACTGTGTTAGCGATGGACATGTTCGAGGGATTACATAAGTCCTGATTAAAATTGTCGACGGAAGGTGTAGGTAAGCTGCCGTGATGAATTTGCTCGTGATCGTAAGGCGTGCACAGCCCATGGTGGCGCGCGTAATCGAGCGCGCTCCGTCCTTCGGGGTCTAATGTGTCCTCCATCGCGCCGATGCGGGATTGCGCATCGATCTAGACCGACAACAACAGCACAGCTGGAAGTATGTGAGATGAAATACTACAGGTGAGGCTGATGTAGCACCGCTGATGCTGGACGAAGACATTGTTGAGGAACATACCATCGCGCTTTCCTCACGTCACCCACTAGCGCGTTCACGTGTTCACGTGCTTCATCTACATTGTCGTGGACAACTCTTAAGAGCGTCGCATCATTCTCACGCTATCTCAGACCGGAGGATCTGCAATCCTTCCCAACCCCAAGGTACTCTTTCCGAGATCAGGGCTCGCCCAGGCTCGGCTTGCAGCCATCCGTTTCACCTCCCATCTCGGAACATGATGTGCGAAACAATATTCCAAAACATGATCCTCGGATGTGTTGCAAGTTCTTCCGATAATACCCCACGAAAGCTAAGTGACAAATGACAAATGTACGTCAAGCAATGCCCGGATGTCGGTTGCGTTGGGTGCCTCAGTATCTGGGCGACGAGAGGAAGGGATATCACGCAGAAATGAGGGAAGATCATCGTGTTCAAGCCTGAGTAAATATTGATTGTGTCCAACCCCTCTTCATCTTCATAATAATAATATGTACAATTCATACCTCACACCTCATTCACCTACAAGCCACCTCATTACCACTACTTCTTCATCACCCTACTTCGCCAGCGGCTTCTGCCCAAACCCAAGCGACTGGTTACCGCCGTTGAAAGCAACAAGTTGCGCCTTGAACATCGTGTCCCCAAAAATCTGCAGCCCAGCGCCCTGGTTTCCCTGCACGCCACCAAAGCACGTAGTGTTCGCCTTATCCACTGTCGCAAATGTGATCTGGTTGCCTGGGATCTTAGCCATGTAGCTGTCACCAATCGCGACAGATAGATCGGGTAGAGCGGCTTTGCATGGGTAGATGAACCCGCCAACTTGTGCGTTGAGCTGCGCACCCTTGACCTGTGAGTAATACGCTTCTGCGACCTTCTGATCAACGAGGAGCAGCGACGTGCCCGTGTCGGCGATGGCGTCGGACGCGCCGGGGTTTTCAATCACTTTGTCGCCGACGGCGAATTTGGTGGAGGGGAATTGCCAGAAGCCTGTCTCGGCCTTGACGGGGATCCAGGCCATTTGGCCCTCGAACTTAGTGGCGTCGATTTTTCCGAATTCGTAGACGCCCGTGCCGTCGGGATCGAGGTCGGCCGTGAAGACGGGGAGGTCGAGGTTGCCCATGACGTTGTCGAAGAAGGTCTTTGCGGGGGTTTTCTTGGTGCCGTCATTGACAGTGTTGAGGTTGGAGAAGGCGAGGCCGACGAGGCCGTCGGTGTTGACGTCTTGGATGAAGGATTGTGAGACGGCGTTGGCCAGCTCGACGGTTTGGTTCTCGACTTTGACGCCACCGATCTCGACGACGTCGGTGCCGACGATACCTGCTGCGCCTGAACCATCGCCGTAGCTGATCTTGAACTTGGCGTTGGGGGTCAACTTGAATGTATTTGATTTTGCGGGGTCGAAGGCTGAGTGCTGCTGGATGGCTTGCTGGGGAAGCTCGGTGCTAAAGAACCACCTGATGTGATGTTAGCGAAATGCAGCATTGTGTATGAACGAAATGCTTACATATCAGAGGAACCAGAGTCGAAGTCCAGGTTCAAAGTCTGTCCGCCAACTTTGACAGGCGAAAGGAAGAGCGCGGCGTTCTGCTCTGGGGTGGCCATGACAGTGCCACTTTGGTTCTTGCCAGCAGCGGCTTGAGTCTGTACCGAACTCTCGTTCTTGCTCGCCTTCGTAAGGCCAATAAGACCCTCCCGAGACATGAAATCCTCGCGGACCTGGAAGTTGTACTTTCTGAACACCTTTCTCATAGCAGCCATGCCATTAGGACCAGTAGGGTGGGCGGTGTTCAACTGCCTTGGGACTTTGAAGGAACGCTTCTGCACACTCCGACGCGACGGAGCAGGCACAGCAAATGCGATAGCTACTAAAAGAGCGACAACGAAAAAGAGTTTGAATGAAGGCATGATGGGCGAAATGCTGACCGGCAGCCGACGAGATACCTGTCGTCAGAAAAAGACAAGAAAATGAACAGAAGAAGAGCAAAGAAGAAACAACGTTTCTCAAGGAAGGACACAAGGCTTGGCTTGATGGAGTAGCTCTGGGTGTGCGAAGCCAGCGCTCTTAAAGAAAGATTGGCAATGAAACGAAATGACAAAGAATGAATTCGACTTGATGAAACACACAACCTGATTCGACTTGGGTGCATGAGTATCAATCACCAAATGTGTCAAGCCTTAGCGCAGCCACACCCCAGTTTGTGGTCCACGCGGCAGTGGGTGTGTTGCTGCGCGTAGCCGAACAGTGCGTGCCGCAGGATACCTTAGCTGTAGTCGTAGGCCCAGGCGCAAAGTCTAGATCCTGTATTGGCTGCGCAGGCATCAAGATGGGCCCGATGGATATCCGATACCAGCCACGATTGGCCACGAAGGCATCCAGCATTGCTTGAGATTGCCAACAAGTGGTGAACCTCTTACGCGTATGGGCTGAGTTTTCCCTCCTACCGTTCAGGAATTGTGGGGAGGTTGCGCCGTAGGGACGCACAAACGTCTCGTACCTGTGGCGTTCGATGAAATTGCCGAGACATAACTTATGTTTTGCAGCTGCTGTGTAGCCGTCGAGGAAAGACAGCCCAATCGCAACCTCCTTACTCTCGCAAAGAACACGCTGAGGCATAGCAACTCCATTTCGTCTGCGTCCCAAGGCATGAAGCTGCGCCGCGCGGTGGCTGTGGATCCGGCAAAGCGTCTCAGAAGCATGAAGAGCAAGCCGAAGAGGTTCGTCGATAGGTGTTTCGGATGCCAAGGCCAGACAAGCTTAGTGGAGACATCGTCACAGTGCTGAAACACCCTCAACATGCCCCGGAACAATGCATGCACGGCGCGATCCTTGTGTCCCTGGGCGCGAAACAAGCAACTCGGCAATGCTTAGCTGTCACGATATGTTTTCGGGATCCGCAAGTGCTCCCATTTCCGTGCCGCCTCCATCAAACATCGTAGCGCCACGATCACGCAAGTAAACATGCTGGGCGCTCCGTTTTTGATTCCCTCATCTTGAGGCTTCGGTACAGGGCTTGCAGTTTTGGCAAATGCTCCGTAGGTGAGCCGAGTGGCGGAGCCCCGTTTCTGCATGAGAATAAGAGAGGACGGAAGTTATGCATAAAGATATTTGCAATGGAATATTCAATCATTAGCGCTTTTGTTGCTACAAACCCCTTTCAACTAATAGTTCGTAGCCAGCAAGTCATCACCTTCCTGCCAGTTCATGTGGAATGGGTATAGGCGGCCAACCGATTCTTTCTCCAACACCATGGAGCTTTGTACACTATCCTATCTTATACATGTCTTATTGTCTTCCCAAACGCGCACTGATGGCGGCGCAGCTGATGCCTTCACTCCTCGCAGCGTCGTCTTGAATTCAGCATCAGCTCGTGACTACTTGTCGACGTCAGCAGTTCGGCAACCCTACTGCTGCATCATTTCGGTGGTTCAGATGATGTCTATAGATCAACTCTTCATCCAAGAAGCTCCACGTCCAATCCAATGGCCCTCATGAAGAGGTTGACGTTAGCCAGACGAGCACTTGCCATATCAGTTGGCAAAGCTTTACTGACGTTGACTGTCTCCATGACGCGATCCTTGACACCAAGTACAAGTCTCTGTTGCTGTTCAGGGCTGGCTCCAACTCCCATGGCTGCCAAGTATTGCCAAATGTACATGTCGTCAGTCTCATTGATGCTTCCAGGGAACAGGAATGGGAGCACAGGCTCGACTGAGTCGAAAAGTCGGTTGTATAGCACGTTCCACTGCTCCCACTCAGCGTTGGCTGTCTCTGGGGCAGACTGCTTCAGGAGCTCGGCACGAGAGATTAAGATTGTGAGCAAAGAAAGCCCGATCTTGCTGCGGGCAACCACGTGCAAGTTTGTGCGATCGAGGATAAGTCCCAGAAGGCCAATGATGATGTTAAGTGGCGACTCGGACATGTGTGCGAAGAGTGGTGGCAGGACTGTGGCCGAGAAAAGCTCGACTTCCTCGCGTACAGCAGGATTCAATGGTTCTTCCGGTAAGGCGATTGCTTGATTGACCACGGAAAGCTGGTCAAGGTGGACGACAATCATAGTCACGACTGTTATTCGCTCCTGTTCGTCGATGTGTCGGAAGAGGCGAGGAACTGCCTTCTTTCCTTTCGCGTGTGAAAGAATGGATATGAACGGATGAGGTGCAGCGGCGCTGATGAGAAGGTCAGTAAAGTTTCGCTCAGAAATTTTCTTCGACTTACTTCGGGTTGAGAGGCTCCATGATCTTCGTGTTCTGCCATAGCTGTTGATGGAGGGTATCTATCTTCGATCGCCACTCCATGTGTGCCTGTATAGCCTCTGGGTTGCTGTCTGGGTTGATTGGTGGTGGCATTGCACGCTCGTGGTCTTCCATCTGCATTAGAGTAACATAAACGTTCTCGATATTGCGCAAAGCTTCCTTTCGATCAGCGATGGTGGACTTGGGTTGCTTTTGGCCAGCCTCGGAACGCTTGATGTTGAGAAGCGGCCTCGGCGTCTTGGAGTTGCTGAAGGCAATCTTGCCCAATGAACCTTCCACGACAAGCTGTCTGGCCTTTGGTCGAGCTTTGGCAGCCTCAACAGCGCGCTGAATTTGCTGCTCCATGCGCTGCATGTGGTTGTCACCTCCACGCCCGTTTCGTCGTGCACCGAAGCGGTTGTTGGTCTGGAACAGATACGTCTGCGCGAATTGACTTGCAGGTTGCTGGGGGTTCTGGCGAGGAGCACCGCGGATCTGGCTGAAGACCTGGTAGTAGAAATCCTCGGCGATGGCAGCCTCGGGACCCCTCTCATCTAGATTACCAGTCGCAGTCATCAATTGCTGCAGCTGAATACGGGTAATGAAATTCTTGTCCTGTGGTGTCATGAGGCCGTTATCCTTGGCAAGCTGAGCAATCTTGTGGTTCCTCTTTGCGCGCTTGGCGTCTTCCTCGAGGAAGGCGGCACGTTCAGCTTCGGAAAGTTGAAGCAGCTGCTCGGGGTGAGTGATGACCATGCCAGGGAAAGACGGACCGCGGTTGTGTCCTTGCCCCTGTCCTCGTTGAGCTTGTTGGCCAGGCTGGGCCATCGGCTGACCCTGTCCAGCAAGACGGTTAGGGTTCTGGAGGATCTGTCGAGGCTGGGTTGGAGGACCTTGCGCTTGGGTCTGAGGTGTGGGGGTCTGGCGTTGTTGCTGGGCGCTTGGCTCGTTTGCCTGGGGCTTTTGTCGCTGCAGAATAGTAGGTTGCTGAGGTGCTTGGGGGTGGACGGGTTGAGCAGGTAGCTCTGCACGCATCTGCTGCTGTCTCTGCGAAGCTTGATGCTGTGATTGCTGGGGGTGAGGCTGGTGCTGCTGATGCTGTTGAGGCCTCTGTAGGATCTGGGGCGCATATTGGCCCGGTGGACCACCCTGCATGCCAGGGAACGGCGGCTGTCCGTGGGGGAACTGCTGTGGCGAATAGCCTGGGGGAGGACCCTGATACTGCATTTGGTGCTGTTGCATCTGATGCTGCATAGGCGGAGCGCCACGCGGCTCGTTGCCGATGCTCTGAGCGCGCATCATAGCCTCGACCTCATCCAAGCTCATCAACTTCCGGGCTGGGACGGCTTGAGGTGCGGGGGAGTGTGACTGGCGCTGAGGCTCATGGTGGCTTGGCTGAGCTTGCTGCTTGGGCTTGAGACCCCAGATGTCTGCGCGGGCCTCCAATTGAGGGATATACTCGGGGTCTTTGTAGCTCTCGTAGCCACTCCTGTTGGGCTTCGAAGCTTGCGGGACTGGCGGCTTGTACTGCTGCTGGGGGTGGCCTTGGCGGGCCTGGAAGAGCATCTGCTCCTCCTGCAGGATGTTGGAGACCTTGGAAGTCTGGCCGGCGAAGTCGAAGTGCTTGTCAACGGACTGCTGGATGGGAGGCCCTCCAAACGTGTCGTCGTTGAAGGCGTCGTCGGCATCATCGAGGCGGTTGCCGAGGCCATCGTACGTCTCTTCAAAGTCGATGCTGTATCCGTTGTAAGAAAAAGTGACTCGGGCGGCCGAGGCGCAACATACACATCATCATCGCCTGCCCCTCCACTGCTCAGCCCAGCGAAAGCATCGTGCTGGCCGAACCCGGGCGCATTGGCCGCGTGACCGCGGTCACGTGGCATGTTGGTGTCGAAGCCGAAGAACGACATGGTAGGCGGTGCCCGTGGTGGGGTGTTTGTTGGTGGTAGATGAGTGTATCAAATATTGAGCTGGGTGTGGTGACGTCGAGCGAAGGTAAAGGCAGCAGGAGGCGGCGGCCGCATGGGGCTCGGTGGACTGGTGAAAGCCCAATAGAGCGGAGAAATACAGGCACGCAATGCAACGGGTGAGGGTTAATAATGCGACGCTCCGGTCAATGATAGTGGTAGTGATGTCGCGCCTCTCTCTTGGGCGCGCCTTCCTTGTCTGCCCCAGTCCCAATCAGTCCCGCCTTCCTTGGCCGCCCTTGCACCCACAACCCTGTTCCACTCTAGCCGACAGCCACACCTGGAGGCGTACGACAATCCATCGCATCTCTCCTTTTGCATTCCACGTGCTCAACACTTTGTCTCCTGGAAGGTTATACCTGTCCTCTCTCCTCCCTCTGATGCGCACAAGTCGCTCCTTCCGCTCGCTCGTCCCTTAAACTCGACCTCTCCGCATCCGAGGTCTAGCTGTAGTAGCGAGCCCTCGATAGCACCCGATTCGGCCACCAATCCCTTTGCAGAGACGTCGACAATTGCGCCGCAGCCAAAGTGGAGAGCACCACCAGAACACAGCAACGGAAAAAGCGCAAGGACTCCGGAAACAGTCCTGGCGACTCCAGCACCATGTCGGGCTCCCAGCGCTACATACGCTACATTATCTTTGCTGTTTTTGTACGCATGCCGCAGGCTTACTTGATGACTATGGCTGACTTGCATAGGCTCTGATCGTCTTCTACTTCATCAGCTCCTCCTCAGTGCCGACTGCGAGCTGGCCGCATCTACAAGATGCCATCACGCCAGCACACCCAATGCCGCCATCACGGTGACTCGCCAGTCGCGCCAGTCACGCCAGTCACGCCAGCTCACGCCAACCACGCCAAACGAAAAAGCACCCCTCGCCGAGACCATGCCCGGCGCTCGCATGAACGCTACCTTCGTCACTCTCGCCCGCAATTCCGACGTCTGGGAGATTGCCAAGTCTATTCGCCACGTCGAGGACCGCTTCAACCGCAAGTTCAACTACGACTGGGTGTTCCTGAACGACGACGAGTTCGACGACGAATTCAAGAGGGTTACAACCGCGCTCGTGTCCGGAAAGACCAAGTACGGCAAGATTCCAAAGGAGCACTGGTCGTTCCCCGAATGGATTGACCAGGACAGGGCCGCCAGGGTCCGCGAGGAGATGAAGGAGAAGAAGATCATCTACGGCGACTCCGTCAGCTACAGGCACATGTGCCGTTATGAATCCGGCTTCTTCTTCCGCCACCCCTTGATGCTCGACTATGAGTGGTACTGGCGCGTGGAGCCCAGCATCGAGCTGTACTGCGACATCAACTACGACACGTTCAAGTTCATGGCCGACAACAAGAAGAAGTACAGCTTCACCCTCAGCTTGTACGAATACGTTGAGACGATTCCAACGCTCTGGGACGCCACCAAGAATTTCACCAAGCACTATCCTCAGCACATCGCCAAGGACAACTCGATGAAGTTCCTCAGTGACGACGGTGGCGAGACCTACAACAAATGCCATTTCTGGTCCAATTTCGAGATTGGCAACCTGAACTGGCTGCGATCTGATGCCTACGTTGACTTCTTTACCTCCCTTGACCATGCGGGTGGTTTCTTCTACGAGCGCTGGGGCGATGCTCCGGTCCACTCCATCGCCGCTGGCCTTATGTTGCAAAAGGACGAGCTTCACTTCTTTAACGATATTGCCTACTACCACGTCCCCTTCACGCACTGCCCAACTGGCGAGCAATACCGCCTCGACCACAAGTGCTCGTGCAACCCCAAGGACAACTTTGACTGGAACGGTTACAGCTGTAAGATCTTTTAAATATCACTACGCAAAACGTTTACTAACAAAATCAACAGGCACGGCGCGCTTCTACGAAATCAACGACATGACCAAACCTGCAGGGTACGAAAAGGAGCAATAAGCTCGTCAAATTTTTCAATCAGTTTAGTCTCCAACCATGCGCCTTCTGATCGATGCATCTTCACCTTCTTTTCTCCTCGCGCATTCCCTCTGACTTTTGGTCAAAGTGCACCTTATTCCGCAAAACAAGCCGTCTGGCTCCTCTTCAAAATCACATTGTTTCTCGTTGCCGTCACTGTTGCCCTGGCGATATGGATCGGGACTCAAAAAGAACGACGGCGAGGCAGATTTTCTTGATTATAAAAGCGAAGTCAAATCAAACCATTCTTGCCCGCACTGGGACTTTTTAGGGTTCGTGGTGTTTTGGGGGGTCGTACGTAGGACATTGGGTAGCGCACTAGATGGGTACCACTTGTGTGCTCGTTGTATCGCTGATACTATGCTTTATTGTAAACGTATTTCTTGGTTAGGAATGTATTAGATATGAGCACTATTCCTCAAACGACGTTACATGAATGACTTTTGTAACCCCACATGAAAGTACATTCGACACGTGATAAACGCAACGTTGCACACAAAATTGGATATCATTCCTCGCCTCTGTCCAATACCTCTTACAAAATCCGCCCACCAAGATCCTACCAAACCCAAACCTAAACCTATCCCCAAGTCCCACCACCTCCCCTCCCCGCCCTCCTCTGCGCTGACAGCCTCCAATCATCCTCACCCTGGAACTTATTATGCAGCGGCTGAATCCTCTCCGCCTTCTTCCTCTTACTCAACTTATCCGTGCCGGCGACCTTGAAAAACGTCGGCGCGGCCTCCACCAGCCACTTGGGCTCAATCGCACTACAACAATGCATGTACTCCTTGGTGGTCTCGACCAAACTGTGGTAAATCACATGTTCGGCGGGTTTGCCGAACAAGCTGGAGCTGGGGTGCAGGTAGACGGGCGTGCCCTCGACGAGCGTCTTGTAGCCCTCGCTCGGGTCTTTGCGCGCGCTGTTGCGGAAGAAGCCTGAGCAGAGAGCCTGGCGGACTTTGATTGTGTTGCGGCCGCAGGACACGACGGGGTGCTTGTGGCGCGCCATGATTTGCAGTAATTGATTGCGCACATCCTTGACGCGCTGCATGTTGCGGGGCATGACGAAGTTCTCGTGACACCACGGCACGCTAAATCCGCCTTGTTTCCAGCCGTTGTACACGTTGAGTAGCGTGATGTGGTCGCCCGATGCGTCGTTAAATTTCTGCTTCTTTTGATCGGCTTGCTGCTGCTTGTCGCGGGGGCGGTGGAAGACGGATTGCGTGGCGGAAATCATGGCGACAATGGTGAGGATTTCGTCTGAGCATTGGAGGTCAACAGATTTAATGAGGGACTTCGAGAGAGACGGGTCCATCGGGAAGTCGGCCATTTGGCGGCCGAGACGCGTGAGGAGGCCTTCGTCGTCGAGGGCGCCGAGTTGGTAGAGTTCTTCGAGGGCGGTTAACATGGTGTTGGTCGGGGGTGGGTCCATGAAGTCGAAGTGTAGGAGGTCGTTGATGCCCATGGCTTTGAGCATGAGGATGGTATTCGAGAGATTCTGTCGTTGGATCTCAGGAATCGTAGTGGGAAGCATTTCGTTCTGGAAGGCGGCTTCAGTGTAGAGGCGGAAACACTTTCCTGGTCCTGTTCGACCCGCCCGACCAGATCTTTGGCGTGCTTGTGCCTGTGAGATGGGGGTGATTTGCAAGCGGTCCATACCAAGCTTGCCGTCGTAGGAAGACTGTTTGACGAAACCTGGGTCGACGACGTAGTAAATACCGTCAATCGTAAGAGAGGTTTCAGCGATGTTGGTGGCGATGACGACTTTACGTGTACCCGATGGCGAAGGCTCGAAAATGCGAGACGCAACTTCTGACGGTAATGCTCCGTAAATGGGTAGAATCATCAGCTCCGGCACGTTGGGTCCTAGAGCTTTCATGCGTTCGCTTAATACTTCGCAAGACGAGTCAATCTCCTCCTTGCCCGTCAGGAACAGCAAGATATCACCAGCTGGTTCAGTCAAATGGATTTGCATGACCGTGACGAGCGCAGCATCAAGGTAATCCGACTCTGGCTCCCGGCTATACATGACCTCAACCGGGAAGGTACGACCAGGGATTGAGAAGATGGGGCACTTGTAGAAGTACTCAGAAAACTTGTCGGCATCGAGTGTGGCACTGGTGACGATGAGCTTCATATCAGGCCGGCGCTTAAGTGTCTTCTTCAGCAGACCAAACAACACGTCCGTAGCGATCGTACGTTCGTGGGCCTCGTCCAACATGATGCAGCTGTACTTGTTAAGCATCGGGTCCAGCAGAATCTCTCGCTGGAGGATACCGTCCGTCATGTATTTTATCCTTGTGTCTGGTGATGTGTTGTCTTCGAATCGAATAGTGTATCCGACCTCGTTTCCAAGCTTGCAGCCTACTTCTTCTGCTACACGCTTGGCTACACTCATGGCTGCAACACGTCTAGGCTGTGTGCATCCAATAACCAGCTCGTTGGCATATCCGGCTTCAGCAAGGTATTGAGTCATTTGCGTAGTCTTGCCAGATCCAGTATCACCAACGACGATCAATATCTGGTGCTGTGCTACGGCCTCGAGAAGCTGTTTTCTGAATTTGTAAACAGGCAAGGACTCCCTTTGATCTTTGATGCTCATGTCAGTGCGCTTGCCCATGGAGATATCTCGACTACCGGCCGAGATCTTCTTCCACTCTGGTTGCGACTCGCTGGGCTGATTTGTGCGTGTATTGCGGAGATCGCTTGCGAATTGTTTTGTCTGGGCCATAGGATCGTTCCATTGCTGGCTGAGATCGACATTCGCTGCCTCCTTCGCTGCTTTCTCTTGTGCTTCTTGTTGTCTGAGATCACGACGCTCTTTCGCAAGCGTGTCACCTGCCATGGCAGCGCGGTTGAGCGAGCCGTCAGGCGCCTTGACGACTCGAATCGGAGAAAGTTCGAGGGATTGCTTGGTCTGTCCAGCCAAAAATGGCGGTTCCTCCTCGCGTACTTCAATGTCGACGTCTTCCTCTTCCTCGAAGCCGCCCTCGCCATTGACATGTGCGTTGAAGTCCTCATTAAGTTCAGGATAGTCTGACTTGGGTATTACGCCAGAAGCAATAAGCTGTTGGATTTCCCATCTTTCAGGTGAAGTCATTCGCTTTCTCGTACCGTTCTTGCGGCCGTTGTAGCCGTCTTCTACGACGGGCACGGCTGCGTCAATACCGGGAATGCCACCCAATCCCTGAGAGTTTGCGCCCGAGGCAAAGTTTGGTGCACCTGCTGCAATGCGCTTCCCAGGAGCGAGGTCGCGCCCAGACTGCTGGTCCACTTCTTTCATTGACAGCGATATCCTGCCATTCTCCATCTTGACCACTTTCACTTTGACTTGTTGCATTCTTGACACGATGTCGGACGGGTGGTTGACGCGCGCGCCTTCGACCATTTGTGTGACATGGACGAGTCCGTCGACCTTGCCCTTCACGCCTTGCAGATTCACGAAGCAGCCAAAGTCCTTGACGCCCGTAACCTTGCCGTCATAAACCTTGTATAGAACGGGCTCATCGTCAAGCTCGGGCGTAGGCGGTCGTCGGAACTCGTCGAGGTCTTCGTCTCTGTACTTTTTCCGGCTGCGTGTCTTGTCTTGGCGCTTGACGGTTCTTGTGCGGCCAAATTCGTCTTGGAAGACCAGCTCATCGTGTTCTTCCTGTCGTCGCCTGGGACTACGCGATCGTGACCGTGAACGTGACCGTGACTTGTTTTTGCGCCTGTGCCTCTTGCTCCTGTTTGTATCGTCGTCGCTGTCGTATGGGCTCATGCTCCTCTTTCGCGACCGTTCCTTGGGCTTGCCCGGTGCCTTCCCTGCCAGTCCCTCGAGCATCGCAAAGGTATCGTCAAGCGCATCGATTTCCGGCGCTCCAGCCACTGGCTCTTCATCTGCCACTTCGTACTGAACCTCCTTATCCGGTATTGCCAGACCCTTGAAGACGCGAGTCTTGCGATTCGCGTCTTGTCCATCTTCTGCGTCTGTCTTCTTTCCGTTCGCGCTCTTCTTGTACTTGGGATGCAGAGTCAAGATAAGGCGATCGATGCTCTCTACCAAACTCTGCGGAAACTCCGCGCCCATGGCCTCGAGCTGGTCTTTGTATTCGGTGACGCTCTTGCAGCTCGCATGCTGGTCAATCACGAATTCCGCGAGCGTCTTGTCCGAGACGCCAACATGATTCTGTATTTCCGACGTGACTTTTGAAACGAGCGACAGAAACTCGAGGTTCGCAAGATCGTCCATGGCTGCGACTGGTCCCTCGAGAGGGTGGCGGTGAAGGTGGTGAAGGACGATGTTAGATGTTCAAGAAAGTTGATGCGTTGCCAAGAGAACGTCGACCATGGGCCCTCCCCGCGTGCAGCCACTCACCTTCCACGAGCCTCCGCATCGCACCGCCTTTTGCCTCCAGACTCATGTCAGGTCACTTTCGCCACAAGACTTGATACACATCGCATCATCACTTCGCCGCCTCTACAAAGTACAACTATTGCTGCCATGAGTACCACGATCATCTCCCAGCACGCCGCGCGGTTACCCATTGTCTCCACCGTCCTCATGATCTATGGCTCGTACCAAGTCCACCGCGTTCTGACAGGCACACATCCAACCTGGTCTCCGCGGCTTGAAGAGGCGGGCTTCACGAGTTTCAAGCAGGTGGAAGCCGGCGCAGAGTCATCCGGAGAGGCAGGCGGTGTAGGCGACGCGGCGATAAGATGGACGAATGTAAATGGCATTCCGATACCCACACTCGCAGCCTTTATGGGAACGTCTCGCGAAGAGTGAACTTACACTGAATGCAACGACGGACGCACGAATCGGCCACGCTCGCGCAACGAATGTAACTCGTCCTCCGGACGAGTGCAGAACCACGGCCAAGAATCATGTCGACCACGTCTCCTCGAGCAGCGAAACAAGAGAGCACCAGCGCAACGACTTCCATGAGATCTTTACAACAGGCATGCGAGACCTGGGGCGTTAAACTACAAGGCGTTTTATGGGCAGGCGTAGAAGCATAAGGGCCGTACTTCGTCATTTTTTCGGCACTCTGCGTCATGATAAAATTGAGGGGCCACGGTCTTTGTAGCATGGGACCCATTCATTGAATGAATATTGGGATCTGGACTGTAACCCGGGATCTGCTCTTGCGATAGGGAAGCTTCAGCATCAAAGCATATCACGCAGCTGCGCAACATGAAGCGTGTTTAGATATCAGCTTGCATTGCCTTTTGAATATACACACTTGAGCAAGCCTTTTAAAGTAGGACCAACTTTTGAAACAGTCGTGTAATGCGAAGATCTCACTTTCTTTCTTCGCATGGTCCTTATGATTGGTATGAACAGGCTGATGTAGCGCGCCTTGGCAGCTTCCTAGCGTTTGCCCCGTACCTTGCATAAGCACACGCGCTCCCTCCTCACCATCTCTCGACAATACTCATCTTGAAATATATCATATGTGCAACATCCTACCCAGGAATTAGAAAACAGCTCCTAGCGATCTTCGTATATCCAGTCGCACAATGACCGCTGCTCTACGTTTTACTGGCGCGCTTGAAGCTGCGACATGAAGAGCACAGGCGATACCCAGCACCTAGACGTGAATGATACAGCATCAACATGTCGAAATCAGTATCGGACGCCAGGACTACTAGGGTACAAAAAGTATGTACACTTTGGACCCATGACGACAACTTCTCACGCGATGATATTGTCTTCAACTCAGAGAAGTTTCCAGAGATCCCTACAACGACTGGAACATTACTCCAAATAGTGGCTCTGGACTCAAATACCGCCGTCCGCGATTTCCAATCTACAACCAAGGGTTCGCAGCATGACCTTCACCAAGCCAAGGAGGGTGTCTTCGCGCGAGACACTGGTGCAAATGGCCTGTTCAAGCGATCCCGTCGACATTCTAACACTATCACAAAGGAGACGAGAATGGATCATCATTTCCTGGTGGTCGAGACAT